>NC_092816.1:105946949-106252886 GCF_023375885.2 Dermacentor andersoni | reverse complement strand
TCATTTCATTAGGGGCTATCAGCGTTGGCAACTCGCTTGCCGAAGTCACTGTCGTCACTTCGGTGTTCTCGTGGTCATTAACGTTCTGGTTTCCAGATCCATCACTTGCTAAATGTTCAGATGTTTTATTTTCCGCGCTGTTTTCAACGAAGACTGCCATCTCTGGCACATCGCTTACTGACGCACCTGGCCCCACTTTGGCCCCTCCGTCTGTGGTAAGGTTCATAAGCGCTTCGCTTGCAGACTCTTCTGGAGTTTCAGTTCCCACACTCGCTTCATCGGACACTACTATCTCGGGAATCTCAGCAAATAATGTCTCTGCCTTTACTTTGGTGATCTCAGTGTCACTAGTGCCCGGATGCGCAGTTCCTCCGCTTGCAAATTCTTCAGATGTACTGTGCATTTTCCCTTCTATAGACACTAACAGTTCTGGCATCTCACTTACAGACGCCTCTGCATTCACTTTGCCGACCTCGTTTTCATTGGTACCAAGGTTCACAGATTCTTTGCTTGTAAGTTCATCAGCTGTTTTTCTTTCCATGCTCAATTCAGTGGACAATGCTATCTCTGGAGACTCGCTTACATATGTGTCTGGCTCCACCCTGGTGATATTTTCGTTCATGTTCTCGTTCACAGACGCTTCACTTGCAGACTCTTCCAACGTACCAGTTCGCTCGCTTGCTTCAGTAGACACTACGTTTTCTAGAAGCTCACTAATTGATATATCTGCCTTCACTTTGGTGACATCGCTATCAGTTGTGCTCTGGCACACAGTTTCTCCGCTTGCGAACTCTTCAGATTTACTGTGCACGCTTGCTTCCGTAGACATTAGGACTTTCGGCAGTTCACTTACAGACGCCTCCGCCTTCACTTCAGTGACCAAGATGTTACTTTTGCTCTGGTTCACAGATTCTTCGCTTGCAAGTGCATCAGACGCCTTGATTTGCACGCTCAATTCATCGAAGAACTCTAAAAATTCGCTCCCTGGCGCATCTGCCTTCTCATTAGTGATATGCTGGTCATCAGTGATGTGGCTCGCGGATCGTTCGCTTGCAAGTTCATCAGACGTTTTACTCTGTGCTTTCGATTCTGTGGTCACCAGCTGGTCTTCCGATCTCTCTTCTCCTATCTTTCCGAAATTTTTCTTACCAGAACCTTGACTGACAAGCTCTTCGCTTGAAAAGTCTTCCACTGTTTCACTTTGCCCGTCTGCTTCGTTAGGCATTGCTGTTTCTGAAATCTCACTTACTGGTGCCATAGCCGTCACTACGGTGACCTCGTCGGCAGTGCTCTGGCTTATAGGCGCTTCCCTTTCAGTTTGTTCAGACGTTTCATTTGGCACGCTGGCTTCATTACATACGGGCTCTGAAATCTTGTCAACAGAACTCTCTGTCTTCAGTTTGGTGACGTCAATATCACCTGAGCTCGAATGTGTAGTTGCTCCGTCGGCAACCTCTTCCGATGTTTCGTGTAGCATGATTTCTTCATCACGCGCTGCCATATTTCGCAACTTGGTTTCTGATGATTCTACCTTCAGTTTGACGATTTCATTCTCATTTGTACTCTTCTTCACAGATGCATTGCTCAGAAATGTTTCAGATTTTTCGTATTGCGCACTCTCTTCATGGTGCTCGGCAGACTCTAACGATTCGCTCATCAACTTTCCTGTCTTCACTTCAGTAATCTCGTTTTCACTAGTGCTTTGGTTAGCAGGCTTTTCCATTGCAAACTCTTCACACCTTGCATCCCCGTCTTTCACGCTAGCTTCAATAGCCACTCTAATGTATATCGGCTCTTTTTCTAACGTCTCAGTATTCCCTTTGCCGATTTTGTTGTCGTCATCGGTAGCCTGGTTCACAAAATGTTCACTCGCGAATTTTCCTGACGCTTCATCTTGCGCGCTCGCCTTTTCCTCCTTCTCATGTGAGGTTTTCTGCCACCCCGATGTGTTGACGCTATGAAGGTCAATATAATATTCGGATATTTTTCTTGTATTCTCCACGTCAGCGTCTGAAATGTCTTCGCTGTCTTCGTTGCGCCCTGCAATCTCAGTGACCTTGTGTTCGTCAGGAACTGCAGAACCACTCTCACTTGATTTGCTTTCTGGTGTTTGTACGCTTGACACCACTTGTACTTCATTTTCGGAGCTCATCGCCGAGGCGGGATGCGCGTTTTCGTCTGATCGCATACCGTGAGCACATTTTTGCGCGCTTTCCTCCTTGTCACATCCGTCGATGCTAGCCGAACTTCGAAGCTTATGCTCGAAAAGGGGCTCATTGTTTTGGCCAGTGGCGTCAGTCGGCGTAGTTTGTACTCCAGTGTCATATTGGAGGCTAACGGGTGTTTCTTTCCCATGCTCCGCAAGTTCATCTAATAAAGCGGTCAATTCATCCGCACCTCTGTTATCTTCATTGTCCGCGGGCAGGTGTTTTTCGACATTGTATAATTCATCCTTGACTTGCTTCTCATTCAAATCTTCCTGATCAAGCGTTTGGTCACAAGGAAGCGACTCGAATCCTTGGTCGTTGTCGTCCTGAAGCGACGCATCGTCAAAACTGGTTGCGTCATCAGTCCTGTTCAGGGCGATGACGTCTTTTAGCATGCTGGTTTTTATTGAAGACGAGAGCGAGTTTTCCTGAGGAACAGCGCGCTCCGCCAAACAATGCTGGGTAGCGACTTGTTCAGTACTGTCAATTTCTAGTACATCGTTACTTTCTCTCGTAACTCCCGTACCTTCTTGTCGTTGAAACGAAGATATTTCTGGTACTTTAAAAAGATGGTGATCGTCTGGCAATATCATGGGAACATGGTCGGTCACGCTCCCTTTTTCTGTAATTACGCCAGTATCTTGAATTGTATTCACATTTTCATTTGGCATCCCAGCTGGATGATGATGAGAGGCCCCTTCATCCCGAAAGTCGTGACTATTCTTGAGCGCCATGTCACCGAAGTGTTCTCTCATGTCTTCTCGGGGACCCTTCAGTCCACCCTCTGCTAAATGTTTGTCTCCTTTCTTAACGCCTCCCACGACATGCGCTACGTCATCCTGCAGGATGTCTTTTCTTGGCAGCGAATCACTTAGAATGCTTGAAACAGTTTTCAATGTTTCCTTCGTGTGCTCTTCGCCACCTGTAAAACACATCAACACTTTTTGTGTCTTAACTTCAGTGTTTTTTAGAAAACACATTTCGGCACTTTGATAGGTGTCTTGTTTTAGCAGTTCTCCAATCTGCAGATTGTTTTCTGCGCTGTTCTTGACATCTTGGCAGACGTCTGGATATTGTTGCTGGTCTTCACGTTCATCAGCAGCGCTCTTTTTGTCACTAGGAAATACCCTACTCAAGAGCGAGTCGTCCATGATAACAGTAACACTTTCCTGTGTGACATCGTCCGCTTTGCTGAGACACGTAAAAGATTCCAGCTCATATACTTCATCCATCAATGTTCCCCCCTTAAGAAACTGCAAAAAGTCGTCCCCTTTCAGTCCAGAAACTTTATTTGATGCACCTTTTGGACCTTCATTCACGCTTTCTTGGGTATTCAGTCCAGAAACGTTATTTGATGCACCTCTTGGACCTTCATTCATGCTTTCTTGGGTATCGTTCTGGTCAGGTTCGTCTATGGTTCCTGCGTGCTGCCGCTTGCCAACTTCATCATTAGCCTCCATTTCGCTGTCAAACGTGCATTTCGATGATAGTAAATTCGTGGCATTTGCTGAAGCAGTGTCCAACATTTCCTCCATACGATCACTGATATCAAGAATATGCGCTGCTGCATTTTTTGTTAGCTCTTGACTCTCTCGAAGCATTCCGATCTCTTCTTGATGCCAAGCATTTGCTTCAATGAACACTTGCCTGCTCTCGCGTGCTGCGCGATCCACACTTTCACTTAGGTCTTTGCGAGAATATTTAGTTTCTTGAAATTCTATTGCATCATTTGTCAGTTGTCCACTATTGTTGTCGACAATGGATGTTCCAAATTGAGATGCGCCACTGTTAGAGGAACTTTCGCTAACAAGGACTGAAACATTTTTCGAAGTTTTCTGTAGCTCTTCTGTCACATTCACAAGAGATGTGATACTCCCATTAGCCTCGCCAAGTATTTTTTGCGAATTCACAGTGTCAGTGGGCACCTGTATATCGACAGTTTTGCCCGAAATCAGCTCTGGGTTGTGTCTCTCGCCAGTAATGAATGTTTCGCGAGTGTCTAAACCGTTTTCTTCTTTATTCGCAGATCTACTAACAGTGTCTACAAGCACTTCGTCAGTGATTTGGTCATTTGTCCTTGGCAAAAGTATTGCGTCACCTTTCACTGTGATAACAGATTCCTCCGATTTGGTATCGCTTCCATTCGTTTCTGTGTCAGACAAGTCAGCCTGATGTGGTGCTGCTTCAACAGTATTTTTTGGCTCATTGTGATGATGGCTAATTTGCTTAGCATATTGCTCCTCGAGGCGAGAGCTTTCTGATTCATCACTATGGCACTTCAGAGACTTTCCACCTGCTAGCGCATTCACGTCAGCAGCAAGGGGTACAGTTTTGTCCAAAGTGACTTTGCTAAATTGCAAATCCTTTCCTCTTTCATCAGTTTCGCTCAATTCTTCTTTAACGCCCAACTTTGAAGACAGTGGTGCCTGGTGACTGGCTTCTGCAGTTGAAGACACCATAGAGCTCCTTTCAGACTGAGCAGCTTCATGCGTCGTGGTGGCAGACGAGTTTCGATTCCCAAGATCTCCAGTGGTCTCGTCCACTTCGTCTTCCGGTTCCTCTGCTATGTACCCCAAATCGTCAAGCGACGGTGCCCCTATCACAGTTTCCCTAGTCACACCGGTTTCATCCTCCACCTCCGAGTCCACGCTGTCCACCTTCACGTAAGTACACTTCGAGTCGTCGAAGTCGTCGTCCTCGGACACGAGGCTTGCATCTTGTAGGCCGGCGCTTACAGCCTCACGGTTGCTGCTCTCGTTACCCATTAGAGACCTCGGCGCTGGTGCCGAAGCCAGTCCTTCCTCGCTCGAACTCGGAATGTCCGAGCTACCTTTCTTGGCATTGTCGTCCTCGAAGGCAACCTTCTTGGAGCTCGTTTGGCACACTGACGTCCGTGCTTCCTTTTCCGAACCCGTATCCCCTGAGGCTTCGGAAAGTTTTGGCTTCTTGTCGGTCTTCAGCGACGACGCTTCCCACGGAGTGGGGTCGTCATCTTCCAGCCGCGAGAGTAGCTGGCTACGGTGCTCCCTGTACAGCTCGCTCTTGGTCGATGACAGCATCCTGCAGCGTCCTTCTTCTGCCACGTCCAACGGGCCACCCTTGTCCTCGTCGCTGTTCGAGCAAGAGACGCAGTGGAATGCCAACGTGGGTGGATTGACGGCGGCAGTCCGGGGGGAGCCTTTGCTGTTGAAGACTTCATCCACAGAGAGGGTCTTCTCCAGCCGACCGGCCCGGGAGCACTCGGTGTAGCGGTACTCCCGGAAGGTTCGCCAGTCGCTCGAAGCACGGCCCGCGACGTCTTCTTCGGAGACCTCGGCGCGAGGAAACCAGATGCGGTACTCCTTCTCAGAGACGTCGTCAGGTGGATGCCGCTCTGAACTTGCGTCCTCGGAGAACCACCTTCGGAGGCGACGGTCCGCGATGTCATTTCCGTTGTTCGTGGAGGTGCCGTCAGCACCTGCGAGCGCAATGCAAAGGAACACACGACTTATCCACAAATTTCGCTTAACTGCACTGCATGCCAACAATATGAAAAAGTAACTTGACTGTGTGCACTTCAGGCGGTATACGTCACAGATTCAGCGTGCGTACTGGCTCAATTTAACAAAGATCGCATGTACTTGATGAAGCTGCAAATGTAGATGCGCTCAACTTTAAGACAAATTGTTTTCCTGCTCTACAGCCCACACTAATATAAGTAGGTGCATTGCAGTAGTACAGGCAACGCTGCCGATGTTCTTGTCTACATGAATCAAGACGGGAATAAAAATGCCGTCTCCATACCGTCTCCAAGGCAACACAGCGTATTTCTGTTTTGAGCGAAGTGTCCGTATAGCTTGCAGAAACGTGGAGCTAAAGCCCTAATTAGGGTTTGACGCGTGCTTATGCGTGCTAGCACGTTCGCATAATATGCATGATTGCGTACGACGATGAATTCATCTTCAAGAGATAATGCGCGGAAGTTCTACTCGGCCATTACAGTAAACTGCCAATACGTGTCAGCAAAAACGAGAGGCACTGGCCGCTTTCGCGTTTTCTCAGTTTGTTCCACTGCCGGCTAAATCTAGAAAAGTGTTTCGAAATGCCTCGGGAAACGTTTCGAGACAGTTAAAGCTTTACGTACGCTCACATGCTGCTTTAAGAGAAGCTAAGCAACAAATATTGCATTCGACAGAAAGCAGAAAGCCCTCCCAAGAATAGAACAGCTTGTGGCTAGTACGAAGGCACAGATACTGAATACAAGTGTGAAATTAAAGTTTCCCAAGAAGTTGAACTCTTCCGCCCAATGTTCCGCGACAGGAAGCCATATGTGGACGCTTACAAGTGCAGACAGAACGCAAGCTCTCTTTTTTTCTCTAACGTCGGTTTGATACACTCTGCTCCTACATTACAATATTGCATGGCGCAATATAGAACGCTCAATAAAGCAGCTGCGTGGCACTAATACAGTGGCAGTAGAGACACTTTCTTGGCTACTTCGTTAATAACAATTTTATTGCACGTAGTAGTGACTGATAAAACCTGGGTCACATGCGACAAACTATACGATCGTTATTTTTCTCCGCCCGATTCTTTCATTCTCTCTCTCTCTCTCTCTCTCCTTGATTTTTTTTTTTACAACGTACGCAGCGGACGAGCGTTACGCACCGCGCTTTCACCCAGCACGTTTCATCGAGTTTGCGCACGAACCATTACTCCCCCCCCCCCCCCTAACTTCCGCCGCTCGCGACGCTGGAAAGGTGCTAACCTGTGGAGAACTTAAAACCCGGATTTCTTCGCACACCGGTTCGCTAACCTGCAGTGTGTGCGCCCGCATTTTGCGCACGCAGCGCGGAAAGCGTCATAGCTGTCTTGGCCGCACTTTCGAACTCTACGGGATGTTTCTTTTATGAGACCATATAAACAATTTTTTTAAAAAAAGTCGCATGCGGCAGATGGCGATAATGTAAGCCTATGGGCTGGATTCAACTCGAAGCGGGTGGATATTATTCAGGCGAGACATCGAAATGCGTGATCAACTAACCACAAAAAAAAAACGTTAACCTTTTTAAATAGTTACATTACGGCACATATTGCCACTTACGAATTGTAGCCGGCAAGCTTACAAGGCGTGTTCACTTAGAACGACTTCTAAGGATTGCACGTGTTTAGAGATAGGCGCCGTGAAACTTGCGGTAAAATTGAACTATTATTCCGCTTTAATTTTATAACCGCCGTTTTATGCATTCAAGCACGAAATAAATGGAACGTAAATGGAACTTTACACCTAATATGATCACTACTATACATCGCCTGCCCAGCAGAACAGATTCCATTCCGCCCATACTGGTACAGACTTGCGATGTTGCAACAAAAGACAAATGGTTTAGAGCAAGAAGGGGTCTCTCGGGCTTGGTTCAAGCAGGGTCTTTGCCGCGGCTTCATATCAATGAAAATTTGACGCGCCACAACAGGGATCTGTTCCGCCTGGCTCGTCTGAAAGGGAGGGAAAAGGGCTTCAAGTTCATTTGGACAAGGAATGGCAAGATTTTCGCCAAGAAATGTGAGGGCGCATCCCTCATCCGTGTAGAGAAGGAGTCGGACCTGGACAAGATAAGCTAAGATGGCAGACACTGGCTCTCTGACTTGCAATAATTGTGTAGAAGTTTCGAAGTTTTTCAATACTTGCAAAGGTGATGCTTTTCGTGCCTCACATGTTAACATTCGCAGCGTTCGAAAACACTGGGACGAATTTTGTGCAGTCACCGCATCTACTCGTTCCGACTATGATATCTTTGTAATAACAGAAATGAGTGTCACAGCAGACAGCCTGAAGCATTACACGTTACCTGGTTACAGGTTGTATTCCTACACGCGCCAAATACAACGGGGTGGGGGAGTTGCAGTATTTGTTAGAGATACCTTGATCGTAACAAAGCTAAGTTTTAGCTTTCACCACGCTGAAGTTATTGCCCTCCGACTAAATACGCCTACTTTGTCATTGGTTCTGTTCGCTATTTATCGGCCTCCTTGTTTCAACGGTCGATTGTTCTTAGCCGAACTCGATCAAGCACTCTCGACTCAGTCACACGAAGATTACGTTTGCCTGATAGGCGACGTCAATATCGATATATTACGCCCTGCAGTTGGCTTGGTCGCAGATTACCTTGATACGTTGTCGAAATGGGGACTGCAGATTACTGTTCAAAAAGCAACGCGTGAAGAATACCTATCTGGCCGGCTTACCGCTTCCTGCATTGACCACATAAACATTCGTGCTCTAGTTTTGATCTTGCAATCTGCGGTTGTGGAAACAAAACTTTCCGATCATTACTTTGTTTGTTGCTCGTTGACTCGGCAATCTAGCTTATCTGTCTCCTCGGTGGCCTCCATTAAGGAAGAAGTTTCCATCTGTGATTCAAAAACCTTCTACACTCTAGTATCAAACTATGACTGGGACGCGTTTTTAAAAAGTGTTGCACCAGCCGATATCTACGACAGGCTCGTTGACGTATTACACCGGCTTAAGAAGGCGGCCACACGCATCGTACTCGTCAAACAGCGTAACAAGGAAAATAAATGGATGACTTCTGAAATTCTGGCTGCATTAAAAGAAAAGGACCTTCTCTGGGCGCAAACTAAGCGTTACCCCGCCTCTGAAGCGATGCGGTCAAAATTCAAAGAAGCCAGAAATAGGGCAAATGCGATGATTCGTCGCGCCAAGCGAATGCATTTACGGAATGAATTTAAATCCGCTCGGACAGACACCAGAAAAACATGGTCCCTAATAAATAACCTTAGAGGTGCTAATAAGCACCGAAATCGCGAATGTGATTTCGCTTCTTTTGGAACTAATGACCGTAGTCTTGCTAATGATTTTAATACTTCATTCTCTCGAGTGTCGGGTAATGCATCACCGCTTCCACCGTCGTGTACTTTGCATAATAGTACATTGGAGTCCGCTCACTTGCCTTTACTGGCCGAAGACGAACTTAGGTCACTTATCTTTAGCCTAAAGTGTAATAAATCACCAGGTATAGATGGAATTCACGTAAGTGACCTGCGTGCCATCTTTGGTGTCATCAAGGATGTGTTGCTGTCGCTTTTTAACAATATCATTTCCAGTGGTACAGTCCCATTAAATATGAAAACTGCTGTATTAATTCTACTTTATAAGGGAGGAGCACATAATAGAACAGAAAACTATCGCCCAATTTCTGTGTTGCCCTGCTTATCCCAAGTATTGGAAAAACATTTATTACTAATAATGACAAGTTTCTTGGATAAACACGGGATTTTATCCTCTTCCCAGTATGGTTTCATCCCTGGAAAAGGTACCCAATCGCTTCTTGAAGATCTCTCTGACGTGCTGAACTTGTCTTTCGAACGTAATCAGATCGTATGTGCCATCCTCCTTGACGTCAGCGAAGCTTTCGATAGCGTGAGTCATGGTATTCTATTAACCAAGCTTTCAATGTTAGGATTTCGTGGCACATTCCTGACGCTTCTGGAAAACTATCTGCATCACAGGCGCCAGCCGGTTTCACTAGGGCTGGCTAAAAGTGATTTCCTTGTAATAAAATCTGGTGTCCCCCAGGGGTCTATACTCAGTCCACTGTTATATAATATTTATGTGAATGACCTTGCTGATACGGTACCTGTAGGATTGTATCAGTATGCAGATGATACTGTCATTATAGCTCAATCAACAAACTTTAGGCATGCTATTACTTCCTTACAAGCAATGGCTACTAAGGCTATGGACTGGTTTTGCGCTAACCTAATCAATATTATTACGTCAAAGACAAAACTTATTTGTTTTCACAATCCTCTGAAAAAAATAGACACTGATTACCCATTCGTACTACACAATTCAATGTGTTCTCCATGTCTGTGTAAACCTTTAGATTATGTGACTTCTGTAAAATACCTCGGTGTGTACTTTGACAGTGTTCTTTCCTGGAACACCCACTTAGATTATGTATGCAAACGACTTCGTGCGGTATCTTGTGTGCTTTACAGTTTGAGATATTATATGCCCCTCTCTGTTCGAAAAGTTGTGGTACATGCGTTGTGTTATAGTGTATTAAGGTACGGCATAACTGTTTATGGTCATTGCGCAATTCGTTGGCAAACTAGGGTCAACTCTATTCTCCGTTCTATACTAAAGAACATCAGTTATGATTTAAATCTTCATGAGAAAAGTGACGTTTTCAAAACCTCATTTATGCCAGACTTTAATAAACTACTGCTGGAAACTGTTGTGCTAAAACACTTCTGGGAAAGTAATTTCAGGGTGAAGTACGTTCCCTCACGTTGTTTGCGGCCTAAGAATCTTTACCTCGTACCCAGGCGTTGTACAAGATATGGCAGGAGAATACGAGTCTACTATGTTCCTGTATATTTTAACAAATTGTCTCAAACCGCCTTGCGCGCTCAAACAAAATACAAGTTAAAAAAGGCACTCAGGCAAATTGACTAGTCGCCTCAGGGAATCATTAGTTTTTTTGCTTTTTTTTCATATACTACTTTAAATGTGAAAAGTACATGTCAATTGAATAATTGCTTGTTCCGCTGCCTGCCAGGCACTGCCGCTCAAGCCCTGTGTGGCTTTGGCAGGCCTGTTATGTACGCCGCTTTTTTGTGACTTTGTGGAATAAAGTATTATTAGTATTATTATTATTCCGTCACGCATTTGAGAATGAATATCTCGAAACTGGTGTCATCTTGAAAATTCTTTATAAGTATAGATACGTCTTGCGAACTTACTAGCTACTATTCGCAAACTGTAATTTGTGCCGTCAAGTATTCAGGGTGTCCCTCGTAACTTGAGCCAAACTTTAAAAAATATGCAAAGGCCGCGTACGTGGACAGAACCAAGGTAACGTTGCTTGCCGTCGCTTGGAGATCCTAAGATTGTTTTTTGCATTGCGCCTAATTACATAACTGGTCTTAACCAACCGAATTCTCAAATATTATAATTGGTTATTTAAAATTATTGGTTATTTAAAATTATTGATGAAGTTCTAAGCAAATTGAAGTACCCTGCAGGTGACAGGACCGTCAATACCATTTGAAAATGACAATATCCTAATATGGTTAAAAAATGCCGGAGTTGCCCTTTAAGGGCCTTTGTCCCAGAAAATCCGGTATCGGCGTCGGCAGAGTTGTTCGTGAGCGAAAATTTTCACATGTGTTTAGGTGCATGTATATGCGACGCCTTGCTATGTGGCATGCGGTATATGCAGGTTATAATGCGACACCATTTTATCCCTACGGTTGCTCATACCTTGTCCTACATTCTTGACAAAGTTATTCCTCTGAATTTTAAGAATTACAGCTCACAAAGAAATGAAATGAAACAAAACGCTGTCAGCGCATGCCTATTATTCTAAACCTTCTGAGACTTAAATATTAAAGGTGCGAAACAATAACAGAAACCTGAAAGTCATGCAATTTTTCTGGCGCGGCTTGTGGGGCTACCTCCGGTATCGGCCCACGCAAGAGGCCGCGTTTCTACCAGAGCTCACCTTCGTGCATGTAGCGTTCGCCGCCAGCGTTTTCCGGTACGCATTACGGTTACATAAGCTGCAGTTGCCGGGAAACGTGAGAGGCAGTCGGGGATCTTCGAATGCCGTCGTGTTGCACTCTTAAAGGCGAAGCTTAAGCGTCCTCCAAGATTCTTATGTAGCATGTATTAAGCAACAGAAAGCTGTATCGGGAGTTCTTCCTGTTGCTCTACAATTTTCTCATTGACACACTTAATATAATTAGAAATAATATTTGACAAGCTGATTTATTAGGACTAATTATGTAATCATACGTAACGCAGAAGATAATCTGAGTATCTCCAAGCGGCGGCAAACAACATTACCCTGGTTGTGTCCAGCTACGTAGCATTTCCATATTTTTACATTTTGGTTCAAGTTACGTGATAAAAAAATTAATCTATGAATGTTTATTAGTCTATACGTGTATTGGCCTGAAATTCGGCTTTCTGACTTCGAAATTGCTTTGTGGATTTGCGAACTGATCATAATCGGCAAGAGATTGCTTTATAAATGTAACAATTCGCAATAAGTGAACATGAGCGCGGAAACTTACTGCCTTGTAGCGTTTAGAAAGAAAAATATGAATACTCGGAAATTTAGAACAATAAAGCGTAAAACATAACGCCGCAAGAACGCTTGAAGTCACATCAAATCCGCGCGAGTCGTACCTGTGATAGCAAAACGATCGCAGAACCAGAGTTCGTCATAGTATTTTTTTATTTGCGGATTATCCTTCTGCGCCTGCATCCTCGCAATATCATATCTTTCTTTTTCTCCCCAAACAATGAAACACGAAGCAATGGGAACTATTGTTATTCTTCAGTTGCTGCTGTTTCTTTCTATCAAGACGCCTAAGAAAGCCCCCGCTGTATTGTGGAGGAGCACGACTCGGCATTATTGGCGGCGCAATGAATAAAGACAAAAAACATCTTCGGGAAAGGCTGCCGCCATGCGTGTGACTAATCGCGTTGAACAAACGAAACAATCTGAGAAGTGTAGGTGCGGCGTCTGCGGACCGCTCTGCAGCTTATGATCGCCATATACCGTTCAATAGGATTTGAAATGCTCGCATCGCTTATAAGGCTGCAAAAAACTCGCCAGCTGTTGTTAAACTCTACGTTGAGTGACTTCCCGGCCAGCTTGCCGTCAATTATTTCTGTCGCATACTTTCTTTCCTTCTTTTTCTGCCCGCAGATTGCGGAGTAGCTAAGTGCGTAACGGTAGATGCCATAGGCGCTCTCTATACACGCACCACATATGCATAGCACTGTAGCTTCACGTCAGGTTGGCCTACGCGCAATTACCAGACGCGGCGACAACATTGAAGGTCTTTTTCACGTAATCATTTAGTGCTACTCCGAAATGACAAGGAGGAAAGTGAAATAGGCCATCATTGGATAATATTCGATGTAAACAGGGAAGAGATTAGGCACTTACTTTTGACACACTGCTCCAATGGATTCACCGGAACGGCGGCAGCATCCGGGTGGGCGTCAGCCGTCGTACCGTTGGCCGCAGATTCCTCGGGAACCGGCTGAAGACCGCGACCAGCCTTCAGCCGGTTCAGCGCCATGCGTGTGAAACGAGTCGTACAGGTAGCGATGAGGCAACCCGCTCAACGTACACACACGCACACACACCTCGCGTGCAGAGCACAGCTGGCCGCGTTGCGTGATTGTAACGCGATATGTGGTATTAGTAATCGGTACTCCCCCGGAACACTCCCGGATGGTAGCGCATCTCCACAGGGTCCCACTTCAGCAAGTATATAGGTCCTTTGACGGCGGGAGGGTTGCAGACGTCGTGGAGGTTTTGCGCGGGCACCACCAACACGCACGCAACAGCGGTCTCGAGTGTCCGCGAGAAAGGGCGAGAGAGAGAGGCAAACAAACGCGGCCTTTCACGGCACCTGCCTCTCCTGCAGCGGCTGCTCGCCTCTTTGCCGCGACCACTGGTGTGGAAACTGGCGAAACTCAAGCAGCGCACGCGATGCAAACAGGCGGCGTCGACGATGACGAGGCGCCCCCCTCGAGCACAGCTGCACACAGGAGCTGTAATCCAGCGCGCACTGCTGTGCTGTCGCGCTGTAGCAGACGACAGACACCGTCCGCTATAAGCACTGCTGCTGAGATTGAATATAGCAGACGGAGGAGAACGCAGCTTGCAGAGCGTAGATTGTATGGAGATCCTCCGAAACCTGCTCGGTTTGCTCCGTTTTACTTTGTAGCAAGTGATAAATTCTGCGGCGACCGTCGAAAATCGTCCGTTACAAGGGCCAGTGCTGCTGTAACCGCAGCAAAACAACGCTGCCGCCGGTCTTTTGAAATCTCCGAAGTTGCACGACTCGCCACTGTAGCAGACGAAAAACACTGCCGCCGCCGTCGGGTATCGTCTGCTATACGGGCCACTGTACCGTCTCTCCCGCTACACCACTGCCACCGCGGCGTTGTAGCGAGAGAAAGAAAAGAAACAACACCACGCGCGGAGCTGTAGACGGCGGTACTCGGAAATTGTCTCGCGACTTGCACGGTTTCGGTCGCGCCTCATTCGCACCACCGTCGTGGCGGGTTACGCACTACATCGACCCCTCCCCCCTCCCCTTCTCGCTACTCCCCTCCTTCCGGGGAACAATGCGATCTCGCCACCTCCTCGTCGTCGTCTTACGTCCACTCGCAGGAATGGGGGCAAACGCCGGTCTCTGGCCGAGAGCACGGCCGCAACGCCGCCGTGCTGGCGAAAATTGTGCCCACGGCAATTGAACGCCACCAAAGCGTGCGCTTTTTCTGCGTTGGCCTCCGCACCACGAGCACCTTTCCCACTCACTTACCTCCCTGCCCTCCTCCCACCAAACCTTTATGCCTCCAGAATACTATAGGAGAAAGGGGGGAGGGGGGAGGGAGGCACACTGTAAGTGCTACCAAACTACCGAAGGAACCTTCGACAGTCGCCAAGATCAGTTGTCCTCTTCATTCAACTACGGAATGTGAGAGAATGCCGTCCTTGTGGCAGCGCCACTTTTTTCTGCGCGCTGAGTGTACAATTCCCGCGACAGCGATTTCTTCTTTTTTTCCTTTTTTTTTTTTGCCCGTCTACAGTGTGGCGTTGCTATACTGGGCGAAGCAACTGTGCTTCCGTAGAACGGTGCCGGACGTGACTGGACGCGATCGCTTTAAGATAAAAAACAAGTATCGAGCAGGAGGTAAATCCAGCTTCTCGGTTTTTCTTTCTCCAATTCGCGAAACTGCCTGCTTATTTGCATAGGGGCTAGGGAAACAGGACGCGGAAGAAACCTGCGACGGCGCCGCGTGGAGAGCGCAGCCGGCACAGAATAGTATGAGTCGTACGTTGGGACAAAAATGTAGCTTTCTTTTAGCCCCACACAGTCCGACATATAATGTTTGATAAGCAGAGTTTGAAACATCAGACATCCTGATTTAATCACGCGACACATAACGGGAGACACGGTATCATTTCGGACGCATTGGAGGCTTCGTTCCAGTGTGTCAGAAATGCTACAACTTTTCACTCCAGTACGAAGTTTCAGCAAACTAATGACAAATCAATTAGCGCACAAAATAATTTGTAACTGAAATAACCTTTATTATTTTTCTACGAATGCACTCTCCATGGCCAGAAATCAAGGCAGTCAAACAGTTCTAAATTTCTTTGATGTGCAATGGTGTTTGGGCTTTATTTGGGTGCAGTTAAAACCAGGAGCAAAGCGCGTACAATGCAGTGCGCGCTTTTATGTCAATTTTTGAACGCTGAGTCGAGTGAGAAAATTTTCCCAGTGGGAAAAATTCATTAACACATCTGGAGTGGGTGCTGGAAACAGATGGCTGGAGAGTTGCGCAACGCATTGGTAGGAAAAACGTCCAATGAGCTGAATCTCATACTGGTTTGGCCTGGCGTACGAAAATGGCTAAGGATTACATGGCTTGTTGCCACAAATCACGGATCTTGACGGCTGACGCGGCAGAAGCACAAGCAGAGCAAGTTTTAATGGCTCATAAAATCTGTGCGCCCCTTCATCCATCGTGGGCGTAGGTAATTTTGTATCGCACATATATTCCTAATATTTAGACGTAGGAAAGCAAACGCTGGATAAGCAGTAGCCAAGCCAGCCATACCTCCGCGCTACAATTGCTTCTGGTTCGTAAACGTTGAACGTATTCAAGAACATTGTATTTTTGTATTCAGAAACGCTGTATACAAGAACGATAGTGTGTTGACACGAATCTATTTCCTAATTCCTATTCCAGACTGAGCTAAGTCTACTCGCCTGCGCAACGCGCACAAAACATATCCGTAGATATCTTGCGTCCTTGGCTGATGGTGCACCATGATTTCAGAAGTATCGCTACACGTATTCGTACTAGTATCTCCATATGGTGATGCCCGAAGAACGCGGTGTCATTGTGCCTGTTACAATGAATAATCCGGAAAGCGAAGACTGTCTTTTCGTAAGCATGCCCTCCACGTACGACTCTTTGCATAATCAGCCAGATGCGAAAAAACTCTGTGCGGGCAGCTTCGCTCTGTGATTCGCACATCGGCTTTCGACAAAACTGCACGACGGTCCCTTTCGCTTCCGTCAGAGTAACCATGAACACCGCTTCGAAGGCAACCGTTTCGAGGACATCTCTAGATTTACTTGCGATAGCTTGCGTTTCTTTTTTGTTTGCTTTTTCATTGCTAATTCTCGCAATATTATAAGGCTCTCCGCGCATGCACGCTTGCTTTGGACTTGTTTGGGAGACACAATTCTTTTCTTTGGGAGCCGCCATTCCAAACTTAATTGACCCTCGCCCACATGCACGAATTTCGCAAGCCGCGAAAGCGACATTTTACGAAGACATGCGCCTACTCCGCTTGTTCTCCCCAAAACCGAACAAAAGTTGGGCACGCTATAAAAAGATTACGTGCAATGGAAAATCAATGGATTGTAAGCAAATGTCACTGCCTCCGCCTATATGCTATCGTTTAAGGCTTTCGCTAATGTCAGCTATTGGTATTGTTGCTGTCCAGTGAAAATGTGTCTCGTACCCGCTATGGTGGATGAGCCAACAAATGCGTGGATTATTCCAAGTTAGGTTAGGAGTGAGTGAGTGAGTAAAGACTTTATTTGAAAACAAGGTATTGACGGATGACCTTGTTGTTAAGCAGCCACGAGCCCCTGGGCCCGGGCGGCTTCTTCAGCTCTCTTGATTACCTTGGCCTGAAGGTCAGGGTCGGAGCTGAGCAACACGGCCTCCCACTGCTCAGTATTACTTATTTCGTGATTTGTGTGATTTTCCACTGGGCACGACCACATAATATGGAACAGATCCGCTTTTTTTCTTACAATGGTTACATGTATTGGGGTATTGGTCCGGGTAGTAGTAGTGGCAGGCTACAAGGTTGGGGTAGGTGTTCGTCTGAAGGCGTCTTCAAGCTAATTCTTGTCGCTTGTTAAGCGATTTGTGTGCTGGTGGATACACTGCCGTGGCTAACCTGTCGTGCTGAGTTATTTCCTGGTAACTGACTATGCGATCCCTCTCTGACCTTAGCGTTGACCGTCCGTGTGCTCGGTTGGCGAGTCCTCGAGCGGTGGTGTGGGCAGCATCGTTGCCGGGTAGGAAGGAGTGTGCTGGTGTCCAAATGATCTGGATTGGTCGTGGGTGGTCGTGTCTAGTATGTGTTTTACGAGAGCCGAGACCCGACCTTTCGTAAAATTGCGTACTGCTGCTCTGGAATCACTAATAATGTAATGAGAACGTGTGGAGGCTATTGCCGGAGCGATAGCCGCCTCTTCCGTTGTTTCAGAGCTTCTGGTGCGGATTAAACCACCAGCGCGTATTTGACCTGAGGAGTCCACCACTGCAAGGGACATACAGTTGCGTTCTGTTTATTCTGCGGCGTCGACATAGACTACGTCTTTGAAGGCGTGGAATTTCTGATGTAGGGCTTTGGACCGCTCGGCCCTACTTTCCTTGTGGAATTCGGGGTGCATGTTTTTAGGGAGTGGATTAATTTTGAGATGGCGCCCCTGATCGTGAGGAATGTCTACTTTAGTGCTTTGCATAGACTCGTAGTTGATGCCGAGATTCTGGAGGATGTTTCGCCCGGCGACACTCTGAGCTAGCCTTTCGTATTGAGATATAAGGTGCGCTTCCACAAGTTCCTCCAGGGTGCTGCGCACACCTAGGGATAGTAATTTAGCGTTGGCAGTTCTTATAGGTAGCCCAGGAGCTTGTTTATATGCCCTCCGGATAGTTCCCTCTATTTTCTCTCTCTCAGCCGCTTTGAGGCAGATGTACGAGGTGATGCAGGTGATGCGGCTGAGCACGAAGGCTTGTACCAACCTTACGAGGTTGGCTTCTTTCATGCCATAGCGTCGGTTGGCAATTCTTGAGATGAGTCGCATCGTCTGTTGAACGCACGCTTCTAGTTTATGTACTGTGTTGCCGTTGCGCCCGTGAGCTTGCATGAAGAGGCCGAGTACACGGATGGTGGTCACCACCGGGATCGCGCCTCCTCCGGCTCGCACAGTGATTTCTGGGGGTGGTATCCTTTTGCGAGTCCCTGGATCCGCGAAAGCCATTGTCGCTTATATGGAGGACAGTTCGTGGACTTCGCACAACCTCTCGTCAGCGCCACCCGTTTAAATCTCTGGCACTTTATCTACAATGTAGTGATATTGACGTCGCTGAATCTTTCTGCAGAAAGATTGCTGGCGAGGCAAATTCCGATGGAACGGGTACGGGAACGCTCGACCACCCACTGTTTTCACGCGATCCCCGCATGGAATGCCCTTTTTCTATGGAAGAACTAGAAGCTGCGCTGGCTTTGTGCAGGCGTTCTTCAGCGCCAGGACCTGACGGCATTACATACCGTGCCCTGTGTAACCTAGGAGACCAAGCTCGGAAGGCACTCTTGCTCCTGTACAACGACTCCTGGCAGACGGGTACAGTTCCGCAAGAGTGGAAGTCAACTCGCCTCATTCCACTTCTCAAAGCTGGCAAGTCGCCTTTGGACATTTCCTCATACCGTCCGATCGCACTAGCCAGCTGTGTCGGAAAAACAATGGAAAGAATGATTTTAACACGTCTGGAATGGTACTTAGAATACTATGAAATTTATCCAGATGCTATGGCCGGATTCAGACGGGGCCATTCGTCAACAGACAGTGTTGTTGACTTGGTAACCTATGTGCAACACCAAAAGGCCTGTAAGCGACTATCTGCTGCTCTGTTTCTAGATGTTAAAGGAGCTTATGATACTGTCACCCATGAAGCCATCCTTAGCACGTTAGAAGCCGTCGGACTTGGTGGTAAGATGTATATGTGGGTGGGCAACTACTTACAGAGGAGACCATTCTACGTGCACACAGAAAATGGCCCGACATCCGAGCATTACGGTAGCCGAGGAGTCCCTCAAGGAGGAGTGCTTAGCCCGACTCTTTTCAATCTCACCCTCAGTGGATTAGTTTACAACCTGCCAAGCACGGTAGGACTTTCCATCTATGCGGACGACATCTGCATTTGGGCATCAGGTGTGACACGACTTCAGCTTCGCGCTCGGCTTCAGAAGGCAGCCACAATGACATCTTGCTACCTTCGTGAACAAGGACTTGAAATTTCGTGCGGAAAGTGCGCAATGGTGGCATTCACGAGGAATTCAATGTCTGGTTACGGCGTATCTATTAACGGACAATTTATACCATACAGCAGAAGTCACAGATTCTTGGGAGTCATAATTGACAGAGACCTGTCTTGGACTCCGCACGTCAACTACGTGAAAAAGCGGCTGACTGCTATCTGTCACCTGTTCAGGTTCCTTGCAGGAAAAAGTTGGGGAGTATCTATACAGGCTATGTTACAGCTTTACATGGCGTTGTTCGTTGGATTCCTGCGATACAGCCTGCCCGCAATATCCAACACCTGCAAGACTAACCTGCGTGCGATTCAGAGTATTCAAGCCCAAGCCCTTAAGATATGTCTTGGCTTACCACGCAGTGCATCAACGGCTGAAACCATTGCCCTTGCGCAGGATAACCCAATCACGTCGCACATTACCGTTGAGACAATGCGTATGCATCTCAGGCATTATGCTAGGACCCCTTCCCACCACTTGGCGAGCCTCACTGCTGCAAGGCCCTGCTCGACATTTAGCAGTATTGTCAGTGCACATCGTGCGTCGTTTACTTCAGGGTACGCACCTGCGGCCAAGCCAGCGTTTCCTCCGTGGTGTTTGAGCCGTCCACAAGTACATCTAATGATTCCGGGACTACAGAAGAAGACAGATCTACCGGCCCCTGCTCTAAAACAGCTGAGCTTACTTCTTCTGCACGAAAAGTACAGCAACCATGTGCACATCTATACCGATGGATCGACTACGTCGTGCAGTTCTTCTGGTGCCGTGGTTATACCAACGCGAGGAATGACACTGCGGTTCAAGACATCGCATGTCACGACCTCAACGGCGGCAGAACTAACGGCCCTGCGTCGAGCACTGGAATTCATTGATTCTGAAAGACCTAGAAAATGGGCTGTGTTCTGCGATTCAAAACCAGCACTACAGGGCACGCAGTCAGTTCTCCGACACGGATGTCATGACCAATTGACATACGAAGTTGTGAAACTTTACCATGATGTCCAACAAAAAGGTCACGAGGTCGTTTTTCAATGGATACCTGGTCACTGTGGAATCAGTGGCAATGATTCCGCCGATAACGCTGCTCGCACAGCACATCAAGGAGAGCACAGCGTTTCAATTCCGCTTTCGAGGACTGATGCTGCAAAGCAGCTTCGACACCTGGCACGCAGTCTCACAGTGACCGAGTGGAACTCACCAAACTTACGACTCACGCGACTGCATCGACTAAACCCCTCCCTGCAACTCCGACCTCCACTCGGACTTCCTCGACGTGAAGCTACGCTTCTCTGTCGCCTTTGGTTAGGAGTGGCCTTCACAAAGGCATACTCTACATTAATTGGAATGGCTGACAGTGCAGCTTGCGAGGTCTGTGGCACCGAAGAAAACATCGACCACCTGCTGTGCCACTGTCCAAGATATGCCTCAGAGAGACAAGAACTTGCCAAAGCTTTCCAAAAACTGGACAATCGGCCGCTTTCTGTGCAGGTGCTGCTAGAACACCGCCCCCATCGCCCGTCGGCCCATAAAGCGGTAAAGGCGCTTTTGTGTTTCTTAAGGACGACGGGTTTGTGCGACCATCTGTGACTATTAACGCGATTTCTGTAAGACCACTCGCGTCAGCGAACTCGCCGCAATTTCCTTCTTTCCTTCCCTCCTCTCTCTCCCTGTGATCTTTGTTTTCCCCTTTCCCATTCCCCGGTGTAGGGTAGCCAACCGGACGTTATTCTGGTTAACCTCCCTGCCTTCTACTTTTCTCTTTCCTCCCCCTGGGGGTGGTGCATTGTCGGATTTGCGGTTTGTAGGGGCTCTGAGTAGGAAGAGTTCCGATTTTTGCGGGGAGCAGGCGAGGCCTTTGTCGGTCACGTACTTTTCAACCGTGTTTACAGCTTGTTGTAGCGTGGTTTCTATATCTCCATCGCTACCTTTAACCACCCACAGGGTGATGTAGTCGGCATACAGACTGTGGTGTACATCTGAAATCTGATTAAGTTGTTCTGGTAATCGGATCATTGCTAAATTAAAGAAGAAGGGGGACAAGAATGATCCCTGCGGTGTGCCACGACATCGAAGAGGGATCTTTTCTGATTGTAGTTTTCCTATTCTTAGTTCCGCTGTGCAGTGGTTGAGAAAATCTTTGATGTAGTTGTAGGTCCTCTGGCCTACACCTAGGTACTGCAGATTCTCCAGTATAGCATGATGCGCTACATTGTCAAAGGCCTTTGTAAGATCCAGGCCCGGGGCAGCCCGGGTACCATTCTTGGATATGTGGTCCAGAACTTGATGATTTGGTTGAAGCATGACGTCTTGCGTGGAAATTTTAGGACGAAAGACAATTATGGAGTTCGGAAATAGCTTGTTGTCCTCCGCAAAATTGTGGAGGCGGTTAAGTATGACGTGCTCCATGAGTTTAAAAATAATGTTTCAAGACTGGTATAGAGTAAACGCAGTTGAAAGGCGAAATCGCGCAAGTTAACATGAGAAGAATCACAAAGATAAGTACTAATAATGATTACTTGGAAAGTGCAAAATATTATATATAGAGAAAAGAGATACAAATTTAACAGGGCAATCGGTTGTACTCAATAAGAAGTTCCTGGATGGCAGAGCAAGCATCCCTGTGGCTGACTCCCCGAATCCAACGCATCAAACGAAAGATTACCAGAATCTGTTATGTCCATGTCAAGTCTTCGAATAGGAAGAGTTCTCAGATGCTTTTTCTTGAAACAATGAAGCGGCGACAAGATATAGGAACAATTGTATAACTGTGTCTTCCTAACTGCAATAAAAAAAGAGCACTAAGGGGAGGGCACCAAAGCTGAAGATGTGTGCGTAAAAGCTCAGAGAGAGGCAACGTGGCAACGTAATTTCGCGAGGGAGAATTTCGCCACCTTCAGTTGGAGCTTTTTCTACTCCACGAAAATGCCAGCTGCTTAAACTCCGGAAAAGCCGTGAGTACAGGGTCTGATAATGCTCTCATAACCGTATAAGGCGTCTTATTCGTCTTCTCCTCGTGTTTAGATGCATCTGCGGACAGCGATAACACAGTGGACAAGGTGTTCTGTTTCGGAGCAGCTGGGAGGTCGGGAAAAAAAAGCACGCACCTGCGCTTAGATTTACGCGCATGGCAAAAGAATCGCACACGGTTAGAATTAATCTAGAGCAATCCACTACGGGTGCATTTCACGGCGCCTCAGTTTCTTTGGGACCATTAAACTCTATCGATTAATATATCAATTTGCCGCTGAGGCTTGGCACATTTTCGAGTGGTGACCGCATTGTTGGTTATATGCCCCTATTTCTCCATTTCTCCAGGCAGGATTCCGTAAAGGCTACTCAACAATAGACCATATTCACACTATCAATCAAGTGATAGAGAAATGTGCAGAATATAACCAACCCTTATATATAGCTTTCATTGATTACGAGAAAGCGTTTGATTCAGTCGAAACCTCAGCAGTCATGGAGGCATTACGGAATCAGGGTGTAGATGAGCCATATGTAAAAATACTGGAAGATATCTATAGCGGCTCCACAGCCACCGTAGTCCTCCACAAAGAAAGCAACAAAATCCCTATAAAGAAAGGCGTCAGACAGGGAGATACGATATCTCCAATGCTATTCACAGCATGTTTACAGGAGGTATTCAGAGGCCTGGAGTGGGAAGAATTGGGGATAAAAGTTGATGGAGAATACCTTAGCAACTTGCGATTCGCTGATGATATTGCCTTGCTTAGTAACTCAGGAGACCAATTGCAATGCATGCTCACTGACCTGGAGAGACAAAGCAGAAGGGTGGGTCTGAAAATTAATCTGCAGAAAACTAAAGTACTGTTTAACAGTCTCGGAAGAGAACAGCAGTTTACGATAGGTAGCGAAACACTGGAAGTGGTAAGGGAATACATCTACTTAGGGCAGGTAGTGACCACGGATCCGGATCATGAGACTGAAATAACCAGAAGAATAAGAATGGGTTGGGGTGCGTTTGGCAGGCATTCTCAAATCATGAACAGTAGGTTGCCACTATCCCTCAAAAGGAAAGTGTACAACAGCTGTGTGTTACCAGTACTCACATATGGGGCAGAAACCTTGAGGCTTACGAAAAGGGTTCGGCTGAAATTGAGAACGACGCAACGAGCTATGGAAAGAAGAATGATGGGTGTAACGTTAAGGGATAAGAAAAGAGCAGATTGGGTGAGGCAACAAACGCGGGTAAACGACATCTTAGTTGAAATCAAGAAAAAGAAATGGGCATGGGCCGGACATGTAATGAGGAGGGAAGATAACCGATGGTCACTAAGAGCTACGGACTGGATTCCAAGAGAAGGGAAGCGTAGCAGGGGGCGGCAGAAAGTTAGGTGGGCAGATGACATTAAGACGTTTGCAGGGACAACATGGCCACAATTAGTACATGACCGGGGCAGTTGGAGAAGTATGGGAGAGGCCTTTGCCCTGCAGTGGGCGTAACTAGGCTGATGATGATGATGATGATGATGATGATGATGATGATTTCTCCATTATTCAAGCCTGCCCACGCCTTCAAGCGCGGACCGAAAGTAACACGCAGTGAAGCAGGACTGATAACAGTGCAAGTCGGCGCGAATTCATGGTTTTGCGAAGTTGCGGTTCGAGCAAAAAACGGGCACACTCGCACTAGAACGATACGGAGCTGACGTTTGTCGATACAGTCCTTTAAGCCCTCTGATTTAGAACTTCGCAGACGCTGTCACCACACTGTAAATGTCCTGTGCTACGCCCTAAATGAAAAAAAAAAAATAGGAAAGAAGAGCGAAAGGGAGCATTGCCAGCACGGCCGTGTATCATTGCTGTTGTTGTTCAAATGGAAGCCATAATTTCACGCACTGATTTACTTGTCCAATCGGGTGACAACGGACGTTATATATTCTCTGCACAATGCAGACACCAAGCCCGTTTCTTTCTCACCTGACCAGACTCGCGTCGAAAGAGACGGCTCGAGTCTGGCTTAAAAACAGAGAGACGAAACGAAACGAAACGAAATGCTGGCTTAACAACGGAGCAACGAGGTTGTTCGTGTATTACTCTACTTCAGCTTGATGGCATCCGTGCCTGCACGCCTGCCTCCGTGGTGTCGGGCAGACGAATTGAAATGAGCAGTCAGCGGCCACGACGTGCTTCGACGCTGTCGAGATATTTCTCCGTTGTCCGCGCAGTTCCGTCCCCGTTAGCGGCTTTCAAATCGCGTCGGGCGTCGCTTTCACAACCGCGCTAAGCACTTAAGGCCTGAAGCAACTTTGAAAAGAAAAGGTCAGAGACAAGCGTTACGTATACTGCGAAAACCGCGAATCTTCGTTTTTTTTTTTTTTTGCGAGCGAACTATATAAAAAATGATCTGAGAAAAATACGCACCTTGCGGGTCCGTAGACGACATAAAATGCACTCGCTGAAGGAGAGAACAAAAATCTTGGAGCACAATGTAGTAACCGCTTAACCGCGCACTGCGGGAGAACGTTTGTTTGGTTCTCGGAGAAAAGGCAAACCGCAGTGTACAGGGCAGATGCTGTAAGACAGGCGAGGGCTTTATAGACCGTTGTTAGAACAAGCCGTTCTGGTGTGCCGACCTCATAGTATAAGCCATCGCAGTGGAGGGGGACAAATTCATTGTTACAATACTTAAGGACGAGAAAACTTCACAAGTGGCTTCGGCATTAATTGGTGTTCATTGTGATTCTTTGCTGTGATGGTGTTGCATGTGCTCGGTGTGTGTGTTCCACTGTACCGGAACGGAACGAAAACAAAAACGAAAAAAGAAAACTGATACTCTTGATTTTAACAAAAATGTAAACCGAAACCGTTTCTTATTGTTTTGCTTCGGAATGAAACCGAAAATTTTCTTGTCGGTTTTCAGAACAAGAGCAAAGTCGGCAATTTGAAACAACCGATGTCATACAACGTCAGCATTAGCGCGTGTCTCAGGAGTCCGGATTAGCGCGTATCTCAGGCAGAGATTGTGCAAGCTGTAGCCTCTCGAGCGCTCCACTAATCTAAGCCTGTCGCTCGGTGCACAGCAGATGGGCATTGTAGCAAAGCGCAGGGATTGCGCGCTGAAGAGCGTATCGTTACGGTTTCTACGGGTAGGGCGCTTTGTTACCGAAGTTTTCATGTTCGTTTAAGCTTCTTTTCTCGGAACAGCGGCCTCGCATTTCGGCGAGTACATTCGATGACGTGCTGCTTCCGAGATCGTGCTCGGTGCATTGATTCAAGGCACTGAGCATGATTTGAGAATTAATAATCCCCTTACCGAGAAAAATAAATACTATGTTCTTATCGTTAAATTACTTCAAAAGTTTTCGTATGCAATCAAAAACCATTATGAACCATTATGGAGCACCTTTTTTTTTTTTGGTTACGGAGCAGAAACGGAACGGAACTTTTTTTTTTTTTTTCAGTGGAACGAAACTAAAACCAGCTGTGATCTCTATTTTCTTCCTTTGTACATCCGCGAACAAAATTTTCCATGCTGGTTAACATCCGGGTTGGATTGGATTGGACAAACTTTAATAACAAACATCCGGGTCTTTCTAATTTTTTTTTCGTATCTTTCTTTGACTCCCTGACGCTCACTCTCTTTCTCAATCTCTCGTCTGTGTGTATGTGTGTGTGTGTGTGTGTGTGTGTGTGTGTGTGTGTGTGTGTGTGTGTGTGTGTGTGTGTGTGTGTGTGTGTGTGTGTGTGTGTGTGTGTGTGTGTGTGTGTGTGTGTGCGTGTGCGTGCGTGCGTGCGTGCGTGCGTGCGTGTGTGTGTGTGTGTGTGTGTGTGTGTGTGTGTGTGTGTGTGTATGTATGTGTGTGTGTGTGTGTGTGTGTGTGTGTGTGTGTGTGTGTGTGTGTGTGTGTGTGCGCGCGTGCGCGCACAAAACGCGTGCATAAGCAATGGCCCATTTGGAGTCCCCTTTATATAAAAAGTACTGCCTTAAAACGCTAACACAAAGGATGCAAAACATTCTGGCGATTGGTCCGTGCGTTTATAAACGTGTTTCCGCAGCACTATCCCAAAGCTGTTATGAATTATCAGCTGTATATCCCTTCTACACTGTTCCATAACTCCGTACGTTTCACTACTTGCAACAGAAACGCCTTGGCAGGGCGTCCTTTCGTTTCTTAACAGCGTAAGCAACCATTTCAGCTGAAAGCATACGGATTGCTTTCCGTCCGAAATATCGCGCTTGTTCCGAGAAAGGTGCACTGCTGTCACACACCGGTCCCTGTGCGAGCATTAAGTCTGATTGCACACTAGCCAAACGCCAAAGGCCGGTTTTGACGACTCTACACAGGGTATCGAAAAAAAGAAAAAAGAAAAGAAAAGCTGTCAGTACTTGTACGAGATGACTCACTCGTATCTTAGCGGATATCGACCTCTTTGCAAATCGTGATTTTCGAAAAGGTGTTCGACTTACACGCCCGTGCAGGCAGGTGCAACGCGCGCAAGTCCTTCGAGGGCTGGGCGTTCGCAGCGTGGGCACACGGTTACGCATGCCTGGCTTGCCTCTCGGTGAGGCGGCATGCACGCCTAAGCAGTGTTCGGCCTGAAAGATTAGACGAGCTTGGAGCGTTTTCTGCTTCACGACAAATCAGGGCCGGCAGCAGAGAGCACAAAGCCGCCCAAGCGAGGCTGTGCCCCAGACGAAATAGAGATTGTGGGCGATACAAGAAAAGGAAATAATCCGTTAGACACCTGTCAAAAACGTTGCTCGCTAATTATTTTTGTGGAACCTGTGAAACTACAAAAAGAAAGAACTTTGCCAGTGACAACTAAGCTATAGGTTAACCTAGCCTTGATACGGCTTATCCCAACTTAAGCTAACCTATAGCATAACGATCGGCTCCGTAACCTAAGCTCGTGCAACCTCACCATTAGCTGATTGAGCCTCGTACGTAAAGATCACAGCGCACGTGTCCTATCTGCTCTCTCCCACCTCGTAAGTGGTAAGCTGAACTTCGAAGCTGAACGGTTCACGCTATAACGACAGCACACCTCAACTGGGTATTCTACATAAGCCACGCATTGACGCTATATAATTAGGGGTGCGCGAATTTTAATTCTGAGGAGCGAATCGAATACGAATCGAATAGTGCCAGCAGTGAATGGAATTGAATACTGTGCGGATGTTTTTCGAATAACGGACCACCATTCTCACAATTAATACAACACTGTGTTCACCTATGTTCCCATCCCGGTATCCATAACGTTAGCAAGTCCCAGTCACTACATTGCACATTATGAATCGCTGTTCATTAAACGCGCAAGTGGAACACCATAAAAAGAGATAAGCAGTTCGTTGGCATGCGCATGACTGTTCGTATAGTCGGTAAAGTCTGACTTCCTGAGCGACGTAGCCTGATCCACTATATATACGTATAGTTCTCGCGTTTTAGGTCATCATGTACGCGGACAAGCTATGCCTGCGTAGATGAAGTTAAACATCGTTTTCCTGCAATTTCATGTTTAACTGCGCTCAGTTGGGGCTATAAAATGTTCGCAAGATACTCGAAAACTATTCGCGTTTACGAATGGTGACTATTCTATTTGAAGACCGAATCGAATAGGACACTATTCGATTCGTTATTCGAAAGTTTCGAATATTCGCACATCCCCTATAGCCATATAACAAAAAATCCGACTGGTGCTTCTGAGGACGAAAAGCGTTCTTCGAGGATTCACGGCTCACTTTAGAAGTGGTCCGTCACGCATCAGCAATAAAGCGAAAGCAGGGCACCAGCGTGCCTTGGTGGCATTTATTTCGTCTATAGGCCGTGTCAGCTAAGGTTAATGGCGTATAAGCCACCTCATTTCGTTCGGTTATGAAATTTTAAAATTTTGTAATGGCTGAAACTGAAAAATTATTATAAGCGATTACAGAATTTATCGAAACGAAAGCCACGTTTGGTGCTCTTGGTTCGCTACGACGCCGATATGAATGTGAGTCATTAATAACGTAGTGAGGATACTGCAGGTAACCACTTAGAAAGTCATCGCAGGATTGTGGTGTCTGTGGGCACCAATGGCTGGCTTGTAGCAAGTTAACCTTGCGGAAAAAAATCGCGGAAAATATATCTATCTACAATTTTACTTCTCCGACGATGTGCCTGGCCCCCAAAATATTAGTTCCACAGGTCCAGTTGAGCCCGGATGACACATGATGCATGAGCTGCACACGGCCTCTTCAATTATCTCATGCCTTAAATTTTCATAATTAATAATTTTCGTTGTTGCACAGCGTCTTCCCTCATACGAGGAAGCATAACGAGAAGAATAGAAAAAAAAGCACTCGATTTTTGTTAATGACGGACGGGGAAAATCATAGGGGGTAATAATTAGCTGTGGTTGAAATTGAAGCGTGGAAAAATAATGAACAAAAGGGAAATGAAAGCGGGCGAAAAGTTAACTTGTCGACATTGAGAAACGAACCCACGACCTCCGCATTACGTGTGCGTTGTCCTACCAATTGCGATACTGCGACAGCCATCAAGCTGCCCAGGATGTTTATGCGCGCTAGATCTATCCCTGGGCGCTTTGCCAGTGCTACTCAGGGCCACAGCATAATTAGCACACAGCGTACTTAAAGGGACACTAAAGCGACACAACAGATCAGTTTAGACAAATAAATCATTGTTCGAGAATCCCGCAGGCAGTCATTTCAAAATAATATTTTGATTATTATAGATAGGAAAATGAAGGTTGATGTATCAGTATTTGAATTTCGCGCCGAAACGCCCAACGCCGGCACGTCAGTGTAACGTCGAGGATACCAAAGTATATTTTCGCATTCGGGCCGTGTTGGTTGAGTAAAGGTTCCCGAAACTACCCATGTTAAATATTTGGTTCCTTTAAAAGACAATGTAGTCAACCTCTACCGATATATAATTAAGTAAGCCTTAGAACATGCCATCAAAATTCATGACGTCACAGCGACCAGGTGCGGGAGCTTCAAGGAAGCGTCACCACCCGTCTTTCGCTTTTGCGCTTTTTCTGGCTTACCAAGCGTCTTATGGTGGTAAGAGTGGTGTTTTTGGTGTTGTAAAAAGGTAATTACTGATGCAGAAGAAATCATTTTTCTCTTCAGTGTCCTTTTAAAGATGCAGGTGAACTGACTGACGATGAGAGGCAGAGAGAGAGATATAGGCTTTAATGAAAACTGGAGAGGTTTGCCTGACGCCATGCTGCTGCAGGTGAATGTGACGATAAATGAACTGATACCCTCAAGACATGCGTCACATGATGCTGACGTAGCAGACACGTGCATAACGACATACAATGTTAAAATAGCTCGTTGTGGCCATCGTCTCAGAAATGTTAAGAGCGTCTTCGTAGCTCGGGGTGCGCGGGAGGCACGGGACGCACAGGATTCACAGGAGGAACGCTTCCGCAAAGGCACGTCGTCCACTGTAGTGTCGAAGACGTCGTGTACGGAGGAAGGCACGGTTCACCAGTGAATGACCCGCGTATAGGTACAACCAACAACACAACCAACAAGTACAACTAGCAACACTGAAGGCGTCGTGCCTCGCTCAACTTCATTGACGCAAAACGCTTTGAGCGGTGCCCGTGGTGTCTATAAATATGCTGATGCACGGTGCCGTCTTCCGCGGTAACATGTGTATTCATTGACAGACGACGTCTTCAGCGCTGCAGACTGGAACGAACGAAAAAAGTGGCGAGTCTCGGAAAGCCAACGTAGTCTGCTCGACGGCTCCAGCCGCATTTGCCTTCACGCTGGAATTCGTATAGCGTTATAAACTGCGGTGAAAAGTCTGCAAAGACGCACGGGACAACGAAGCACAAACAGCACGAGCAGAAGGAAAGAAAGCGAAAGCGGCATCGGCCAGGCAGAGAGAAGAGCGGCGAAAGTCAGTAGCCGGGCCGCCGGAGGCGGGGAACCGGTCCGGCATTGACCGATATAGCGGCAGATGCCGATCGTGCCCGCGCCGCGTCAACAGCGTGCGCGTCTCTTTCGCAGTAGCGGCGGCAAGCACGCGGCTACTCGAGACGCACGCACGTACAGACACACGCGCTCTCGACGCGTAGTGAAAGCTGCCCGGAAGTCTGCGCCGGGTTCATTCGAGGTCGTTTCGCTTCCGCGACGCGGCGGCGTCCCTTTCGCCGGGGACACACACACACACACCACCGGGGCAGGACACACCGACTGGCTGCCGGTGCGGAGGCCGGTTTCTTTCTTATTTTTTTTTTTCGAGTATCTTTTTCAAAGCGGCATGCGTCGTTGGCATGTGGGCGGGTTGCAGTGTGTTTTCTGTCGGCGGCGTGACACACGAAATAATGGTAATAATGACAACGAATGGACAAAAAAAAAAGAAAGAAAGGAAAAACGGGGAGGCTTCAAGAAACATCTCGCCGGGCCATCTGGCACGGTGGGGTCGCAGAAGATGATAGGGGAGAAAAAAATTAGAGCGATGACAGACGTCATGAGGAAGCGAGTCGTTGGCTTTAAATGCCGTAGCTCTGTTTGTATTCCTGATTTTTTTTTTCGGGCCATTTGTACCCTTCTTTCCTAACTGTCCTCCGCGCTCTCGACTAACCACCGCTGATAGTTCCTGACGTTAAGTCCGCCCCGGTAGACTGCGATTCTAAGCGCCGTTTCAGCCGGCGTTCTCGCTTTTGTTGGCTCTTTTCCCAACTGCCGGCATTGTTTGTTTTTCAAGCGATAGCGTTGGGGGCCCCGCGTCGCAGAAAATACGGTGTCGTTGTCATTGTCCGTGAGCGAAAATTTCCGGATATATTTAGGTGACATACGGTATATGCGGGTTATATCGCCACACCATTCTATTACTAAAGTTGCTTATACTTTGTCTTACATTCAGGACAAAGTTATCACTCGGAATTTTTGAGAATGAGAGCCCACAAACAAATGTCATGAAACAAAACACCGACAGCGCATGCCTTTTATGTTAAATCTTCTCAACTTAAATATTAAAAATGCGAAACAATAAAAGAAAACCTAAAGTGATGTAACTTTCTGGCGCGGCTGTGCACGACCTCCGGGTTCGGTCCACTCAAGAGGCCGCGTTTCTACCACAAGGCTCGCCTTCGTGCATAGAGTTCGCCGCCAGCGTCTCTCGGTAAACGTTACGGTTACATAAGCTGCAGTTGCCGGGAAGCATGAAAAGCAGTCAGGGATCTTTAAATGCTATCGAGTTGCACTCTTAAAGGCGAAGCTTAAGCGCCCTCAAAATTTTCTTTTTTCTTTCTTCAGCTGCAGTTGTACTGCCATTTGCTATATTGCGATATTTAGGCTTGCTTTTTGGTTTCCTTTTACTTAAAAAAATGGAACACGACGACTTTCCAAACAGGTGTAAATACGAAATGAAAATTTTCTCGACATTTTTCGCAGCAACAGGTGTTAGAAAAAAGCCATACCCGTCTTTTGTGGCGCCTACTTAGGGTATTCTCGTCGTGTTTATTATCACGCGTGCTTCGGAGTTTTGCCATTTTAACGAATTTTCCGCTATCATATAGCGGACTTTGGACTTGCCTAAATAGCAGGGAGACTGCGCTTTTAGTGGATATCAAACATCCTAGCTAATTTGGAATTATTTTAAGTGCATGACTGCGATGACGACGCTTTCGTGCATAATGCTGAAGATTTTCTCAGGATCTCGAATTACTTTAGCGCGACTTTAAGCAGAACATTTCGACGGAATCCAACTCTAGGCAGGAAAATGATTCTAACAAGTTTCCATATAGCGGAGTTAAAGTGAGAATGGTATTCGAAAGGCATAAGAGAGGACACGGGTATATATACCTACAGCTGTGGCATAGAGTCGATAACCTTTTGTCCGCTAACATTTTCAAACATTCGAATGCGGTACGAAGTTCAACGTATCGCATATATCTCTCTTAAGGAATCATGTTGTCTGGAACAGATATGCCGTTCTTTTCAGGCACTGAGCATTTATTTCTCAAAACTGTTGCGCGACACATAACTTATGGGAGAGGGTTATGTCGTGCATGACCATTGGCTGACTTTCTTTTTCTTGAGGTACAATGTACCCGCTAAAGTCATTCATATAGAAGGTTAATTAGCGAAATGTTAATTAATAATCCCATTGGCGATTATCGCGCAAGCCCTGATGACCGCCTCTGCTGTACAGATTGGCCAATAAAACATTGTCGCGATTTCCCCATCTTTAGTGATCTGAGGCCAGGTGTCTTTGACAAACGCGTTATATCGGCAGACATGCAGATTGATAAAACTCACAACCAATGGTGAGCCACCATGCCACTAAATGAACTTGCCGCCTCACTCAAAATTGAAAATTGGTGGCAGCGCTATGACTATTGCGTGCTGTAAGTCTTGCCTCGCCTTTTGTTTGTTTATTTTGTTTGAGTTATTGTTGTTTTGTTTGCTCGTTTATATGTTTGTTTGTTTGAATGACTGCTTTGTTTGTTTTTAATTCTGGGATTTTGCGTACCAGAACCACGATGGCACGTTGTAGTGAGGGACTCCGTAATGTTTGTACAAGCTGGGGCGCTATAACGTAAAGCTCTTCCAAACTTTTCTATTCCAATTCTGCAATCAGCCCTCCACGACTGGACCAAAAAATTTCGGGTCATCATCATTTCTACTGTCTGTCACGAGACGTCACGAAAACCGCGATAGCTCCCCATCTTATGTCACGTGCACACATTATGCATGATTACACCGAACGAAATAAAAATAATTATTTCTGGTTAGACACCTTATCGCCATTAGCAGTCGGTCTGAGACTCGGCTATCGGTCAAAGGTTTTCGGGATGCGCCCACTTCGCCTGCCTGTCACGCGACGTCACAAAACCGCGGAAGTCACAGCGTGAGTGACGTGTAGGCAATATAGATGCATTAATATGAAAAAAAAACTACTTTTTTCTGAATAGCCGGATACTGCCCCGTTCCGAAAGAAATAGAAGATGGCTACCTGCCGATCACTCAGGCATTGGCTACTCGAACTTGCCCGAGAGCACGGATTTATTTGTGCACATAATAAACATTTTTACGGGGTAGTATAACGTTATCCAGCCCTTTCGGCACGTCTACGAGATGGCCCAGCCAACTCTTCTTTGTCAAGTATTCGTTTCAGGGGCATTCTTAACCTTCCGTTGCACGTCACCGCGATTTTCGACCAGCCACGACAAGCTAAGAAGGGGAAGCGTACCAATCGCAGACGCCGGCCTCACCGTCTTCATCCGGTTATCCATTTTCGGCCCCATCGGCCCCATTGCAACCCTCTCCACCAGAGCGTGCTCCTCGCCTTTTGTCAGCCAATTAGATAAGACAAACAGCTCACTGCAGGCAATGTTATTCGTTTTTAAAACAAAAAAGAGTTACTTCCTATAAAGGAGGACATCGTTTGGTTGGGCTGTTCAGACAACGCTGCTGGTCATCGCCCGATATTTGCGTCGGCGGTTACGTAAATTTGACATCAGGAGATTGTAATAAAAACCAATTGGAATAGATTTGCGTTATAGGGCCCCTGGGGTTCTTTAACTAGCACCCAGTGCACGAGTCACAGGCGTTTTTGCATTTCATCCCCATCGAAACGCGGCCGCGGCTGTGATTTGATCCTGCAGCCTAGGCCTTATCAGCCAACACAGTATCCATTATGCCACCACGGCGGGTTTTGGTTGTGTGCTTGCTTGCTTGCTTGCTTGTTTCTTTTGTCTGTTTGTTTGCTAGCTGTTTGTTTCTTTGTTGGATGGTTCGTTCATCTGTTTGTTTGTTGACAGCTAGGTTTGTTTGTTTGTTTGTTTGTTTGTTTGTTTGTTTTTAGTGCGTTAGCATTCTTAAGGTACTTCACGCATTTTCAGGGGGCTACGTATCTGTCTATCTGGATACCTTTCAATATATCGATGTCTGCATCTATGTATCTAACCACTTTCCAGCCTACCGCAGTCATTGGGTAGTCAGCGGGCGAATAGTTAGCTCACCGGGCTGCTGTGCTGAGGCAACAGGTTTCGAAACCAACCATCGAACCAATTTGGGTCACCGAGTATGTGCCCATGTGTACACACGTGCCCCTCTTCAACGAACATTTTTGCACGCCGACGCGGATCACTGAAAATGCGGGGCCGGATAGGCACCGCTGTTCGAAGAAACTCTGTCGTCGCTGTACACGTGTCACTCGGTCTGTGCTGGTCTTCAATGGACTTCTTTGATGCCATCTTCGGGTCACTAGGTCTGTGCCACTAGGTGTGTGCCGCTCTTCGATGAACGTTTTCGACGCCAAGTTGAGTAACTAGGTATACGTGCCACTGGGAGTGTGCCACTCTACAACGACGAAAAAAGATCCCTTAAATTTCTCCGATGTTAGGAGGAATGGAATCCACGTCGCAAGGGTTCCTTAAGGACAGCAACCCGATGCATCAGCAGGCGGCGCCGCAAATGCACGTTGTATGCGCTGCTTTCAATGAGCGCCTTTCACGCCAACGCTTTAGCGAGCTGCGCCATGAATGCACTGCGTATTTGCCGCTCTTCGATGAACCTCTCGCCTGCTTGAGTCACCGAGTATGTGCCACTGAGTGTGTCGCAAGCGAGGGGAACAACTCTCAGCGTTCGCAGGCAACGGAGCACCATGCTTCTAATCACGGAGGCCACGCACGGACTTATCGGCAGTGCCACTAGAAGGCGCAGCGTGCGCGCCCAGAAAGCAGCGTGAAAGAGGAGCCCGGTTGCCGCATGACGCGCTTGTCAGCGTTCGCACACACCGGCACGCCACGCATTTCGGAGGCTACGCGCAGGCTTCGCGGCGCTAGATGGCGCCCAGTGTTCTCAGGGAAGCGCGAAAGAGGAATCCCGCTGCAACACACGCCTCTTGCATAACTCGTTTCGGCGGCGGCGATACGTTGTGTCGCTATATTGATCCAATGCTAACGCATTACCGTGGACAGCCGTCGTGAGATAGGTTTGGCAGTAAGCTTTTCTATACCAAAATATACTTAATATAATTTAGCCGTCTTCTAATTGACTTACAAGAATTAAAGTTGTTTGTGTGTGAAAAGGGTCCACAGAGAAGTGAATCTTTTTTTTTCTATAACGTTTTTAAATACTCTATCAATAATTTTTGTAAGAGTAGCAGTCAGAATGCAGGCGAGAACAAGGACCCGCCAATTTTACACGAAGGGATGTGTCATTCCGGTAGGCACATGTATATTAACACTCTATAATGTGAGCTAACCGTGTCTTTAGCGGGGTCCTTGGTCTGGTGCTGCTGTTGCTGCTGATGTTGCTGTTGACATTGCTGCTGCCGATGATGCTCCTCTTCTTGGTGCACCATCTGCAGTCGGCCATTCTGGCGCCGGAGGGACACCAGTTCCTCCAGCAGGATGCGCAGCGACACCTGCGGGTTTTCGCCATCAGATAACGCGCACTACGAGATTGGACGACCTGAAGCTAGAAGTTCGCATCGGAATCTTAACAGATATAACGCTAACGCGAGTAGTCATCTTGGTGAAAGTAAGAACAATCTTCATTAAGAGGAAACTTGAGCTCGGGATCAACTCCATTGGTGCCTGTTGATATGCATGTAAAACGCAGGAATCCTTTTATGAAATAACCGCTAGACCGATTTGAATTAGATTTGTTGCAAATGAGAGAGAAAGTTAAGTTTTAGCAATCGCAGCGAGGAAAACATTCATTTAGGAACTCACAAATTTTACAATGAACGGTCAATATTGTCAAGTATTAAAGAAATGAGGCACGAAGTTTACAAATCGGCTACTGTGCACTAATGTAAATATCCCAGTTCTGCGAATGACATATGCTAGAGCGAATTTGATATATGAATTTACAACTTACTTTATTTCACTGTTTCCTATCGGCTTCGTAATACTTCTGCTCACAATTTACCGGTCGGTTGCAGATGTCTCAATTCGTGCCAGTTTACAGGATTGCGATCTCGATTTTTCATCACTGAGTCACAGTGTTGAAAACTTGATACTTGATTTCTTTTCAATTTTCCCGATTTTTATCGAGTTTTGTAAAATATGGCAGCCTAAAAAATCCGTTCGCTACAGTCGGTAGATATTATCTTATTTTTTTTTCAATGCCACGATGCTTATAAAATTTAATGCAGTGTGTGGTTGCCAGTCAAAACGATTTCTGCTTACCAACGTATTTAGCTAGGAACTAAGCCGTAAAGCTTCCTGTTAATGCAGAAGCCGCATGAAGCACAACATACTGCTTAAGGAAACAGTTTATTCCAGTATAACTGTGTGTTACAGCATAACAAAGTCAGATTTTAGTATCTGCGTTAATAGATACAGCCTTTTGTTTTATTTATTTATTTATTTATTTATTTATTTATTTATTTATTTATTTATTTATTTATTCGAAGTTACTGCTGACTTTCAATATTGCTGTGGGATTGGGAAATCAATAAATGGCTACATACAGTGCATGGGGACTTGTGTAGTATACACGCGCACGTGTAGTGAACAGTAGGAATTTAGTCAATAGTCACCAGAGAAGAAAAAAGAAAGAAGAGATAAGGAAATGTGTAGCGTAAAAATAATTACACTAAGCAAAATGGAACTGCTGAACTCGATTTATGTTTATTGAGTAAATAAACTCAGATATCTTTTTTTAGACGGTGTCAATAGACTTACAGTTCACATGTCATTGTGGCAACGTATTCCACTCTCGGATTGCGCACGGAAAGAAAGAATAGCGAAGCAAGCTATTGCTGAATCTGTACTCGATTAAGCGTCCATGTTTATTGTACTTATTTCTCGTTAATGTAGACTGCGTACGCGAGAGGGTGCCATATTTTTCAGGATATATATTTAAAGCTGGTTATTTAAAAGGTGAAAGAGAAATCTGAGGCGTAAAAATATTCTCCCCTACCTGACCACGCATACAAGTTGGCGGCATGAGCAAACGTATCGTGGCAGTATTCATATAGACCAACCTCACCCGCATCCCGCGGTTTACCTTTTGCGCTGGCATCTAAACTTCGCTGACGCGCCGAGTTTGACTGGTGTCGAATCTTGCAGCATATGACGTGCTGAATGATTTCGACCCTGTATCGTCGTGATCTCTTTTTTTTTTTTTTTTTTTGCAGGGCTACGTTCACTACCGCAAATGCAAAACTCGCTGAGCTGGCTCGACTAATGTTGTCTGTGCGTAACATCACCTCTTGTCGAAACTTGAGCATTATGGAATTCGAGGAGCTCCACTATAAAAGGGATTAAAACTTATTTAACTAATGGTTTATCGGTTCTTGGTCCCGCCTTGGTCCTGCCTGTACAACGTTTTCTTTCTAATTACTTGCAGTTATAATAAAGATTTGATTGATTTACTGGTTGATTGGATCGGTTCCCAACGTGTGCTGCGTGAATTGTGCCGCTACATGACCGCGTGACTGCCGCCTTCTGAAGGTCGCGCTGTGCGTGCAGCGCGACTCGAGCCGCGAGATATTTTATGTGCGCACGAGGGGAAGCACCGCACGCACGTTGCGTGCGATCAGAGCGCTTCTGATTTTCAAAGCGAAGCTTTCTGCGCCTCTTCTCCCGACTTTCCGTCAGTTGCCGCTGCTGTGATGGTCTTGTCACGCGTGCCGCTGGCTTTCTTGCCACACCACCAGATGGCGCTCGCCTCCGCGCATCCCGACCGGCACCGCCGCGGCAGCGTTGCATTGGTTGCATCGTTTGTGCGTATTGCACGTGCTGTGCATACTTTACCTATGCGACAAAAATGCGGGTGCCGGGCTCTGGAGGTCGCGTGCTGGGCTGTAATATTGTATACATCACAATCGCACGTAGTCTGAAGAGAGCGCTTGCAGCTGGCATCTCTACAGCGAGCTGGCCACGTATGCAGAAGGAGCCCGTAAACACGCGCCAGAAAAATGGCTCCAAAGCGTGCACTCGGTGTCGACGACACCCAGGTCCGAAAGAAGCGTCGCGCGGAACGGGAGCCTCTTCGCTACGCAGCGAAACGTGGTGCAGAGCGCGAATGTATGTATACAATGTATAAATACAATTATAATAATTGAATTACGTACAGCCTCATTATTCAATTAAAGTTGAACACTTCTGTCACGATGCGATGTGCCATGTGAGGTAATGATAATGCTCAACCCTCTCAGACATTGCGAACGATGACGCACGATAACGCCTCAAGCAAACACGTTTTCCTGCGTATTCTGTGGACTACGCAAGCAAACAAGGTTCATGGAAAGTAACGTCAAACTCTCCCCTCTCGTATTGTACTAAACACCGAAACATTTACACATTAGCCGCCAACATCACCGCTAATTATCGTCAATCAAAGCAAACAGCATACAAAGCTTTGCTTGCTTTCTTAAAAAATTAAATTCCGAGATATTACGTGCCAAAACCGCAATATTATTATGAGGCACGCCGTCGTGGAGGATTCCAGGTTAATTTCGACAACCTGGCGTACTTTAACGTGCACGCCGGTAGACGGGCATTATTGCATTTCGCACTCATCCAAATGCGGCCGCCGCGGCCGGGATTCTATCCCGCGATCTCGTGCTTGCCAGAGCAATTAATGCCAAAGCCAACCACGGCGGGTCTGGTTTTTCTATGCTCTACGGGTCTTCGCAAGACTTTGTGGATAGCTTTAAAGTGTATTGCTCGCCTCTGTGGGTGTATGTATACCGTCTGTGTGTTTCTGTGATCGCTGTGTACGTCGTATTCCTCGCTCAACGGCAAGAGAATCATGCCAGGCCAGCTGCCAGGATATCATCTATGGTTTCTTAATAGAGTCCAGCATGTTTCTACTTGTATCGCTCTCATTACAGTGCTTACTGTGTCATGCTTACCTCGGCTGGGAACGTGCAGCTAGATTCTCTGCCCAGGACCTTCTTTGTAGCCCGAGCTAAGTCCGTCTTGAAGCTCGACAGCTTGAGGGGAAGAGAAAGCGAGATACGGGGTATTATATAAGTAAGGAGACGAGTTGTACCTACATGCAGTGACAGCAAAATAGCGAATGAAAAAAAACGAAGACGAAGTAGCTTAGCAGATTGATTGATTGATTGATTGATTGATTGATTGATTGATTGATTGATTGATTGATTGATTGATTGATTGAGTGAGTGAGTGAGTGAGTGAGTGAGTGAGTGAGTGAGTGAGTGAGTGAGTGAGTGAGTGAGTGAGTGAGTGAGTGAGTGAGTGAGTGAGTGAGTGAGTGAGTGAGTGAGTGAGTGAGTGAGTGAGTGAGCCACAGACAGGCAGACAGTGCACTTTTTAAGACAGAAAGAACAGTACAAAAAGCCAGCATTCGCTCTATTGTGTTTCCGTCCTGGCTAAGAGGTGGACTAAGTTTGCTCGGCCAATGGCACTACAATAAGAGCGCCAATAGGCACCAGCCCAGACAGAGTTCAGAGCACCGAGTTCATCTTTCATACTTTCAAACGCATGAGCCACCCTTCATGCAGCTCACCTTGTTCTGCACCCTCTGGAGCTCCTTCTTGACGGCCGCTTCCCTTGTCAGGGCCTCCTTGTTGAGGACCTGCAGCCTGCTATTGTCCAGCTGCAGGCGGCTGAGGCGCGCCAGCAGGTGGCTCTCCTCCGCCACTCGCCTCTCGACGTTGGCCACCGCGGCGCAGCAGGCCACCGGCGGCGAGCATGCATCATCGCCGTTCAGCACATCATCACAAGTTTCACCACCACCGCCCGCACTCCCCACTGCACCGTTCGTCGCGTCCTTCTTTAGCACGTCAGCCCTGAAGAAGTCGTTGGTCCTGACTCTGTTGGCAGCGTCGACTTGCGCCTCGAGGTAGCGCATCCTGAGCTCCTGGTTAGCCATGACCTGCTTGCAACTCTCCAGTTCTCCGCTCATGCTCCGGTACTCCTGCCAGAAGTTGGCGAACACCTGCTCCAGGACGCGGGCGTCCGGGAGCGAGCGACCTGCGTCCGCGTGCCGAGGATTCTTGGCGCACAAATTTACATCGCACCTATCGCTTCTGGAGGCGCTCTTGCGAGAGTCCATCTTCGTTATCTTATCGTAGATGCCTGCCAGTGTTCCCAAGAGTTCCCTTTCCCTGGCGGAGCAGCAACGGGTCGAGGTGCGCGCCAAGTCGGCGGCGGAACCATCGACCGCGCCCGCAGTGGCATCTTCCTCGCCGGACGAGGAAGACGTGGCGGCCACGGTGGAGGCCGCCCTGTACACGGCCACGTCGGACTCCAGCCGCGCGACTCGTCCTCGCAGCCGCTCGTTGTGGCGTCCCAGATGGGCAAGCGAGGCCTCGCGGCGCGCCAGCTCCCGGTTGGCCTGGCGCAGCAGATCGGACGTCGACTCGAGCTCGCGCTCGAGCCTGTCCACCTTGTGGAAGAGCAGGCTCGTGGAGGTGCCGTTCTTCTCGGGAAAGCTGGCGATGCCGTTCTGCATGAATCATGTGATGACGACGATTATCAGTATGATAGGAACGACGAAAATGATGGAAAAGAATGGACCTTGCAGTCATGGTTGGACTGTTCTCTGTCACGATGACAATGAATGATCACAGACTACGGACGCATCTTCCTCTAAGACAGTATTTTTTGTCCTCAAAGTAAAGCACAGGACTGTGGTGCGACGCTCATTCCGGATAGTTCAATGCAGAAACCAGAGGAGAAGAAAAAAAGGAGCGCGAGCGAGTATCGTGCAAATTGTGCACAATACTGCAATAACCACGTATCTAACCTATGCGCATCCGCCTTCCATAAGTTACGCTTCCTCAGATATAAACTTCGACAAGCCCCTCCATCTGTCAAGCTGTTTGCCTGTAATTCAATAATTAGACCTGCCCTCGATTACGCATGTATTATTTCGGACCCACACACTAAGAAAAACGTTGATGGTCTAGAAATGATTCAACGTAAATTCATTCGGTTTATCTTTTCTCGATACCGCATGACGGACTCCCCAACTTTTATGATGCAACAAAATAATATCCAGGAACTTAAGCTACGTCGCGAAATTCTGAGATTAAAGTTTCTTTTTCACTTGAAAAACAAGAATCTTGCATTAGACCTTGCTGCGTACATCCAACCTTTGATGTCACGACTGACTCGAAATCGTCATGCTGAATCGATGACACCGTTTCGAACACGTACTAACACATTCAAGTTTTCATTTTTTTCCACAAACGATTACAGACTGGAACGCCTTGCCGCTATGTATGCTTCAGTACAGTGACTCATTCGACGCATCAACGTCATAATGTGCAGCGCTTTTCTTGTTTTCCTAAGGTTGCAATGTTTATAATTGTTTTCGCGACCATAAGGTGTTCATTTATGTGTTATCTTTATGTATGTATTTTTTTTCTCTCTCTTCATTATCTATAATGATTTCTGTTTGATGTTTTTACCAGTGCTTGTGTAAACCTTTTTGATACCCCTCCTGCATGGGCCCTAGCTGTATTTTGCAGCAGGCCCTAGCTGCATAGCCTGCAGTATTTTGTAAATAAATAATAAATAAAGACGAAAACACGTGCATGCTAACTTTATATGACAACTCTCTACTGGCCACATTCTGTTGTGAGTTCTAGTGAATGCTTCAGTATATTTTCTACGTTTCTATGTACCGAAAGTGTCAGGAAACAAAACATCAGAGAAGGAGACACGTAGCTCGCATTACACTGCAAAACGCCTCTCACTCGCCTCGTAAGCTAGCTTTGCCGCGCAACCTAAGGCCGATCTCTCTCTCACGGCGTCTTGCACTCGGACTGCCGACAGCACAGCTAGTGTCCTCGAGGTGGAATGCAACAAGAAGTTCAGTGTACGTTCATGCACAGGGCCCGTTTTGCGTTTCTTTAATCGCCGAAAGACTCGCGCATTGCCCCCGTTATGACTTAGTCGCTTTCCGGCTAGCTCGTAGAGCAATGGGGCGAAACCAACTTGCTGGTTTTTAAAGCGCGCCTGGCGGTCTTACAGTGAAGCTGTCGTTGTGTCAGGATGCGGTGAAGAATGTCCGCTCCAAATGTCGGAGAAAATTGATTCACAGCTAGAGCCACGAAATCTGAAAAGGTTCTTTGGTATGTTGAAGATTATGTGTGTGCAAAGTTGGTGTGTATGTATAACACAAAGTGTGATGGGTGATTAGTCGCATTGTTCAAGATTAGCAAAGCTATGTTATTTGCGCTTTGGAGCTGTTTCACATCTATCAACAATAGTAAGACGAAACTTCGCAAATATTAAAGTATGTCTTTGATAAGTACACTGCAGAACTATCAAAGTTAGAGGTCCTACGAAGGCGTCGCAGGAAATGAGCAAAATAGTGCTACTTGCGGTTTCTTTTAGTGCTTCCTCAGTGTCCAATACGTTTGCCTTTTGGTAACCGTAATATATACATATATAGCTATCCTGAATAATTACACAATATAACAAAGCAAAAAATGAAAGCAGTTTTGCCGCCTGGGTAGGTGTCGCTGTTTTCTGTGCCTTTGACAAACCATTGTATGTGCTGTTGTTTGTCACTATGCCGCATGTTTCCGGATGCTCGGGTGAATTGGGATAGCTTACCTCGCCGTTTGGAACCGTCGACAGATTGCAGTGGTTTCCAGACGCATGGCTTGGTCCTACAGTACAGAGCACGAATGACATTGCGTGTTATCGAAGTGCTTATTCTCCAAGGCACTCAGTCGGGCTGCGCGTTGAAAAGCAACATCTCCCTTTCAAAAACAATACTCTCGTGCGCGCCTGGTCACGAACAAAGGCCGAACTTACTTGCAGGCTAAACTAAAAGCTTTAGGAACGCCGCAATTTTGATGTCCAACGTTCTCCCATCGCTATTTTGTCATTATCGTCCTACATTCCTTCTTCGCTTCCCTTTCCCCCTCTCCTTGTGCGCAAAAGCTCAGGCCAACTACTCTGCCATTCGATAAAGAAAATTACCTCTGTCTTCCTCGTGTGCCACAAGAGAAATTTACTGCCTTCGAGTGGTTCGTCTGTCACGCTTATTTTCTAGGGTTTCCGTTGTTATAAACATGGAAGAACAAAGTAAGGAGGGAGGGGACAAATAAAATGGAATAACTGCTGTATGCGGGCTTGAGCAGCGAACGTAATGGCTTAATCACAACGGTTCGAAGACGCAACGCAATCAGTGTCAACCGAAGGACCTTGGGACCCATTTCTTTACAAACTTAGTCCGGCAGTAGAACAAGGAATTAGTCGAATGTTTCAAAAGCGCGAAAGGCAGTCGACACGGCTGCCAGCTCGAAACGTGAAACAGGCCTAATTTCTCCTTGTCTTTTCACATTCCTATCCCTTCAACACAGCAGATAAAGTGATGGTGACGTTGATGAACTACTTCTTTAAAGTTAGGAAACGCCCATTAACAGATCTGTTTTGTATTTAAGGGTTTCGCTAAAGGCTGTGAACAACCTGAGGATTCTACCCCAATCTGACAGCAATTATGCGTACGGTTTAAGGAAAAATCTATTTAAGCGCTGAGTTCGCTGGTCTGAGACAACTATGACCTCTCCTTTGAAACCCACTTCTCCAAACAACCATATACCATTGCATTGCGCGATTGTTCGGGCAATAGGACGGACGGACAGACAGTAAGTTTCAAGAGAACCAACGCGCTGAAGGAGCATTTATTTCTTTGTCCGCTTTCACACCACCGGCATATCCTCACGTACCTTTGGCTTCTTGACCGGACGATGAATTTTTATGCGCTTCTTCTCGTGGAAGAGGAACGAGAGTCAGCTCCTGGGACTCGATGCTCCTGAAAGTGGCGCAAGAAAAAAAAAAAGAAAACACGCAATCAAGTCACGTACCCCTTGTAGTAGTGAAACAGAATATCCTACAGAAATTGACGAAGAAAAGTCGTTAAAGGTACGCGTATTTTTCTCTTCTATATATATATATATATATATATATATGTATATATATATATATATATATAAATATATATATATATATAAATGCAATGCGTTACGTCCGTCCGAAAACGGGGTGGACTGCGACCGTTCGTACACTCTAGCTTGCCTAAAGGCAATTTAATCTTGCGTGTAGCACCTCATATACCGCGGCACCTCAAGTGTGCGCTTGTTCTAGCATGTTATGCTGTACCCGCCCCGGGAGCTTAGTGGCTATGGCGTCGTGCAGCTGAGCTTGAGATCGCGGGCTTCATCCCGCCCGCAGCAGCCACCTTTCGTGGTTATGGCACGTAAAACCCCTAGAATTTAACATGTTATGCTGTCAACGAGCTGCGGCAACGTGCACGCGCACTTGGCACGCGCTAAACGCGGAACGTCTCTTTCCGGAGGAAGAGGAGGAGGACGTTGTTGACTGCGTGTCTACAGACACGCAGTCAACAATGTAAGCGCCGACTCTTCCCGAGCGCCGCTCTTTGTGAAAGTTTAAGAAACCCTGAAATCGGTGGGCCAGTTGTTCGTTGCGTCATCATTCGCAGCGCGAGACGAGTGAACAAGACGACCAGCACAGCGATGCACAGCAGGACGCTAGACGGCAGATTGTCAGCCAATAACGCCCCGTCGGCCCACACGCAGCACACGACGCTCTGGCATGAATCTTCTTCCAATCAACGCCCCTTGAAATTCAAGCCTGCATGGTTAAGCTGCGAGGCGTTCGAACTCTCTCGCCAGTTTCTGTGTTCCGAGTCCCACTGGAAGTCGGCGCTGTACGAACGTTCGCTTTCTTCGTCCGTGCTTTCACACCGCGCCATCGAGCTGGCCACGCAGTCGGTCATCCCACTGTCGTCATGCTGTCGTCGTCGTACCGCCTTCGTCGTTCCATCGATGATATTCCTCCTACGTCATTCCATTGTCGTCACGGCGGCGCCGTCGTACAGGCGTCCTGATGTCGTCATGGTCGTGGTCGGCCCTGACGAGCGAGTGTCACAGCAAAGTGAGACGATCCCGGAGACACTTGTATGCCGCATACAGCCGAACCAATAGAAATCTCAGAATGACCACTTCAGAGCTAGAGCGGGCTACTACATGTTCTAAACCAGGACAGACTTCAAATAAATGCGTCTTCAGCAGTACGGTATGTTACGACATTGCTTGAATCTTAGTCGCAAATGTCGACGATCATCCTGAGACGGCTTCTGCCGGATTTTTGTTTTTGTTTTTTTATTTTCTCACCCCCACTCTGTGTCCACTCTGTTTACCAAGTGACCGTCTCGCACTAGTAATTAGACTGAAATAGGAAATGAAACCAGAAAACTATAAATCGACTAAGTGTGTATTCGGCAACCGTGTATTCGGAGAGACGGAATTGTTGAGGTGCCCACCTTTGCGCAAGACTGCATGCGCAGTTTACTTCGAATGACAGTCTCTCTCTCTCTCCTTCACCACCTCTTCTTGCCACGGTGCACGGAAGAGTTGCCAACTGTCAACGAGATGAACACGTGAGCAGTACTCGCAGCTAGTCGGGTCTTTGTGATCTGTACGAGCTGCAAGTCACACAGACCTCCCGAAATTTTTTGTTCGCGTTTGTTTCCTTAATAGAAATATGGCAGTGTCGCCGTAGTCTAGTTTCGATCTTTCTTTTCCTAATTAGCATATGGCTGATGCAACTTGTTTGAGAGTACATGTGATCCAGGATGGAGTATAACAGGTTCCTTAGTAGCGTAGCTTTATTAGCTAGCTTTGTTGATTGCCAGTATATTGAAGTAAACTACGTTGAGGTCGGATAGGCTTTAAGGTTGCTGATGTTTTCATGACATTAAGGCAAAATATAAAAAAATTACACTGTAAGAAAGTGCTTAGATTAAAATAAACAAGCACGAGCAGTCTGTCATTTTACAGTTGTTGTTGATGTTGTCATCGTCGTCGTCGTCGTTGTTGTTGTTGTTGAGATCTTGGAAGAAAGGGCCCATTGAAAGGTCCCGGCTATCCATAACATAAAAAATAAACCCCAACGACTAAGAAACGTCAAGAAAGAAAATTGGGAAAGAAAAAAATATGGCAGGAATAAAACCTCACAAAACTAATACCTAGCCTGCCATACTATTGCATGGTCAGAGAGACAACGCGTGCCCGTTCTATCACAGCGCATGTCGCCGGAACACCTGTTCAGCTGCTACGCGAAAAGCAAAACGAGAAAGTACCCTGCACGTAGCTAGCGCAGAACCGAATAAAACATAACTACAGATATTGCACGTAAGACATCGAGAGTGCATTCCACCAAACAAAACAGACGATCGAGGTTGTAAGTTCGCTCGAGAGCGTGCACGAAGTAAGACGTTCAAGACATCCGCCATCAATCGTCAATCAACGAGACTGCAATTAGTGTGACTGTCTAGTAGGAAGACGTGAAATGCCGTAACAAATTGTCTTTGTGCGTGGAAAGACATTGACCTTGATTCGCAAATGGCGTGGCGACAACGTCATCAAAAACGACTGTGCAGGAGTAATACGTGGAGACGCTGCAGCCATTTACAGCTGCAGCTGCGCCTTGCTTAGGCTGTTAGCCGGGGCGTATATCAATCAGCGTTGACCACCGTATAGCAAGGCGCATACGAGAGCGCGGTGGCCGACTGCTCTGGCTCGATTAGTACGCGAAGGCGCATTATGTCCTCGAGATGCAGTCGTGCACGACAGTTCGTGTCGCGAATATTCAGCACGGACCCAAGCATGGCCGGCATGGAGAAAGCTATCGCGAATGCAGCTACCGCCTTTCCGTGTCTCGCGGCGTTTGTCGGAGGAGTTGCATGCAATCCCAAAGGAGGGCGGGAAGGTGGCACCAAGGTCTACTGGACGAGGCTGTCGGCTCGATACAGTGCTTATTGAAGTTTCCCACAGGTGCTTGTCATTTCCTAACTCTCCTGCACTGCAATTTTATAATGCATTCTGCGTGGCTTGCCCGCCCTTTCGCCAACTCTGTCTTATTCCCCGAATCACGATAAGATTCTTTCGTAGATATTTATGGGTTCACCAAGTGATCGTCTCCCACTTGGAACTAGACACAAATGGGAAATGAAGCCAGAAAATTTTAAACCAAATAAGTGTCCAATCGGCAACCGTGTATTGGTGAAGACGGAATGGTCGAAGGTATAAGAAAGATAACGAATGTGTGAAAAGGGGTTGCTTGCGCACGTACGGTTATGCGGTTGACAATTATGACGATCTGCCACGAATTCCTGTTGCTTTAAATTAAACTCAGGAAGGTCTGGAAACCTCGCTGGCCAGCGTCGGTCAGGACCAATGATCTAACAATTCCGTTTTTCGTGTGGGGATAGTTGTAGAATGTGTCGAGCACGGTGGGAAGTGATGTTATTACTATTATTATTATTTTCAGAAATGAAACAAGAACGCTCACAGTGAATCTATGCAATGTTTCTTTTTAACCCAGAATTTTCACTCATAGAGCTCTTGGTCTTAAATATAGGGTGAAAAAACGCATTCCTGAATGTCACCATAAGGCCATAGACAACAACAGAAGGATATACGCTATGTCGTCGTAAGCCGTGTTAAGGTGCATCTGTGGGCGCATATGCAAGAACCAAACCTTCTAGTTTGTGGAATGCGAGCAGAATGTCATGTGGCCTATGTACACTCGCAAGCAAGCAAGCAAGCGAAACTTCCCCGCTGCATACGTTTTGCAAAACGATATGGCGACCACGCATCTGACACTGCCATAGGCATTTCGGGCTGGTGCACTTTCGGGCCCGGGTCACTTCCAATGAAAACGCAGTGACTCAGCTAGCAGACAACGAGCAGGTAAACTTCTCTAATGTCCACGGCGACCTGATCGTAGTATCCCCGGCGTAGGCATGCGGAGAGAGGCTACTTTTGGAGTCACGGAGGTATTGGCGGGAAGTGTCCTCTGGATGAATTGGTGCCGAACGCAAGGTTTCAAGCGCAAATGCCATCGACGACGTCGAATGTGACGTTTTAAATTTAATTTCAATAGATTAAGCCTTTCAGGCACCAATGAATTCTGTTGACAGAAAACTTACTTTCACTGCATTTCTTGCATCTTCAGAATCTCATAAAAGCGTATACAGCTGCAGAATCGATTAAGAATTTCGATTTATTTTTCGTAAGCTTTGTCAAGTTTACAGAACGTAGACTCGATGCGAAAACTCACTACGCGAACATCAGACATGAGAGCGTCAACTGCTTCGTGTATAGCAGATTTGGAAAAGCACCCATCCAAGCACTTGAAGATTACCACTGGTGCATCACACAGTGAAAAACAATGAAAGAAGTGCACCCACTACATACAATGACGTATTCACTCCGAGCATTGACACACGACCGTCTAATTTTACACTCTCGTTTTACTAAAACATTTCGTACCCGCTACTCAAGCTCGCAGCGCGATTTCAACCAGGAGAGTATCAATAATGTATGCGACACATTTTCAGTATCGCTATCAGTGCTTCTGCTGTCGATGCAGTTTCTTGGCATGCGCAAGCTACTAATCCAGAGCGATCGATCGGCGTAAACGTGCGTGGGTGCGGTCTCCGTGGATTCAATGTAAAGCAAATAATGTTGCCCGTTTCAGATATGCGGACGACATTTGTGCGCGGATTTCAAAGACAACGAGACACGGTGAGTTGAACTGCCACAGCTGGAGAGGTATAAGCGGCACAGCTATTTCGTAAGCAGGCTCTTATGTGAAATTTGACGGAAACCGGTCTGGTCCGAAGACGACATTGTAAGTTAGTTAAAAGTTGGATGCCGTTCTAGTAATCAGCCTCATACCGCGAAATAACGAGAATAACGTTTTTGAGGGAGCCCTTCGTCAGTCTAAATTGGTTAAGTGTATTTCTTTAATGTCCACTTTAATTGGAATGACTGACAGTGCAGCTTGCGAGGTCTGTGGCACCGAAGAAAACATCGACCACCTGCTGTGCCACTGTCCAAGATATGCCTCAGAGAGACAAGAACTTGCCAAAGCTTTCCAAAAACTGGACAATCGGCCGCTTTCTGTGCAGGTGCTGCTAGAACACCGCCCCCATCGCCCGTCGGCCCATAAAGCGGTGAAGGCGCTTTTGTGTTTCTTAAGGACGACGGGTTTGTGCGACCATCTGTGACCATTAACGCGATTTCTGTAAGACCACACGCGTCAGCGAACTCGCCGCAATTTCCTTCTTTCCTTCCCTCCTCTCTCTCCTTGTGATCTTTGTTTTCCCCTTTCCCATTCCCCCGGTGTAGGGTAGCCAACCGGACGTTATTCTGGTTAACCTCCCTGCCTTCTACTTTTCTCTTTCCTCCCCCCTCCTTAATGTCCACTTAAAGTGCTGACCGCAACGTATACGTTGCAGTGGTGTGGTCACGCGCTATATATATGGTGGTGGTGGATGCTCTGCTTGCTTACTTGAGGAGACCGAGGCTCGATTGTAGAGCTTGGGTCTAGCTGTTCGTTCTACGAGTACGCGGTTATTTTTTTCTTTTTTAGCACTGTTCATTCATGATAATTACAGAGCGCATAAAGAGAGTGTCTCAGCTTAAAAATGATGTTATTGTGTGCCATGCACGTTTGTAACTAGGCATTGAGTGTTTTCAAGCCCGGTTCAAAAGTGTACTGGTATAGAAATGTATCGCATTTCTTTCATATTTTGTCTTTTTCTATGGTAATGAAACTGGATATTCGTATTAACAGGTGCGGTATACCTAAAACTGATTTTCACTCCCTAGTAGATGTATTTTTCCGTGCCATTTCAATATGAATCAATAACAACTAGCACCTATATTTCTGTTCTTGTAGAAGCTGCCTATTGTAGCCTCCTTTGTTACCTAATATGTCGGTGTTCAACATACTTGGAACGACATTTTAATTAAGCTGTACAGCAGTATATGCTTCCGTATACCTACTAGCTGGAGTCATCATTTAACCTTGTTTACAAAAATATTCTAGGACAACAAAGCTTACACAAAACATGACCGGCTTCCTCTTGCTTTCTGGCATTCCATAAGAAGTTTTGAATGTTTCAAAAGATCCTAACACCAAGAACTGGTTAAACCAACTACATATTTTTCAATACTGCAGCTGTTGTGTCTAGTTTTTGATCAAACGTGCATGTGAAGATGTATGCCCATGGCTGCCAACTTTTATGCATTTCTTCAGCCAATACTCTCAGCAGGATGAGGCTCATATTCGGTGCATGATCTGACAAGATGATACCGATGGCCGAAATGGACATAGCAAAAGAGAAAATATATATTCAAATGATGGCTCTAAGCCTATGTGTGGAAGCGGGTAAGGAGAATGTAGCAGTTAAGTGCGGCTCGCTATGGAACGCGAAGATCCGTGGTGAGCGAAGTGTCTCTTTCACGTTAGACCGTGGTCGGACCCAGTCCTCAAACGACCACACCTGCTTAGGCCGCGGTAACTTTTTCCGGAGTGCCTCGAGTCCATCGCATTTCCACACGAGGCGATCAGCACTTAGTGTTTCCTTCCTCACGTATGCACAATGGTTACCTCGAAGGGTACAAGTCCTCGTAAACCGAGGCAAGAGCAGGGAACGCCAGGACCATCACCGCGCGGAATCACCTGCGCGAGTGAAGTGTCGAAGTGTCGCAGATATATATATACATATATATATAACCTTTTAAAGATGTGCCGTGGATGTTATAGCCTGGTTGATCACCTGGTACATTACTTGTAGTCCAGGTGATGATTCTGATGTATACATTGATCACACAGACACACAAAATAGCCCAGGCAGTCCCACAGATACACACATACACAATGTACGGATATTCACAGGGTTTCATCGAGGCCTGCGGAAGTCGGAAAGGCCGAAACGTTTCAGCGCTGACCTCGACCGCTGCCTGCGTCCGTCCCCCTGGTGGTTGCCGTGGGGCTGCACACCGCGGCCCACAGCCGACGACAGCGGCCGCGTCTGCGGGAGAAGCAGCGCCGGCAAGCGGTTCTCCTCGTCGAAGTCGCCGGCCGCAGTCGGAGCGCCGCTGTCCGGCCGCGACCGGTCCGCCGAGCGGGCTCTCCTGGTCGCCGAGCAGCAGGAACGCGGTCTCTGGGCCGCCGCGGCTGCGGTGACGTCCTGCGAGGCCATCCGGTGGGAGGAACGGGAGGCCCGCCGCAGCGGGGCATGGCCTTCGCTGCCGCCGCTGCTGCTGCTGCTGCTGTGGACGCTGGGCAGCCGCAGTGAGGACCGCAGGGTTGCCCTCCTGCGCGAGAGGGGCACCTCTGAGATCTGTCGTGCCATATGCGCGCTTATAGGGAGACCAAAGTAGGTCGAGCTGTGTGCTACGCTTCGACAGGGACAAAGCAGCCACTCTTACCGTGAGACGACTATTATTCTGATTATTATTCACCTCGAGAGGCGGGCGGGCAACTGCCACCGAACGAGGCCCAACGGCTGCGTACCCTTTAGGTGGTGGGGACAGAAACAGAACTTGCGGAGAGTAAAAGAAGGAAAGAGAGAAGAAAGGATCACAATGACTTAAGTAAAGTATCGACAAAAAATACAGTAGGAACGGAAGAGAAATTCTCGCAGGGCGCACTAATTATAAAAAATACATGTTTTTTTTTTTAATTTTGTGCGAGTGACGAGACAGTGAAAGGAGTCTCGATAAGCCAACAATGACGTAAGGACAAAACGCAGGTGACGCCGCCGCTTAAAGTTCCGGCAACACGCCGCCATGACGTCACGGATTTTGACGCCGTCTGTCCTGGCCCAGACACGTCTTTATCGGTAAAGATGAGCTACATCGTAAGAGAAGCCATAGGCTGAACTCTTTGGCAAATTTCGAGAGCTTTTAATGCGCTACAACGGAAAAAGTACGAGAAAATAGTTCTCAATCCCGTCGTACTAGCGCTGGGGTATCGGAACTAAATGAAATATGTGTACATACATATATGTATACATATATATGCATATATATAGGCTACATGTTACCGCGAAATTAGCGAAGATCGAGCTTTGAAAGAATACTCAATCAATCTAAAATAATTTAGTGTTTCGCTTTAGTGTCCCTCTAAGTGAACGAAGGTTTTGACTTTGACTAAAATTCCTTTAGTAATCATCTTGGAGAAACGGGGGCTTCTTAGTGAAAGCTTTTATTAAAAAGTTTGCTAAAATCTATTTAGGCTTCTTATTTGAGTTTTTTTTTTATTTCTGCAGTAATTGGGCAGTGGCAGATCACAAACCACGTGAGAGAAAACTGTAGTGCACTTCGCTGTTGCCACTCGCATAGATCCGTAACGGCATAGGTAGTTAGCTCAGAGCTCACAGCGGCGTTTGCACGCATCTGCGGACGCGTTGCCCCAGAGATGCATCATCCGCGTACACGCTGATATGCACTGTGACCGGGAGCTCACCACTAAGACCCACCGAGGCAACAATGTATAGGCCCCCCAGTACCATTCCTTGCAGAACTCCACGGGTAACACAGTCACGCCCATTATCACCATCTGCTGTAGGAATGAAGACTTTCCTGTCATCGACGAAGCTTACTGGCTCCATGTCCAAAGTATCAAGCACGGGGTCGTGCATAATGTTGTCATAAGCGGCTTTGGCGTCTGAGAAGACTGCTCCTACAAGCCACCGACACTTTTTCGCCTGTTCAGTGGTAGACACCCGGTCAACTACGCTATGGATGACTGCCCACGCCGGAATTCGGTCACTATGTTGGTGTAGATGCTATTCTTCTTCAAGAACAACCCGGATCTGGTCAGAATCATCCGCTCCACGCGTCCTTCCCAGCACAGCTGGGCAAGGCTTTAGCTCGGGAACTCGATGCTATCTAACACATGGGAACGAAGAAATGTTATTTTTTTTCTTGAAACCATTACACCGACTTTGAAGGCCTGCTGCGTTTAGAAGGAAGAATTAAAACCTAGTATTTGTAAGAAGTGGATGCTAAATTTAGAACGTTAATGATGGTTTAAGGAAGAATATTAATTTGAAAATTCCAAGAAACTCAAGTATCAAGTGTACATGCAGCTCAGCAAAAGAAAACCCTCATAAACATAGCAGTAATTTCTCCTAAGAGGAAGCTTTAGCTCGGGGGTTCCTACATAAATTCATGGGAAAGGAGAAATCATCTTTCTCGGCAACCAGCACAGAAAATTTGGTGAGGTTGGCTACATTTAAAAGAAAAAGTTGGAATCTAGTGACGGTTGGTAGCACATTTCTAACTTAGGCCGTCAATATTTTAATAAAAAGTGTTGAAAATTGCAAATTCCCAGAAAAATTTAACTATCGTGTTTACGAATCGGTGACGCAGCAATGAAAAACGATATCACAATTCTGTAAATTTCGTCTAATATCACATCAAAAGCGGGTAACGTTGATGTATCATACATGGCTCTCAAATAGACTACTAATATGCAAGTAAGATTTTTGCGAAAGTCTGGTAAGCTATGTAACAGTTTCACGTAAGATATAAACCGATATAACAAATTTGTCCGCTTGGGACACTCTAAGAGATGCAGTTTACAGAACTGCGATATTTGTTCTTGGTGCAGAGCTACGAATTAGTAAACTTCGTGCTTGTATTTTCTTTTTTCGAAATTACGAATTTTCGAAAATTTATTAAAAAACATTCAGACCATAAATCGATATCCCACTTCCAATAATTAGTAGAATTTAACTTTCTCTCCAAAAGGCAACAAATTTTGTTAAAGCCCGCCGAGTGGTTATCTCAGAAAAGCGTTTCTGCGTGTTACATGTACTTGAATAGGCGGCATCGGAGTTGGGCCCGAGCTAAAGCTTCCTCTTAAACTAAAATTTATACATAATATGTGTCCGCTTGAGCTGCACTAACCGTTTCAGTTTACAGAACTACGATACCGCTTCGTGTTAAAGAGTTACTGATTTGTAAACTGTGCGCGTTCTTAAGTTACAAATTCTCGTATAGCTAAAAAAATTGCAATACATCAAAAATTTGCTTGCCACAGTTACTAGAACTTCATTTTGTTTCTCAACTGCGACACATTTCAACAAAATCGGTAGATCGAGCGGTTGTCTAATAAAGACACAGGTCAGGAATAACATAACACCGCTAGCTCTCCCACGTGATAGATAGAAAGCTAATACCCTCACACAATGGCTAACTAAATACTTTTGAAGAAAAACCCCTTTCCTTTACGTTGAACGACCACTTATCAGAAGCAGTTTCGCCCGTGACACACATTACACCACGGTCTCGTTTGTATGTCTTCAGTAAGCAATGTCACAGAGCATACGGCGATGCTCGTTTAAACTGAAATTGACAAAACATTAAAGACAAGTATCTGGTCCAATTGCGTGACTGCTAAATAAATATAAAATCTATTTTCTTTTTTTTCTAACACTGAAATTATCAATAAGTCGCCATTGTGTTTCGTCAAGCTTCAAGTTGCATGAAGACCTGCGCACGAGGTTAAGCCCTTTAAAGCTGGATTCACACTACAGGACGGATCGCTTAATCAATCCGCATAAAAGTGCGACGTCGCCGAGCTGCAACGAATCCCGCCGCGCAAGCAGCTCGTCAGAGAGAGAGAGAGAGAGAGGGAGAGAGGGGGAGGGAGGGATGCATAGAAAGGCAGGGGGGTTAACCAGATGTAATTCCGGTTTGCTACCCTGCACGGGGGTAAGCGGGATAAAAAGAGAAAGAGAGTGGAAGGAGGAGATAGAGAGGCTTCATTTTGTTGCTACGAGATTCGGTGGCACTGAACCACATCGTGCGCGTCCTCGCACTATACTACACTGTCGATCCGACCCGTGGTGTGAGCTCAGCTTTTAGGGCCATAAAGGAGTTCGGATATCTCCCATTCCGTAAGGGACCTAATTACACCGAGAAGCAGATACGTCGTGCGTCACCATATACTGAACGCCTTTTCGGTAGATGTACCATGTACCAGATGTAGATGCAGATGTACAAAGGTCTTAGGGGTGCCCGTTTGTCAGGGAGTGCTAAAAATGTGATAATTGCGACGTCTCGAGGTTACGCGCGCGCGCATGCGTCAACTGTCGTTTACCAAAATAACTGTTCTATATACCTCGTGTCTCACAAACGTGCGATTTCGTGCACACCGTGATTCGCTCGCGTATACGCTCAATTACACTGCAAGTTTTCTGATAGACAACGTCTGAGCGAGTGAAAGCCGCCTAAAATGCTGTCAAGACATGCGCTGACCGATGGTGGGATCGGACGTCTGTCTTCCAGCACAGCTGCCCAATGCTCTAAACCACTACAGGCCCCGACCGCACGCATGCTGCTCTCCCGCAAAGGGTCACTTCTTGAAACATCTGGAGCGTGGGTCACATGAAAGTTAATCGTATTCGTCCCTCGAGCGATAGCTATAGAGTTTCAAGATGCGTCAGTAGCGCCTTTCGTGACTCGTAGCTCGCAGGTAGTGCTTTTCCACGCGCCGAGAATGAAAATGTGTAGTGGACACGCGATTGCAAGTCCCTTCAGGAGCCTTAAATCACTGCTGCCACGGCGTTGACACAGCCGTCTATTAAATCGCGCCGTTCCTTTTAAGGCGACGCTTTCTTTGCCAAACCGACCACGGTGTTGCGACAGTCGGTCCGTCAGTATTCCGCAGGAAATACTTGCGGAATGCATGTTTGCAGCGGCCTTTATTAGCACTTGTTGACAGACAAAGCAGCACGAGTGAGTTTGCACCTATGTTTTCTGTTCTGCGTAATCAGACGATACATGACGGTACAAAAGGTTATGCAGATCCAACCCAAAATTTGTTATCTGAGAAGCTAAGCGTTCGCGAAGCGGTTAAAGAAGTCATGTGCAGATGATCATATTCTGCACAGCGTTTTGCGATTACCCGCAGTAAAAACAGCGAGACGCGGAGAACCTTACCCCCTCCCCCCCTCTCCCCCGACCCTGTGATCCACGTGACCACGCGTTATACTTTCTCCGGTATTGGTTCCCTTTGATATGACGCTGCATCCAGGGTCGCCGCGCGGGCTATATAGCGGGCCAATCCTGGAGATAGCGCGATAGTAATCTGCACTTTACTCGTCGAAAGGCTGGCCAAGCAGGTGAGCCAAACCGCCAACCCTAGGAGAATAGGCATAGAAAGCTTTGCTTTATTAAAGGAACTTTGCTCTTGATGACGTACATTTGTTGCAGTGAGGATATTTAGGTATCATTCGTTTTATCGGTGCGTAGTTTTGTAGACAACAACGCCAGCAGCCAGGACACCTGTAAAGGTAGTAAAGATGGTAGTGATGTCCTACGAGTGAGCTATTAAGCGCGAGGGCGTGAGCGCAGCAACAACAGTGACCAGGATCTGCAAAGAAAGCTTCGCTCCAAAACATGTACATGTAATGTAGCCCCACATAGGTATCTCTAAGGCACGGATACCTCTTACACTGTGCAATAGCGCATTAACGTACCCGCCGCCATTGCTCCGTGGCTATGGTGTTGGGCTGCTGAGCGCGAGGTAGCGGGATCGAATCCCGGCCACGGCGCCCGCGTTTCGGTGGAGGCGGAAACGGTGTACGCCTCATAATCTTATCGTTGTTTTGGCGCGTAAAACCCGCCAATTTAATTTTTTGTTTCTTTAGCGCAATAACGTGTTCTTCAGTGGACACGTCAATGGTACGGTTACCAAAGGATGTGAAACGGCTTCGACTGGGCCTAGAAAAAATTGGGCGTACATATCGTCGTAACTGTCCGACTTCCGCATGCTTACTTGCGAAATACCTTTGTCATCAAGGGAGAGCCCCCCAAAGGAGACCCCGACTGCAGCGATTATACGCGTCTTCGGGCTTTTATAGATATACGAACGACTCGGAAATTGAGAAAGATAATTTGTAATATAAACAAAGCCACAAGAAAGTCCGGTGCCGCGCAAACACGAGGATTAGACAAATCCACGCAGTCTACCCTAACCGTCATTCTCACCATATAGCTGAACGATCGACCGCAGCGCCAAAAAAATTCCCTCTATGCTGTTTTTTTTTCTTTCTTTTTTTATGAACACTCAGCGGTGCGTCCAGCAGCAATCCTTTAGCGGCCAGAACCTGCGGCCGCCACGCAATATGTGCACGGCTTACGCGACAAGGCGGCAGGGTATCGGATTGTGGCCGCGCAGCTGCCGGGCGTCGCAACCGTCGCTGCTGCTGCTGCCGCGTAGGGCCAGGGCCAGCTGTTTGCGCCGTGCCGGAGCCGGGACATCTTATTTATCGCGAACGCTGCGCCGCCGCCGCCTCCGTCGAGGCCTCGCGATTGTGACGGCTGCGCAGCAGCGTGCGGCGCGACTGCTGCACTATACGTATATACGCGGCCGTGTGTGTGCATGTGTGTGTTTGCATGCGTGTTTGTGTGTGGGTATGCGAGGCCGCCGGCTATGCCAAGTTGATCTGTTACTGTGCGCGCCCCCTTTGCTTCCACCGCTCGGCGCACGAGAGCGTGCATGCGGACACAGGCTCGTGTCCACTGTCGGAACCACTGCGCCGACCGAAGACATCTCTCTGGGATTACTGTACAGGAGTCTTGTCCGACGAATCGAGTAGACGGCCGGTCAGAGGATACCATGGCCCGACGCAGCTCGGCGGAAACCAATCCCGTGTACTTCATCAACGGTCAGTCCGTAGTGTATATGTACGGCACCCTCCTCATCCGCTTGTTAACTGAACTCTCTCGCAGCCGCGGAAGCTTAATGAATGCGCCTTGCGCAATGGCGGTGCGTGGTTGCGTTTATGTACAGAGTGTTTTGGTTAACTGCAGCTGAATGAAATGAACGACATATGGTTTGCCATCGTGTGGCGCTCCTCGGAGTACTTTTTATATTCCGCTTAACTGGTTATTTAAATAAGATGAATTATGCAAAAGATTTAATATTCACTTTAGGGCCCAAATGCGCTTCGTCGCGTTGTAGAGGGGATTCAGAAACGACCGATCCATTTTTTTTTCTTTGCAGCGTACATTGTAAGTGACGATTTTTTTCGGCCTTTAAAGAAAGACCGCAATATACGAAGTAAAACCACGTCACTGCACTTATGCGCTGTCGTACTGCAGCGCTCTGAACCGTGCTTCGTCACAGTGCGTCAGCATCTTCGGTGGTGGAACACGGAAAGGAAGCGACGCGTCGTCCCTGATAAGCGATAGGCGGCTCGAAGCACGGTTGAGAGCGCTGCAATACGATAGCCCATGAGAGCAGTTGCGTGCTTATTTCGCGGTCTTTCTTTAAACGCGGAAAGAAATAATAATGCAGCATGTACGGGCCACAAGAAACTTACATCAATAATAATAATAATAATATTATAAAAGAAATGATCAGGTAGGGGACTGTATGGGGGACGCAGCCGAAGAAGGGTACGTGAAACGTCTTGCGCTGGCTACTGGGGGTGTGCGGACACAAGGGTGCCGAAATGACGTAACCAAATACGCAGGTGACATTTATTCATGCACTAGAAAGCGTACGTGCTAACCACATGATACAGCTAGTGGGGGTCCTACGGTCTAATCTTGCAATCGTGCTCGCCCCCTACTCGTATATATAGTGGGACCGGCATGGTCAAAGATGGTGGGCGCGAATCGGCATATCGCCCTGTCCAGCTACCCACGAGTCTCCTCCCGCTATTTCCCGACCCTATATATACGTGCCGAACGCGGGGATACCACAGCCGAGCAACCATCGTATTGCTGCAACAAATTGCATACTTCTAAGCCATATGTAAGTCCTTATGAGAAGCAGTACGAGTTTGATGGATGGTGGAGTGAATCCCCTCAAGCGCGACCACTACCGCTCGGATGCACAAATGCACCGCCGAGATATATATACCTCTCTTAACGCCGAGAGAGAGGCTAAATTTAGCTCCGATTGCGTCATGCGTGCCGCAACAATGTCGCCATCTGTGCAGACGGCCTATGCATCATCGAGTGATGACTTTTTTGCCTCTACACAACGATACCAAAGTAAGGCGCGCGGATAGTACGATCGCAAATATACAAGCGATATTAGCGCTGCATTTCTTGCGATTACACGCGGTTTTAGCAATCACGTTGTTCACGTTTGCAGCATGAACATTCAACATTCTGTAGTAGCGTGACCTTCAGTGACTGACTCTACTGTGTATGATCAGTACTGTACCCTAACTCTTCTTCCTTCGAAGATGGGAGGTGGCGGGTTCAAACATAGTGTACATTGTGAACCGACTACCGGTGAAACGGTGATTACGTGCAGCTTTACTTGGCGTCTAATTGTGGAGAACACAATTAGCCGCATAGCGAACTAGCCATGGATGCGGTTGATAATTGTGGAGGCTGTTCGACGCGGCGTCACTTTAGCTACGCCTGCAGAGTTCTACTTTAGTCTTTAGATTTGACCTGTTGCAGTGTTCTACTTTGGTCTTTAGATTTGTCCTGTTGCTCTCCTTTCCTCTTTCCTTTTTCCTCCCCTCCTTCCTATCTTCCATTTCTGTGTTTCTGTCACCTCCCTTCAGAGGAGTAGGCAGGCGTTGTGCCCCTTCCGGTGGCAGTTGCCAGCCTGCTCCTCGCTTTCCCTTTCCTGATACCTGTGTATATGTGTATATGTGTTCAAAACAAATAATAATAATAATTAGCAATAGAACCCCTATATGCTGACCGAACTAAAACACATTTCACGTCAAAAGATCCTCGCCTGCACTACCGAGTAGCGAAGTAACAAGCATTAATATCTCGCCTTTCTAGCTACCCGAAACCTTCGTCAAACGTAATGCTAAGCTCAGCTCGACCCTTGTGGGAATAAGCTGGGTCACCGCAAGGTAGTGTGTGACGCACTCACAGGGTTTCTTACGCGTGGAAACGGTATACAAAAATGAAGACTAGAGAAAGGTCGTCAAAGGAAAAACAGGGAAGTTAATTACACATTCGGTTGCTATTCGAGAAGGAAAAAAAGGACTCTTAAGTATGAGAGAAAAAGAAGGAAATAGCGTGTTGCGTTCGAGGCAAGTTAGAGCGCTGTACGTCGCACAAAGCCTGTCGCAGTGCCGCACACAGACTGTCGCAGTGCCAGACACTGTCGCCGCACAAACACACGTAGTACGTCAGATAACAGTATAGAAGGGCCAATAGGGTCCTGTTGAAATTCTGTCGAATGTTTCGCGCATAGATCTGGTGCGCGAGACGCTAGTCTACAGAACACGCGACAATGAGAGGACTGCAAGAATAGCGGTACGTCCACGATGTTCGTGGTGCGGAAAGGCAGGCGTGCTAAACACGGGCACTAGAAGAACGTAAAGGACAGCTCAAACGCCTCCTGTCAACTGACAGTTGCAACAGCTGAAATAAACAGAGGGAAGACGCAAAAGGTATCCGCGCATGCTCAAGGCAAAGTTCACGATGTTGCAATTTAAAGACAATGTTGACAGGAAAAAGAAAAAGAAAAAGGAGAAGAAAGAAAGAAAGAAAGAAAGAAAGAAAGAGAGAAAGAAAGAAAGAAAGAAAGGAAGAAAGAAAGAAAGAGATAGCGGACATCCTCTACTTGTCCAGGTCTTCGCACTGTCACTTCGTGAGACTATATCCTGTGTGGCTAACTCTGCTGATGCTAAAGGACCGGGAGTCGCTTACGTGAGTCAGTACATCCCGAAATAGTTCGTCGGGTTGACGCATGCTTGCAATGTGCGCTCGCTTGCCATTTGTTGCATGCAGTAAAGCGCTGATGTAATTATAAATGTACTAAACGCGCGCACGAGGGATCCTTTGGCGCTTGAGCATGACGTTCTCAGGCTCCAGATCGATCACGAGCATCGATCATAACATTCAGAGATTCTGCAAACTCTATAATTCTGCTGTAGAGACTGTAAGGCATCGTATTAAGCGCATACGCTTTACTTGACATGACTCTGGTGTTGCGATGGGTATATTGGCGGTATGCGTATGTTTGTCTATTATTCGTGTTTGCTGCTTCAGACATACTTGTAGCTTTATTTACTACGCTTTATCCACCTTTATTTGCCTAAATATTCAAGCAGTCGTACCTGTCTAGCCGTATGAGAGCAATAAGACTTTTCGCGCATGCATAATCGTTACAAACTGCTGCATTTAGAGCGCCATTTACAAAGTAATGAAGTCGCTTGAAGCCAGAAGGACGAAGTTTAGGCAAATCCATGCAGTAACCATCGCTCCCATGCTGCCTGAACCACCACGCTTGCAACTCCAGTATAGACACTAGCGCCATCTGGCACCTTCCGTAGGGGACTCTATACCGCGTACAAAGCAGGGAATTTTGACCGATGCAGTTGTGCTAGTGAGCGCACCTGCTCTGCCTAACAAAACAACAAATCACCGCATAAAACCTGTACCTGAAATATAGGTTCATAAGCACATAAGCGCCCGGACGCAAAAGCTTTCCATGCCGACAGCAGCGCCAGATCAGATGGCCCAGCTGGCGGATGAATCATGCAGGAAACATGCGTTCACGATCGATGCTCCTCTAAAGGTTCACTCGCGCTAACCCGACCCGACACACTGATTTCGGTCTGCCGACTGTCGGCGACAGCGTTTTTTCCTTCGTGTCGGCGCCTCTGTCACACTGTACCGACACCGAGCTCTCCGCCGACCGTCGGCAGATTGTCGGCGTCGGCAAAGTGTGACAGCGAGCCTTCAGAAACCAGAGTGCAACTACCGAACGAAAACATAGCGATATTCACGGAGGAGATGACTCAGCTCTCCTGCCACGCCGACCCCGACATGTCTAAAGAACAGCAAGTCCGGTTCTTGATGCGGGGTGTAAAAGAACAAGTATTCGCCGGACTGATGCGTAGATGTCACGTAGTAGTGGCAATATATGTACAGTTGCGGACAGAATAAAATGGACCACGGGATCTCCGAAAACGTTCAATTCCCGAGCAGCCTGTAGCAGTAACCAGTAAAACTGCCCACGACAACGTTGTTAGCATATTCTAGTCGAGGTCCAAAATGCAAATACCAGATTGCGTTGTGAGGTTGCGGAGATATTCAGCTTTTTCTTAGATTTCATGGTCCATAATATTCTGTCCGCGACTGTACATACCGGGTGTTTTCTCTTTAGAAGGTGTAAACAACAAGAGATGCCTGTGGCAAATAGCCCAATTCTAAGCGTTGATCTAGATTACTCGATGAGGCGGCCGCTAGTTATACGAGAAATGAAAATACCTAATTAAATAATTAACGTTATTACCCAACTAATCTTATTCAATTATTTGACGGCGCACATTTAAATCTACGAATTATAGTGGGGTGAGTTCGCAAAGCGAATCCACTTGGAACGAATTCTCAGGACTGTACGAGTTTCGGGATAGTAATCTTCAAAGTGCCCGACGAAATACATTGGCATTCCAGATACTTCTTTTATGAAAACGCTGTTTTATGCACTGAAGCACGAAAGTAACTGAAACACCAATGCATTTCGTCGGGCGCTTTGAAAATTTATATCTCGAAACTGGTGCAATCCTGAGAATTCGTTCCAAGTGAATATTCCTGGCGAACTCGCCGACTATAATTCGTAGATTGAAATATGTGCTGTAAAATGATTAAATAAAGAAAGTTAGTTAGGGTAACTATGTTAGTTATTTAATCAGGTGTGTTGATTTCTTGTAGAAGTAATGGTCGGCTCATCTAGTAACTTATATCAAGGGTTCAAAGAGGTGGTAGTAGTAGTAGTATTAGTAGTAGTAGTAGTAGTAGTAGTAGTAGTAGTAGTAACAACGTAGACGGAGGTACTGCTAAGCATACCACTAAATGTAGGCGGCAAAAAGCGCAATGGTAAGCCACAGCTTCTAGCTAATCTCAATTTACTAATGGGCTGTTAAAAACATTGCCAGTCCCGGCTCCCGCATGCGTCGGCGGTCACGTAAGCTTGGCTTAAAAAAGATTAGAACGAAGTCACAATGGAATACCTTTACGATATCGCGCCCTATAGGTCGCAGCTTCAATGTCATGCAGTGTTTATACTCATGGACTGCACCGCTCACAAGCTATGCCAAAATGCTGAAATGGACAGCAGTTCATGCGAATGTACACTCTGGGACGTCGACGCAGTGATTTCACGAGGACGAAGGCTGTGTATAACGCTTTCTATTCCCCCTTTTCTTTACCCCCAGTGTAGGGTAGCAAACTGGACGCTCATCTGGTTGACCTCCCTGCCTTTCCTCTCCTTGCTTTCTCTCTCTCTCTCTCTCTCTCTCTCTCTCTCTTGTCAAGGGAAGAATGGTGATTGGAGGTGTGTGCAGAGAAAGGTGCGGCCCATATGCAAATACGTCGAACGCTTTTTGTATATCCTTTGCGTCACAGTAACCAGCGGCACCTATACCCAGCGGCCAGGGACTGGGACAAGCCAAATATAAGATAAGCAACCAAGCCGTTGAAAATCGTGCTCTGCGCTTTTGAAATGCCTATGAACCGACGTTATACGTATATGCTTTATGCAGTGATTTATTGTTTTACAACGTACAACATGTGTGCGCTCACTGTCAGTTTACTTTGTTAGCATATATTCAGTGACGCATAAGCCGGATCATCCAATATGCCTCATGCGCAGTTATTAAGAATGGGGTAGCCTAACTATAGGAATCAAATGAGCCGTTCAATAGTGTGCGCTATTCCATTAAGAGGTCTGCGCACGTCAGATATATCTACGGGGTTATATATAGTACTGAGAAAAACAAGGAGGAATAGCGCGCGCCTGTTTTTAATCGATTGATTGAATCAATGTTTTATTTATGGGTTGGCTCCCCGGCATTATACGAGGGATTGGAAAAGGGAGAAAGTGCGTCGGGTCGGGAAGCTGCCATGCGAGGAGCAGGATCTATAACAGGTGTAAATGGGCCGCATTCCCCGGCAAAATCCGGGAGAGACCCCAGGGCTGCGCGACACTTTCTTATGATAAAGGAGGAAAAAGACGGGGGGGGGGGGAGGGGGGGGGGGAGGGTCGTTGGACTTTTGGTTCCCTGTGGGACGTCCTTGGCTTCCGTGTTGGTTCTTCAACACTTCTGGTGTAGCACGGCGCTACGAGCTTCGACACATTGTTATATGCTATGTCGTAACACGAAGCTGCGATATATTGTTCGACTACGCAGAACCGAGGTTCGCTCACTCGCAGTACTTTGTCGGTCAACGTGCACTGCGTGTACTAGTGGCCCGTACTAACATCGTGAAACTTATTATCATCAGCCTTTTTTTTATGTCCACTGAAGGACGAAGGCGTCTCCTGCAGCGATCTTCAATTACCGCTGTCTAGTACTAGCCGATTCCAACTTGCGCCTGAAAATTTCTTAATTTCATCGCCCAGCCTAATTTACTGCATATTATAAGCGCGTAAGTCCCAGTATACTACTCCGTACTTTTCCTAAAGCCAGTAGTGCGTTGCGCAAAGCACCGTCATGAACCATTACCAAGTCGTCCAAGCTTCCAGCCGTGTACGCTGCTAATATACTGCTTATTACATACGCGCAAATAATGTGGCGAGGTGGTGAGCTATCGACTGGCAGACGATAAGCCGTGGTGGGCCATAGGCAACGAAACCTAAGCTCGCTTTAAAACGTTGCACACGTAGCGCTTAAAAGTCGTTGCGTCTGCGACGAGTGACAGGTCTATAGTGGAGGAGTTTGTCTCTTTTTCATGTGTCTCCACCCTCGTGACAAGCGGAGGGGGAGCAGCTGTCCTCTAAGTATGCAGGGAACAGGCTGCTCATTGTTCGACAGAAAACTCAGGTAGCCACTTTAATAAAAATTGTAGTTTTTTCATCAGTGACGGTGCTGCAAAAGTTGACTGCTTCATAATGGCTCCTGCGCGAAATGTTGTTCAGTGTACCACGCAATCACGTCCCATCTGTACCGTGAGGATCATTCTCTTGGTGCGGCCCACCGTGGTTGCTTAGTGGCTGTGGTGTTGGGCTGCTAAACACGAGGTCGCGGGATCGAATCCCGGCCACGGCGGCCGCATTTTGATGGGGGCGAAATGCGAAATCACCCGTGTAATTATATTTAGGGGCACATTAAAGAATGCCAGGTGGTGAAAATTATTCTGGAGTCCCCCACTCTACGACGTGACTCATAATCAGATCGCAACTTTGGCGCGTAAAACCCCATAATTTTTTGTTTTGTTTTCTTCACAATGATAATGCTTCGTTAATGCGAAAGCATTATATAGCTCATGGGGCGGAAAATTCGGCGTTGTCGGCGTTGGCGTAACGACGATGGCCCAAAAATTCATGTGAGCCAATCGATGTAGTTGATGACGTCAATTAAGGAAAAGTTAATTAAGGCAGAATGAGTTAAGGCAGAATTAGGGCACTCAAATCCACGACAATTGGTGGGAGTCAAACTCACGACCTTTGGTGTTAACTAAAGTGAAGTCATTTAGGTACATTTTGTTAAGGTATAGTTAATTAAGGCACTAGAACTCACGACCTTATTTATGAGTTGCACTCTCGACGTTTAATGGGAGTCGAATCCACGGCCTTGCGTTGTGCAGAAATTGTCAGGTTGTTGATGGAATTTCATCGCGCGGTAGTCGCAATGCTCTCGCATTCATCCACGTAGGGGTAACTAAGTGCCCGTTGAATTTTTTTCAACAACAATACAAAGCACCACTACAGAAAACAAGCCTGCCATAGCTGGCTTGAAGGGCAGCGCTTGGCAGACAGTGGTGACAATAGGGAGGGTGCTATATATGGATAAACACGGACATTTTTAATGTCGGCAGCTTCTTGACATGCGCTGAAAAAAATGATTGATACTCCAGACCCTCCGTAGCAATTCTTTCGAGCAGTTATTGTTCGTCTGAGGTGATCAGGGCCTTGATGTACATGGTTGACCTAAAATAAATAAATCAAACTGCGCTGGTTTGTATAGGAACAGTTGATCGAAACGTTTGCGCTGACGTTACCGTTATTTGTTTACGCGTGTTGCAGATTTCGTCCATTACATGACAGCAAATTGCAACCTAAATCCCTTCGCTACTAGGGTTAACACGGAACGCTATAACGTAGAGGTATTTCAGTCTGCTTCTGTTCTAGTTCTGCCATTAGCGTTCCACAATTGGTCAAAAGTTTCCAGAGAACGCATACTTCGCCTGTATGTCACGCGGAATCACGAAAATTACGCGAATTCCCCGTCTGATGTGACGTGTACACATTGATTATGCACTATTAGGCCGCGCAAAAGCAAAAATAATTTCCTATTCTGCACCATTTTCGCCATCAGCCCTCCTCTATGGGTCAAAATTTTTCGAAATGCGCCCATTTCACCTGTCCGTCACACGAAGTCAAAAAACCGTGAAACCTCACGACATCAAGGTGACTTGTAGGCACCAAATGTGCATTAATATTCCGAACAAAACTGAATTCTCTTCTTTTTTTTTTCGGAATAGCCGATGACTGCCCTGTTCCGAAAGGAATAAAAAAAATATGGCTGGGCGCCGATCGCTCTGGCACTGGCTACAAGAAGCCACTCAGAGTCATCTCGACACGTATCCGACATCGCTTTGTCACCTCTACTTTGCTGAGGACACGTTTTAGCGGCATTTTTAGCTCCTCGTTGAACGCTCTCGAGATTTTTCGACGACCCGCCACAAGCTAAGCAAGGGGAAGCGGACCAATCGCAGACGCCGGCACCACTTCTCTCACCCGATTATCTAATTTCACTGCTCTAGCTCGGCCCCACCGAAACCAACTCCTCTTCTTCGATCTCCTCGCCTGTTTTCATTCAATTAGATTACTAAAACATGTCAAGATCGGCGATGCTTTTCACCTTGAAAGCAAACAAAAGTGACCTCCTATAAAAAAAGGAGAACATTTATCTGGGCTTTTCAAACAACGCTGCGGGTCATCGCCCCCTGTTTGCTATGGGTGGTTACCTAAATTTGACGCCATGAGATTAGAATCATCATCATCGTCAGCATCATCATCAGCATCATCACCAGCCTATTTATGTCCTCTGCAGGACATGGCAGATATAGAAATACAACATATTTCTAATTATATATAAACAGCAAATTTTGTATTTCTTGGGTGGTATTAGAATAATTTCGAAGACACAATCAGCGATTAAATCATCTATACAATTCTCGATTTCGAGAATTAACATGGTAGCCTTCGATCTTGTGTCAAAGAGATAGTCGCAAATGACCACGCAGATGTTCCTGTGGCTAGAGCCCAATGAAGAAGCCCCGAAGGCATGGAGGTACGAAAAAAACTGAGGAGGGGCCCTGACGTCACTCTTCGTGAAGCTAATTGGGGCCGGAAGTTGGCGTTGCTCCGCCATCATGTCGAGCCAGCTCTCCTCCCTTGTTTGCACTCCTCGCGAAACAGCGCCGCGCTGCGCGCAACCGGGCTGCTCGGACGCGCGCGCTCCGCAGCAATCCTAAACCAAAGGATGCAATCGCGATGTCTCACGGCATCACCGTTGCCGAAGTCACGCTGAAAGAAATTCATAATGAACTTCGCAAATAGGGCCGTGAGGTCGAATCCGCTGCTTTTACCGGCTTTTATGGAGATACACGTGCTCTATCCGGCCAGCCAACTGAACTGTTTTCGTCACACACAGGTACCGGCCGCTGCCTTGTTCTTGCGTTTTTTGTTTTTTTTTATAAGGTCACCTTTATCGCTGTGTTCTACTTGCTTTTCTCTGCTTGGGCTTCCTGGGGCTCTCAGACGGACTTGCGAGCTAGAGGTCTGGCGATACGGGAAAAAAAAAAGGATGTGCGCATTCTCACTGCACTGCAAGAATGCACTGGAGACACGTACGAGACACCGACCCATTTGCGATCCTTATGGAGTTGATGAGCACAAACACGCATTCTCGCTGTGGCTTGAGGCATCGTCGTGCTCGTTTGCAGTACTCGATTTATTTAGTTTCACACACAAAAAAATGGTGCGCCGTTGCCTGAATGCAACGCTTTCAGCTCTACTGTACACATCGACGTGCCAGTCTAGGTCATGAAGCGCTACACGTGGGTAAGCAGGCGTGCAGCTTGTGAAAATGTGGACTTCTAGGGCAGCAAAATGCACATCTTCTGCTTAAAGCTCTATCGGCACGTGTGTTGCCGTACCCCTGTCGAGGTTGATGCGGTCGAGGTTGATGCACTGCTCTAAATTATACTACTCGTTTGTGAGTAAGAAGAAAAGGGGTTAACTGAGGGGTCCGATTTTTATTAATCAGATCATAAGAAGCCAACAAAGACACCAATGACAGCATAAGGGTTCTGCCGCAAGGCGTCACGAGTACGCGATCTTTTTTCGGTGAAGGCAATTGGTCAATAAGCCCACACATGCTACCTGGAGGCATCAGTGTTGCCGGATTCGAGACCCTCGTTTTGTAAAACTCTTGTAAAAACTCTCATAGAGCATTGTAACGATCTCAAGTAAGGGGTAAACTAATATATCGAACTTGTCCGGTGTATATGCTCTACGATTGCAGTTTACAGAACCGCATCGGATATCTCTTTCTGACGCCGAGTTACGTTTTTATACGCTTCGCACTTCAGTTACTTCTAAATTACCAATTTTCGAGAATGTTTACAAACATCTCAGGGCCTAAATCAAAATTTCTATTCGGTAGAACTTAGCTTTCTGAAACAAAATGCACAAGTGAAACAAATTGCATTCAAACTGGTCCAATGATTGTCTCAAAATTACATTCCTCCGCCTTACTAATATTTGATTAGCGAAATCGAAGTTCGCCCATAACTAAAGCTTCCTTGCAACAGCTTCGCTGTATAAGAAAGGCTTATAATGTGCTAGTCAGTTGTCTATATAGCTCTGCAAGAAAGTGAAGTTGCCGCCTCGCCACATCTCGGGTTACAAAACCGCACATATTCCTGGCGCAAAATGTTGTTTGTTTTCTATCTGTTTCCACTTCAAACGCGGCACCTTTGGTGATTTACATGTTCAACTTGACGCTTATTTTCTTTTTGTACACATATTTTTTTGCGTATGCTGCTGGAATCAGAACACGTGACAGTTATTCCTCATACTGGGTGTCCCACGCAAATTGTGGCAAAATTTTAAAAAGATTGTGCATTCTGCTTTCAAATCATTAACTTCGCCTGATAACGCTGAGCGCACGGAGCAGGTTGTAGAATGTCTGACTGACTACTAGAAACAAAAAAGGTTCCTCGTGGTGGACTGAAGAATGTAAAAATGGCATATCGTCTTAGGAAAGCTGCGTGGAAGAGCCCTCTTCGTAATCAGAGCCCCTCAAATTGGATTAAATGCAAATCTTATGCTGCGTCCTTCAGGCGGACAGCTGCGAAAACTAAGGATGATTATAACGCTAATGCAAACTCTTCCTTATCTGACCAAAAAATAGGAAAGCCTTGCACAGATTCATTGAACACAGCAAGAAATCTTCTGTCAGCCACATATTGAATTCCGCTGAATTCCAGGGGCAGCTAAGATTAATGTTGATTGCATAGCAAGTAGCCTTGCGTTGCAATTTCAGGCACAGTGCTCAGTTGGGTTCAGAATGACGTCACAGTGCGATGACTTTGAAGAGGCCAACTTGTCGGAACTTATCTGCCGTAACTTGTATGAGATCGGCAGCTCCGGGTTATGATGGTAAATCTGCTAGCATGCTCAAATTCTTGGCACATAACTTTGCGGGAGAGTTGCTAAATATTGTGAACATTTACCTTGAGAAAATATGGCTACCTAACGAGTGGAAGATTGCTAAAATTACCTTGCTTCCAAAGAACGCCGGAAGAGGGCGTGATTTGGACAATATTCGGCCAATCGCTGTAACTTCTAATATGGTAGAATTGATTGAAAGAGTTGTTTACAATCGTCTATCAGAGCACATTTCTAAAATTCAGCTAGCTACCTTACTACAGTTAATTCATTCAGTACCGTTCAGATTTGATTTCGCAGTGGTTGTTCTATTTGGTCCGCGCATCTCGATTTTGAAAGAAAAATACGGTTAGCCAAGAGAAACTTAGAAGTGTCGGGCCTTGTAACACTAGGTGTTTCAAAAACTTATGACATCGTAGAGTATAGCCTTCTACTGAATAAACTTGCTGCCTTAAACCCTCCATGGTATATCATTGTTTGCATCAGGGATTTCTTGCACGGAAGAACATCTTTGCGCATATATAGAAAGCATTTTTCTGGGTGGTTCTTCCCGACAAGAGGTGTAGCTCAGGGTTCAGTGCATTCCGCCACTATAGTTTTATTCTACTACACGGTATTACAATTACGCAGGATTTTACGCCGTTTCTGTATGCGGATGACACTGCACTCCTTGCTTCCGCTAAAGATCTTCAAATGCTTTATACAAAGTTGCAAGCGTATTTAAGTATTCTTGTGCTCTGGCTGGATAATTTGCGGATGGTCCTTAATATTAACAAAAGTGCCCTTCTTGTATTCCCTTCGCATCAATCGGTTCACTTATCCCTTGTGTATCAGAATCAACTGATTCCGCAGGTAAACACTATAAGGTACCTGGGAGTCATTTAAGACCCTGGCCTAGATTAGCGTCCTCATATAAAAAACGTTGCGAGAAAAGCTGAAATCGCTCTTGACCGGCTGACGAGAAAATGCAAAAGGAAGTTTGGTATGCGTAGGGATACACTACTTTACATTTATCGCGCTTATGTAATACCCATTCTTGAATTTGGTTGTGTGTTGATATCTGGCTCTCCAAATTATATGTTGCAATCTTTATTTATGGTATAGAAACGGGCTCTACGTCAGTGTCTTGGCATGCCGAAGTATGTTGCAAACTCTGTGCTGTATCTAGAAGTAAACATACTAGTTCTAGCGTCGAGATTTCAGCTACTAACGGTAAAAACTTTTCTTAGAGCATACGAACATGTTCCCGGGACAAATTACACGGTGTATGTAACACAAATGGCACCATTTCTTTTATTCTATGTGACCAAGATACAAGGTCCCTCGGGTAGTCTTTACGCAGTCCTTTAGCAACAATAAACGTCAACCCACGATCACTTCAATGTGTCACTGTAATAAAAGCATGTATAACTTGCAAGTTTGATAAAGTCTTTCCAAAAAATGCTAAATTCACAGCCAAACAGACACTTGTCGCACTCTTGAATGAGCATATCTGAAAAATTTTCCCTCATACAATGTAGTGTACACGGACACCTCACAGAAAGATGAGAAATCGACAATAGTATTTAGCTCTAAAACACTTTCATGGGACTTCGCTATCTGTCTGCCCGATTGCACTTCAATTTATTTCGGCGAATTCATGGTCATATGCTTGACCCTGTGCAAAGTTCCGAACAATTTGTCACACGTAATAATGCTCGCAGACGGCCTGTCAGTTCTTGTGTCGCTAGAAAACACAAATAATTCACTACTGCAGCGGTCGCTACACTTTTTCATTCCACCTCATGTTCAAGAAATTCGGCTTTTGGGGATAGCTGGACATTGTGCACAAGTACTTAGCGAGAGAGGCAGCGCGTGATGGGGCAAGTAGGTTTTTTTTCTACCCAAACTTACTCACCAGATTCCGAAGACGACAACAGGTCCTGGGTAGAAAAATATGAGCCCCTCCTTGCTCCTCCGGATTACGGACATTTAGCGTTCCCCTGAAATGTCCGGTCGCGTCCCTCTCGGCGATGCGAAGTTTCGATTACCCTATTACGATGTCGAATACCGCTATTAAATCGGTACATGAGTAGGTGTGGATTCCCACCATCGAACCTTGGTGCGCCATGTGGGGATGTAGGATCACCGGACCATTTCCTTCTTTATTGCCGAAAATGTAATTCGGAACGAAAGTCCTACTTAGAGCAGCCCCTACTGCAGCGTATGGACCATCCTCTCTCTGTGATTAACGGTTTATATTTTTCTTGTACGAGTAGCCTTGGTCGAGCCAGAAAGAGTGTCGGATTATATGTGAGTACGTCATTGCTACAGGGAGACTGTCTTGTTATACAGCGTTTCCTCATTGTTATCATTAGCTCGCATCATTTTCATAATCTAGCATCTTCGTTAAAATAAGCATGACCACTTGTCAAGAAATCAAGAAAACAAAAAGATAACTTATAATCACTATTATTTCAATATACGGAGCGCTGACCAATAAGTGAGCAGGAAGCAAGGAGTTCATATTATGTCTCCTTTGCGACGTTTTACGCCGCGCCGGGCCGACGTCCGCCACTACTGGTGACGGCCAGAACGTTCGATTTCTAGGTGACGAATTGCTACTTGTTTAGTCGAACTGAGGAACAGTATAAAGTTACCGTAAGTATATATATATTATGTTCCCGTATATATATAGCTAGTCTTGAGAGTTTTCTAGTGTGTGTGTATAGGATTTTCGGCGCGTGAGATTACTTCGTTGTTCGTTTTTCTTTCTTAGAATCGTTCCTCGAGATAAATTCCCTTTAATGTGTTTGCATCGCGTGTCTGTAAGTTTCTGGAACGCTAAATATTCGGGACAGTACTGCCTTGTGAGAAAGCATACTGCTCGCAACCAATTTCTGTGCTTGACTCAACAATAAATAAGATTGAAAAATATCACAAGAGAACGTGCGCACGTGTTTATACACTTAGGAAACTTATAAGAAAGGCGAATGTGTTAACCACGGTTGCCAGCACAAATGTCGCGGTAAGAACTTGCGCTGCTTCTTCTAATCCTGCGCTGATTAAATCGGTACAGTAGTACCGATTTAATCATCAGCCTGGTTACGCCCACTGCAGGGCAAAGGCCACTCCCATACTTCTCCAACTACCCCGGTCATGTATTAATTGTGGCCATGTTGTCCCTGCAAACTTCTTAACCTCATCTGCCCACCTAACTTTCTGCCGCCCTCTGCTACGCTTGCTTTCCCTTGGAATCCAGTCCGAAACCCTTAATGACCATCGGTTATCTTCCCTCCTCATTACATGTCCGGCTCATGCCCATTTCTTTTTCTTGATTTCAACTAAGGTATCATTAACTCGCGTTTGTTCCCTCACCCAATCTGCTCTTTTCTTATCCCTTAACGTTAGACCTATCATTCTTCTTTCCATAGCTCGTTGCGTCGTCCTCAATTTAAGTAGAACCCTTTTCGTAAGCCTCCAAGTTTCTGCCCCGTACGTGAGTACTGGTAAGACACAGCTGTTATACACTTTTCTCTTGAGGGATAATGGCAACCTGCTGTTCATGATCTGAGAATGCCTGCCAAACGCACTCCAGCCCATTCTTATTCTTCTGATCATTTCAGTCTCATGATCCGGATCCGCGGTCACTACCTGCCCTAAGTAGATGTATTTCCTTACCACTTCCAGTGCCTCGCTACCTATCGTAAACTGCTGTTCTTCTCTTCCGAGACTGTTAAACATTACTTTAGTTTTCTGCAGATTAATTTTTAGACCCACCCTTCTGCTTTGCCTCTCCAGGTCAGTGAGCATGCATTGCAGTTGGTCCCCTGAGTTACTAAGCAAGGCAATATCATCAGCGAATCTCAAGTTACTAAGGTATTCTCCATTAACTCTTATCCCCAATTCTTCCCAATCCAGGTCTCTGAATACCTCCTGTAAACACGTTGTGAATAGCATTGGAGAGATCGCATCTCCCTGCCTGACGCCTTTCTTTATTTGGATTTTGTTGCTTTCCTTATATAGGACTACGGTGGCTGTGGAGCCGCTATACCTGTACCGCTCTACCTACACTCGCAATAAAGAAACGTAGCATGTGTCGTCTGACGAAAGGCGAGCCTCTGGCAGCGCGTTTTAGCTAGGTTTCGCGCGGCGCTTGAACTCCCCAGACGGCGTTTTATAGCTACACGCAGATGCGACACGTTGGCACCAGGCAGTGAAGCAAGGCAACTGCGGCTGTGCGGAGGGGAGCAGCGCCCCGGCCCCGGCTATATACCCACTTCACCAACGTTTCGAGTAGCGTCACCACAGTGGCACAACAGGCGCGGCACCTCGATAAATGGTGCGCAAGACAGAAAGCGAACCATCGGCGTTGGTCAGCGAGCGAAGTATTTAGTTACGTTTTAGCCTGACGTTTGCCGCCCGTTCTGTCTCAGGCCAGTGCGTGTACACTCAGCATCAGCTCGGCACATGCAGGGACACTGTAGTACGATCATACAGCACGTGCCTGCATTGTATGCACTCATTCCAGCATGATGCAGCGGAAGGCTACACCCGGCTCCAACGCGGAGCCGATTCAACGCAGCGTTCACCAGTGCGACCATTTCTCTTTGTTTGTTTGTTTGTTTGTTTGTTTGTTTGTTTGTTTGTTTGTTTGTTTCAGCCGAGAGCACTCCGCGTCACTGGAGATGCTCTAAATACCTCCACGTGCGCCTCGTTGCGAGTCTGCACGAGTGTGGCCACCACTACTAATTGATGTCGCGATAAAATTCAAGGAAATCGTGCTCACACGCTGTAAGCTACGGACATATGTCACGATCGAGTCGAGTAAATGATCTATAGTTGGTGACAACCTAAGAATTACGAACACCCACAAAAAACGCAGTGCACTATGCCCTTCGCCTCTCAAAGAGAGCCGAACCAACTGGGGTGCAGGCACAGCTATATGCAAGTTATATACAGCCACTTAGGTTCTCTTGTTTTTCTGACGTGAAACGGTATTGTGGGTTTAAAACAGCCCCTTTCTTTTTGCACAGATCTGTCTTTGTACCACTCGTTTCACAAAGAAACTTGAATGTCTCGCGAAAATAATACGGCTGATCCTGGTATCGCTGCTCAGTCAAAGTGATGATTTCAGCTTGAAATAACGTGCTTTTATTTTCCAATTCGCCCAGCGCTTACATTAGCAGAGCAAACTCACTGAGCTATGAGTAAACTCCAGCTGGCTGGGCTCTCTTTCAGAGGCGAAGGGCGGGCGCACGGCATTCTTGTGGGTGGAGGTTGTTTGTAATTCTTACGCTGTCAGCCACTGTTGAAGGTTTTACTCATATTACACGCGTCCAACAGAGATGTGTGTTTAGAAAAAGTTTATTTCGACAAGAGACGATACGAACACTGAGTCATAATCACGACCCAATTCCACCTGGACGATAACATGTAAGAAACGAAACACAGCACGTTTTCAACGTAAGTAATGTCCGAGTCCTCACGCACTAACATATAAACACATATACCCACGGAAAGGAACAGTTACACATAAACTAAATGCCACATGTACAAAATGATTTTCAATATATACAGTGTACACAATGGTTATGTACAGTGATGATGTGATAGAACACTTTACACAATTTTGAAGTGATGTGCACGAGATGTGTATATACAAAAATGATCATGTATACGAGAGGACACACACACAGAAATCACGGGCACCTGCATTCTATGTGCATTAATTGAATACTTCTGATAGTCTGGCTACAAGAACCAGGCTGGACGAAAATTCAGCCATACGCGTCCATCAGCCACCGACAGGAAACGACATGACCATTGTCGAAGGAACTCTTCTTCTCCAAGGAAGAACAACTAGAAGGCTTAAGAAAAAAGCGTTATTTCGAAGCCGCGCGTTCTCGTATCTCTTATTTTTGAGATGCTTTCTCGCGCAACCATCGTTGTTGCTCAAGCTTCCTTCGGATTCTTGTCAAAGTAATTGTCCTGGAATCTTCATTAGAGCGGAATTGTTGCAGCGGTCATAAGAACCCTGCCTGTACAGCACTTTCTTTATATTTTCTTCCTTTTTTTCAAGATTAAATAAAACCAACATTTCGCGTATCCCGTCCTATGGAACCCTTCTACCGTGTGTGAGACGTTAAATGAGGACATCACATCGTGACGAAGTACGCTTGTGCATATGTCAGCGCACGTCGCGCTTATCCAAAAACCTAAATTGTGGGGTTTTACGTCCCAAAACCACTTTCTGATTATGAGGCACGCCGTAGTGGAGGACTCCGGAAATTTAGACCACCTGGAGTTCTTTAACGTGCACCTAAATCTAAGCACACGGGTGTTTTCGCATTTCGCCCCCATCGAAGTGCGGCCGCCGTGGCTGGGATTCGATCCCGCGACCTCGTGCTCAGCAGCCCAGCACCATAGCCACTGAGCAGCCACGGCGGGTATCCAAAAACCTCTTTACGATTATGATAACCCAAGGAGGTTCAACGGAATTTTTTAGACGTCCTTGTTTTCACCTTTGTTGTTTGTGGAAAAGAAAAGGTGCGGAAGAAAACTGCTTTCAACTCTTTCAAGTGCGTAAACCTCGTAGCGTTATATATATATATATATATATATATATATATATATATATATATATATATATATATAGCACAAAACTAACTGGAACGCCAATGCATTTCTCGGCAAAGTCTGCGAATCGATATCTTGAAACTGGTGTCATATTGACAACTCGTTCCAAGTGAATCCGCCTTGTGAACTCTACAGCTAGAATTTGTAAACCGCAATATGGACCATAAGGTAATTCGTTAAAAACCTAATTAGTGATTTTTGTGAATTAGTCGGTTATGCCTTTCAATTCTTGTGCAAGTAATGCCCGCCTCTTCGAGTAGACGAGTTCATGAACAAGTTCACTGTATACAGACGCGTCTTTTTTTTTTCGTAAAAAGAAAAAACGATATACCGCGTGTCTTCCTGGAAATCGCTGTCATTTCGGCGGGAGAGTATACGTACGGTATAAGGGTTGTCAACACACATCGGCCATGCCTCGCTCACGCCACCTGGCGAGAACTTCCTGCGGATACGTGTCGGGCGCCGTGCGGCGCCGTTAGTTATCCGACGGTTGCACGTGGGCCTTGGAAAGTATACACGACACCCCGACAAGTGCGCGCTTCGCGTTTCACCGTGACACGAGAATTGGCCGCGCGAAGTGCCCCACTTAGCAGATAATGGTCGTCGGGAACGGTGTCTCTGAGCAAGAGCTAAATGTCCCGCAGCGCCATGCTCGAAGCGACCGGCGTGTGCCCGACGACAATATGGAGTGCCCCAAATTTCTGCCCCGAAATTCTACATGTACCACTCGTGCACCGAAGTTGGTCGGTCCGTCGGTCGGAGTCTGTCGGCCGGCCGATTGGTTCTAAAAAGAAACACTACGTCAGCTTCATTTTTTTTTCTTTAACTTTTTGTGCGCAAAACAAGCAGGCACGAATAAGAGGAACAACACAAGGACGAGCGCTTTCTAACAGCTGGTTTTATTTTCGAAGAACCACCTGCTTAAATGCTCACAGATCTGCGCGGTCTAGTCAACAGAGCACGCCTATAGCGCATATAACAACACTTGTGATAAACTGCCGTGGACCATGTCGACCGGGTGGCTTGGTCCACGGCAGTTTATCACAAGTGTTGTTATATGCGCTATAGGCGTGCTCTGTTGACTAGACCGCGCAGATCTGTGAGCATTTAAGCAGGTGGTTCTTCGAAAATAAAACCAGTTGTTGGAAAGCGCACGTCCTTGTGTTCCCCCCTCTAATTCGTGCCTGTTTCTTTTGCGCACAAACAAGTTTTTAAAAAATAAATCTGTTCCAACGAGGCCGACTCGCAGTTATACTACGCCAGCGTGATCACAGCACGCCCGCGCTCTGTACGCTCGCACCAGCAGCGGAAGCCAGAACGCTGGCACATGGCTTCACCACCGAGCCGATTGGTCGGAGCGTTGACGGTGTGATCCACTTTCGTTTCGTTGCTTTTGCGGCCAAACGCGCCTAATGTGCACGTCTCTGAAAACCCTCCAAGACTTCAGCGCATGCGCCGTGGATATCGGAACACTACTACCACGTGAACGGCGGGAATGCGCCTCGAGCCTCCGTATCATTGCTGCCGTAATAAGAGAATAAGGACAACGAAAACGGCGACAGAACGTTTCTGTTTGTCCCACACGCGCGACATTCTTTCTTTTTTTGTCCTGCACACACGAAATTTGCACCCCTACACACGAAATTCTTCGATGAATAATTTGCTTGCTTTATGACGCAGACAGACATTGGGACCAGAGAAATCAGAGGAAAATGAATTGTTCTTTCTTTTTTTTACTTAGAGATAATAAAGGAAAGGGAAACGAAAATGAACGAAAGAAGAGCTTGCCGTAGGTGGGAGACGAACCATCATCGCTCGCATTTTTACTCCCGCGGTTGTAACTATAACAAAGAAAATTAAAGTGCCTCGAGCGGCCCGTCGCGCGGCAATTCTGCCTGCATTTGCGGGCTTACTTTACGTAGCACGTAATGAGCAACAGGAAGCTATAGCGGGAATTTTTCATGTTGCTCTACAATTTTCTCATTGGCACGTTTAATCGAATTATAATATTTGACAAGTTGATTAATTAATTAGGACAAATCATGTAATTAGGCGGAATGCAGGAAATATTCTTGAGTATCTCCAAGCGACGGCAAACAGCATTACCTTGGTCCTGTCCAGCTACGTGGCATTCGCATATCTTTAAACTCTGGCTAAAGTTAGCAGGGACACCCTGTATGTCTTAGAACGACGTGACGGGCCGGTATAACAACGGCCGCAGTTGAGGCGGACGATGTTACGGAACCTTCCGTGTATACCTGCATGGAGTTCCTGTATTCTTTCGATATATGTTCGAGTGAAAGTTGTCCGAGACCTGATGTCGAGGTTATTTATTTATTTATTTATTTATTTATTTATTTATTTATTTATTTATTTATTTATTTATTTATTTATTTATAATTCATGTCACAGACAACTGCACCAGATGCTTAGTCAGGATTCATGGAGCTGGACGAAGTAACCGGGCGGATGCAGCTATGGAGGCTAGCTATTTAATGATTGAAGATATGGAGAAGGCGCCGAAAGCATCTTCCAAAAGGAAAAGGTCCCGCCAAGACGTATTTATTCTTTCAGCGTTCCCGTCGCGTCGGCCTGCATTCCTTGCGATTCGTTCACGTCATTGGGCCGAAACTGGACGCTTACGCACACCGATGTCGCATCCCCACGTAGCTCCGTATATTACTGGAGCTACGTGACATGTCAGCGCTCTTCTTGCACCAAACACATGCCATCGTCTCGCATCACATCACAGCGGAACGAACCTGCTTTGTGACACCCATTTCGAGGAAGAGTTCCAACCCTTCAAGGCTAAGCGTATCGAAGAGATCCTCCGATGGTATAGCGTGTCGCATTGTCGAACTATGTCTTACAATCTCCGCCTAGTACCTGGCAAGCAGGTTTTGTGATACGATAAGGGTTGTATGGAGGTGCAGCACAAACCGGTGTGTAGTATCCATAGAGCTTCCTACAAAAATTACTAGATGGAACTCTGCCACTGCGTCTATTCAGTTACCACAAGAATGCTGGTTAGTACATGAATATGTCATTTTTCGTGCTTATGTCTTCAAACGCTCTTGTGCTGTTATTTATTACGCTTGATATTTTTTATGAATTTCCAAGCGCTCATAGACTTCTAGACACGGCTGGCAAGGCTTAATCATTACAAAATATTGTGTTTGTAGTGCAATATTATGTTGCTTGCTAAGAGATTTATTAGCAACGGGCGCGAACGGGTAGCCGTCACAAGCGTTCGGCGAAAGACAGCAACCACGAGCTCATGCCGGTAGCGATGGTGCTGTGGCTCATGCAGGCTACTCTTCTTCGTTACAATCGATTATGATCATTCTGCAAAGTCGCAACGGCACTCGAAACTAGAAGGGCAAAGCGCCAGAATAACCAGCGTGAGTTGACCGACTCTCGTAAGTGTTGTAGAAAACTATGATAGCATCGACAAGAGGCCATGCAGACTGGCCGGTCACTCCGGATGACGTCTTCGACTCGCGTTTACACGCTCTCCCGGTTGTCGCGGGGGCTCATATATCGGGGGTTGCTAATCTAGACATTAGAGACATTTAGCGTGTCCGCTATTCCGGCAAACCGGGTCGGGTTGGGTGGATTACCGGATGGTCGGGGGTGTAAACGTGAGTAGCCAGATTGATGGCACCAGCTGGTGGTGCAAAGCTCAACCACTTAAACACAGAGCCAATTACTATATTCTTCTTAGCTGTGGTGTAAGTTCTCGACAGCGGCGTAATTGTGAACACAATTACGCCGCTGCCGAAAATTTGCACCAGCAGCGAAGCAGAATAAAGTAGGTTACTGCAATTTTAGCTCTGTGTTTGTCTGATTTAGCTCTACAGCACCAGGTGGCTGCACCGCTCCGGCCGCTCACGTTTACGACCCCGACCATCCGGTAATCCGCTAAAAGCGCCCCGGTTTGCCGGAATAGCGCTAACGCTAAAGTCTCTATTGTCAAATTCCGCCTCATTGTCGATTTCACCATCTTGTACGCTCTGATTGGCTCAGAGGGAGGGAGATTCTTGGTTTGGGAAGGAAAAAGATGGGGTAAAGTGCAGCGCAGTAACCGTCTCTCAGTTGTTGCCACGACCTCTCTGACTGGCTCAAAAAAAAAAAAAGCCGCCACTGTATAATTTGGCAACACGGCGGAATTCGACACTGTCCATAGCAGCATGGCCGGCCAATGGTGCAAGTGGATCGAGAAGTCGTTTGAAAGCCTCTGTCAAGCGTCTGCGACTCCTAAGCGAAGCGAGCCGTTCACGCGTGGCGTGGACCCCCTGACTAGGGGCGAAACTATCTTCGCTGCGACGTTTCCGCAGCCTGTGCGAACGCGGCTATAGCTGTTACCAAAAGTTTCCCAATGGAATGTTTCCTTCCGTCGCGCTTTCCTTTCCCTCTCCCCTGCCTTCTGTCGGCGCAGTCAACGATCAAGGTCTATACGCATGTCGCGCTGCAAAGCGGAGAGCCACGGTAGTATGCGTCGCCGCTGTCGTATAGGCAAGCGTGCACACGGGCACCGCGGCATCCCATGAGGCGCGTCGTTCGCGTCTCTCCGCGCTGCCCGGACGTGGCAGGTGTTCCGAGCATGCCGAATTTTACTTTTAGCTCGTTTATTTTATTTCCGAAAAAAAAAGAGAGAAACACATTGGCCGCTCGTGCCAACGCCATACCGGTGCACATCTGCGACCCTGAGCTAGAATCCGTGCTCCAGAACCCGCCGCGGTCGCGAAAGTGCGCGAGCTGTGTACATTTTGTCTGCGCGAGCGAACTCAGCTGAGGGAATTTCCCGTCTCGGAAGGCAGCGCCCGTCAACGCTATACGTCACAGCGTCACTTCTTGGAGTAAGGATCCGGGCTGACAAACACCGACATGATGGTTCGCGCGGTAAGTCCTTAAGCCAAGGCTATACGATCCTGCATACTCGTCTAAATGAACCGCGCGTCGCTGACTTTCAGGTTCGCGCTAAGCTCTTTCTTCTTAAGGTAAACGCCTATATACGTCGTAGCTGTGACATTGCTGTAGTTCGGGTAACACTCTTCCTTTCCTCTTCTTTTTTCTCCTGTCCCATCCATTACACGAAAAGAGCGGATGTGACGGCAAGGGCGTAGCCGGTCGGTCGAACGCGATGCCTGAAGCCACGCCCAGCTAGGCTTGCGCACATGCGGCCGAGCCCACTCTTCGGACCCTCTTACAAAATAAGAAAAATCGGTGAGCCGGTGCAGCCGGCTCTTTTTTTTCGCTCGCATTCTCTTCACGGCGACGTTGATTCGACGTATAATCGGGGATACTATTCGTGACTGTCACCGTCATTCGCGTTCCTTGCGACAATTGCAGTTTTGAAATAGTGGCACATATAGTCAGAAGCGCAGGAGGAAAGAGAAAAGCAGAAGACAGGATGCGTAGCAAAACACTAACAGGGCTACTCTCGTTTGCAAATGGAGAGAGCGAGACAGCACAGACACGGTCCCCCTCCTCCATACCTTGTGTAGAGTAGCCAACCAGATTTTCTGTTTTGGTTAGCCCACCCTACCTTTCTCCTCTCTCTCATATCTTCATTTCCCTTTCTCGTGTGTAGAAGTAACGCCTACCCTGCCCCCTATCCTCCACCCCTCCCGTCCCCCCGCCTCTATGTTTCGGTTTGGCTTCATCTTTTGCATAAACTATCATGGATGTCGTTTTTTCAACTTCAGGATGAGGAGTAAGACTGTGCCTTAGTTAGAAATTAGCGGTAACTGTACTGTCAAGGGATGGCCAATAGCGATTTGAAAAATGCTGGAGTGTCTGTTACTTTTGCAGGCACCTGTATGATTTACACACGACCATGCACACTCATAAAACCGCGCCAAAGAGTTCAGCCGCGGAATATGTTCGACAGCTGTGTGAGGAAGTCTGCAGTACACAAGGCGTATACGTTGATCAAAGGCTCGCTTTCAGGTTACTACATATATGCCGCGTTTCCCATCTAGTTTTGTCCGGCAATGTGTACACTCGGCCACAAGTTTTACGGAACACGAAAGCTGAGAAAAAAATCTGAATATCTCCGTAGTCGCACAGCGCAGCCTAGTATTCCCATTTACAGCTTCTACCAGTATATGTGAACAACATCGTGATGCTTGGTTTTACTGACTGCTGTTACGGTCTGCTCGGAAATTGAACATTTTCTGAGATCCCGCGTGGTCCGTAAACTTTTGGGGTTGACTGTATGTATGCGTATTCCCGTATTGTAATTCTTAAAAAAGAACACTCAAATGAGATAATTTTGATTTGTTGTTTTTGCAATCGCTTCAACTATCTCGGTCGCTCTAGTTAGCGTAGACAGGAAAACGAAGCAGTATTCTGAAGCAGCAGGAGCTTGATGCGGGCGAGTTGGTGCAACATACTTGAAGAAAGAACAGCGCTAAAAAGACGCGGACTAAAATAATAACAGTAGTAGTATTCGCGAAAGTCGAGCGCTAGTGCTGCTTTCACAAAGTCGCATTTCAGGCGACTAAAGAAAATAAACATGCAAAGTGTAGCACTAAACAGAAATGCAATCTACTGCCGTATATAATATACCCTAGTGAACAGAAGACGACAGAACTAATTACAGGTGTAACGTGGCTATGCAGGAACTTGGCAGCTGGACAAAATGTCATATGAGCACGCGCAATGCAATGCGGCATTATGACGCAGTGAAGATAGGAAGTAAAATAAAAACATGTTGCACCTGCCGTGGTTGCTCAGTGGCTAAGGTGTTGCGCTGCTAAGCCCGATGTCGCGGGTTCGATTACCGGCCGCGCTTGGTGGTGAAAACATCTATCCAACAAAGAGAGAGAGGGTGAAGCCCGTGGGCTCCACTGAACTAGGTGTCGTCCTTAGTCCGGGACGTCATTGGTCGAAGCCACCGCTCGAGCCAGTTGGACCAGAGCTCGTTGTTCCTCTAGCCCGGAGCTGCAGGGTCGCCTGCCAGTCCTCTCGAGTGGGATGGGGAATAGGGGATAGTTTGGGATTCTGTTGGCAGGCCTAGACCATGCATGTAATATTTATCTGCCAAAGCACCACACTACTGGCATTGCCCATTGATTTTTGGATCGAAATGTTTAACTCTGGGCAGAGCAAGTTAACCTATTATTTTGGAGGCGCCGTGTATGACGCGTTCTTCTGTTTTTGGACAGGCCTTCCGCCGGAGGGGGATACACCCGGCGCTTCTCGCGGTATTAATCTCGGATTGCACTGAACCGTAGTGGAGGCTAGGGCATTCAGGCTGTTTAGGGCAACATGTAGGGAGGTTCCCGGGGCATTAGCGTGCAGGCCGCTGCATCTGCAGCTTCAATACCTCGAAGGCCCTGATGGCCATGAGTCCAGATTATTAGTCTTGGGGCGGGATCCTGGTCCCTGATGCAGAGTCCCGGAATTTTGTTGGCTAGCGAAGAGATTTCCCCTGCCAAGTAGCTTTCACAGGCTCTTTGAGAGTATGTGAGTATGCATGTGGATTTTGTGTCTGCAGCCACCAAGGCCATAGCGACCTCTTCTGCTTGGTTTGGATTCGCGGCTCTAAATGAGAGTACGTCCACCTGAGTCCCCTCATGTATAACCGCCGCCGTGTAATATCCCCTGGGCGATGGTCCAGCTACATCAACATGGTAAACCCCAGAACGGGAGCCAAGCTGTCTTTCTTGCGCTTTGGCACGCGCCTGTCTTCTTACTTCATGCACGTGTTTCCTTCGTCATGTTACGAAGGAGTAGGGACACCCAGAGTTTGGTGCGCCAAAGCTCTGCGATGCGCTCTGTGCGCTCAGGTTCGCAGTCATGTTGAATGCATAGGCAGTCCAGCAGGCGACGCCCCGGGGCGGTCTGCATAAGCCGTGTGTATTGATTTGTGAGGTGCGCCTATCTGAGCTCTTGAACAGAGTTAAGGAGCCCCAAGGCAGGGAGTTCCTGTTTGGAAGTGCTGATGGGCAGGTCTAAGGCGCGTTTGATCACTTTCCTAAGCATTGCATCAGTCGTGTTCTCCTCGTGTTTAGTCATTATTAAATACGGAGTTGAGTAAAGAATCCTGCTAGTTATAAAGGCTTGGACGAGCCGAAGCGCGCCCCTACCACGTAACCCCCCGCGTTTGTTTAAGATTCGGCGGATCATACGTCCTAGCTCTTCCACAACATTGCGTAACTTGTTCAACGTAATTCCGTTTTTGGTTCTCTTATGTATGGGAAGGCCTAAGATTCAGATCTCAGAGACCGCCCGGATGGAGCCCCCCGTTAGAGTCAAGTCCAGGGTCGTCCTGCCCTTTAAGTTTGCTCGGATATGTAAGAGTTCGGATTCAGGTGGAGCGTGCTGCAATCCGCATTGAGTCGCATATGCGTCCACGATAAAGGCGGCCTGCTGGAGACGGTCTTCCATTTCGCCTATGCTGCCCTTATTTGCCCAAATTGTGATGCCACCGGAGTATAGAGCACGATGTAGCCCCTCCACCTGTGCCAAGGCCCGCTGGAGCATCATCATAGCTATGTTAAATAGTAGCGGGGTCCGCTGCGTGCCACGGGGTGCCCTGCGTACCCATTTTAAACAGTCCACGGCCAGATGCATTTGGCTGCAAAAACGACAAATCGAAGGGGCCGCACCATCAACGTCCCGCTTAATTGTCTCATTGTGGGAGCCAGGACAGCGTTCTGCCTTCCGCTGCTGGCATGGGCACTCTGCGCGCACAAACTGTAAGCTTGCGTAAAGCTTTCCTGCTCAGCTGCTCTGTGTGTGCATCGGTGTGAGCGGAACGGGCAGCAAGCTAACTTCATCTAATATTTCACTGGGGCGGGCTGACCGGGGCCGGGGGTTTAGAACGAAAGAAAAAAAGAAAACTTAATTCTGGGTTTTTTGTGCCAGAACCACCATATGATAATGAGGCACGCCGTAGTGAGAGACACCTTGAATTCTTCAACGTTCCCCCGAAGCACGCGGTGCACGAGCGTTTATGCACAGCGCCAGAAGCGGATCGAATGTAGTGCACTTTCTTTTCAAATAACGGACAGCCGCTTTCACCGTTAAATTATAGAACTGTGTTGGCATCCCGGTATATATATATATATATATACACAACGTCAGCAAACTTCTGTCTCTGCATTGCACATTATATAGGCAGTGTATTTGGCGACGCATAGCGTCTTCCACTGCGTAACGTCTCGTGTCGTATGTCTATGCTACGGTGACCTGGATAAAGTTATCGCGCTTTAGCTCCAATTGCATGTTCGATTGCTCAAAGTTGAATATCTAAAATATTCGGTAACTATTCAAGATATGTTCGCGTCTACGAATTGCGACTATTATCTTTGAAAACCCAATCGAATTAGGACAGAATTCTATTCGTCGTTCTAAAGTTCCGAATATCCACGCACCCCACGAGGCTAGTGTTAAAAAAGGGGGCTCAAACCATTTTTTCGCTTAGTGTGATGGGGTGCATCGGAAATCAATGTAACCAAGGGAGACTGCAGTAAGACGCGAAGACCAAGTCGGTAACGATCAGCGAACAGGGCACACGTGCCTTATTGTCGACGCACGCCGAGCGATTTAAGCAACCTGAGGCCGGCTTTGCGCTTCTCTATTAACCCAATCGTCTGGCTGGTTCCACCTGCTGTAACACTTCGAAGTATCCAGCTCCGCGACATGTCCGTTGATCTTAATTTTCAAAAACAACTACCTTTATTTTATTTTTATTTTTTGCCCTGAGTGTCGTTATAACGTGCGTGTTGCCCATCGCCTAAATCGTTGTCTCGGGAGTGAAGGATGATGTTGATGATTGTGATGCTGCTGCTACTGATAATTGTTTGACGTAATGTGCCGCAGCCAATACTGGCTATAATGTGCACCAAGCACTCACGTAATTATGCTTTCTTTTTCAACTGCTAATGCCTTTAAGTACAGAGAGTCACAGGAATTAGTGCACCATACAAGTTCTCGAGAACAAGGTGAGGACCGCGTATAGAGCGATGGAACGAAAAAAGTTCGGCGTGACGTCAAGAGATAGGAAGAGAGCGGTGTGGATTAAAAAGTAAACAGGTTGACATTAATTGACATATTCTGGTTGACATTAAGAAAAAAAAAAGGAGCTGGGCGCGTCATGCAATGTGTAAAGAAGAATACCGGTGGACCATTAGAGTCACAGAATTGGTGCCAAGGGAAGGAAAGCGCAGTCGAGGACGGCAGATAATTAGGTGGGGTGATGAAATCAGAAAATTTGCATTCTCAAGTTGGAATCAGCTAGCGCAAGACAAGGGTAATCAGAAATCGCTGGAAGAGTCCTTCTTCCTGGAGTTGACATCAAAATAGGATTATTATTATTATTATTATTATTATTATTATTATTATTATTATTATTATTATTATTATTATTATTATTATTATTATTATTATTATTATTAGAAGTACTGGTCTAATGTTTTCTTTTTCAGTGTGTAATGCCTGTTCCAGTACAAGGGGCCCAAAAAATTAGGGCGTGAGGCAGCGTTTAAAAATTTGGTGATCAGAATGAAAAGCTCTTCTGGCGTTGACCCACGACCAGTGCTTGAGCGGAACAGTATGTTCATTATTTAGTAATGGAATGCCATGCGAGCGAGAGATAGAGTTATAACTGGCTACTCAGACGTGAAAACTAAGAAATGATTAAAAGATTATCACTCTGAGTGATTAATTAATTAAACTGGAGCACAGTAACGATGGCTACAGTAGCAAACATCTTCTCACGGTGACTGACAGCATGGGGACATATCGAGAGTAAATTGCAGCACGTAGGTGCATTAAGAGAGAGGAGGAAAAGAGGATGCGCAGGGCCGGATTAAGAAAAATGGGGGCCCAGGGCTAATGCGCATGCAGTACCCCTCTCCCTATAATGCCCCCTCCCCCCTGTCGCCTGCTACGCTACTGGAAGTATGCCATGTTTCATTTTAATTACACGGAATTAAAGAGAACGAAGTGCGATCAAGAGGATTATTATTATTGTTATTATTATTGTAAGGAAAACACCAAAACTTGCTTAAAACGCGTGCTGTTGTAAACACCAACACATATGTTCACTTTGTGATTAATCTGTATTCTGTTCTCAGCAAAAGCTAGGCTTTAAGGAAAAGTTTAGTGCACTCAAGACGAAGAAGAACGTAGAAAAGACAACACAGCTGAGATGTCGATCCGTCTGAAGATAGGCTTTGTTTGCATCACTAAGTTGAATCCCGTGAGAAGACGCATGGTTGTATCCAAAACATTCTTTATTAAAATTCAAGCATCAGACTTCAGTAATCGTTATAGGCGTTACTCTATAAATATGCAATAGATATATGCAATACTTAAGGCAATACAAACGCCATAAACATGCACTAGAATACAGATGAAAATTACTAACTGTAATTACAAAACATTATTTGAAAATATTTTCGTTAAAGGTAAGACAAGCAAGGACAACACCAAATAAACGTGGCACTATCAAAAACAACAAAAATACAGTTCTTTATAAGCACGCTAAATATCACATGAAGAACAAACAAGAGACGAACAACGAATATTTGCATATTTAAATTACACTGCTCAGCGTTTCATTGGCAACGTGGAGGCTGGGAGGTGACACAACGAACTCATTGGAACTATTCATGTATAGCGCAAACAGTCCTCTTTTAAAATGGCATCTTTCGCGCCTTCGCTTTGACGAAATCAGATATAGTCTGTTCGAAGGATAGATTGCGGAGGAGGTCACTTTCAATGGACATGATAGCAAGCGAGTTCAGCTTGTCGTCAAGGAGGCTCGAACGAAGGCGATTTTTTATCAGCGACAACTTTGAAAACGATCGTTCGGTCTCACTGTTTGCCACGGGTATGTTCAAGTACATTCGCAAAGCAATAGAAAGGTTCGGAAACACATCAATAAGCTTTCTTTCGTGCACCAACTTCATTATTCCCAGGGGACTCGTGTCCTGGCACACAGAGTTGTGCAGAATGTTCGCAAACTGAACGATTTCAGCGGAATATGCTGGCTCCAAATCATTTTTTTAGGTTTTAACCAACTTCTCAGCCTGCTGTACGTGTCAGAGAGGCCTCGCTCCCAACTTCTGTCAGCAATTTTAAGAATCCGAACCTTTCGCAGAGTTCAGTGTAAGAGCCTTTCGCACTCGCAAAGCAGAGCCTAGACTGTCAAGTACAACATTGTAGGTCTCTACGATAAACTTTTTCATACCTTGCAGCGCACTATCGCTTTTTCCGTCCGGGTGCTTACTCAAAACGATGCGTTTGCCCTCATCCTGATAACATTGATTGGTACCTTAGCGTGCGTGCTCTCTCTTCGAAGGTATCAAAAAGAGGTCGCAAAGAATTAACAAAGCCTTCTAGAGAGCTCAGCAGGTATACAGCAGTCGAAATGTCTAGGCCTGGTTTCTGAAGTGCTACGCTCGTTTTGTCAAAGCGCTCCAAGATTTCGCTCCAGAAAATCGCCATGAATGCAGTCTATAGTTTTGTCATTTTCTTGAAGAGAGAATGCGCTTCGTTCCTAGTGTCACCGTTTTCTTCCTCGTTCTTTGATATAACTTTAAGGGAACACAAGACTGCATTGAAATTTGTCAGAATGGCCTTACATGATTCAGCGTGTCTTGACCACCTGGTCTCTCAGAGAGACTTTTCAAAACAAGCTGCTTGCCAGTTCCGCCCATGCTGTCCAAAAGATACCTCCATCGCTTAGGTGAGGCAGCAAAGAACACATACAGTCTCTGAATTACAGTGAAAAATTTTACTGCCTCAAGGCAACCGTCAACGCTACACGTGCCAACTAAGTTCAGTGAATGACCAGCGCACGGGACGTAGACTGCCAATTCGTTCAGGTATTTGGTTTGAGCTTGCAGTCCTTTGTATTTTCCTGACATATTATTCGCATTATCATAAGCTTGGCCTCTACAATCACCAATTGAGATGCCATTGGTCGTCAAGAGGGACATCACGGTATCGAAAAGATACAAACCGGTATGCGATTCAATTGGAACAAATTCAAGAAAGCGTTCGTACACTTTCCCATTTAAATAGTATCGTAAAACAACTGACAGATGACCAACGTGAGCAAGGTCTGGATTCGAATCAACAATTAAAGAGAAGTATTTTGCGCGTTTCACTTCGTCAACGAGACGTTCCTTGACAGCCTTTGCCATATGCTCGATAAATTCATCACAAATGGTTTTTGACAGATACGATGGGTGACCTTTTTTCTTTGTTCCCGTAGCGTTTGATGTGCTCCTCTAGAAAGGGATCAAACTTGGCAATGGCCTCAAGCACTCCCATATAATTGTCATTTCTCGGTGAAACAAAAATCTCTTCACTACCCCTAAACGCTAGGTTGCGCTCAGCTAAAAGCTTAACTACAACGACTACGCGCTTCAACACCTCTGTCCAGTAAGTGGTCTCAGTGACAAGATGCTTAACCAACTCCTTGACAATTGTGCTTCTCGAGTTAGAGCGGGCGAGCCATGCTGCCACGTAGTTCTGCTGCTCGACGCTATTTTAATGAGCGCAAACGTTTTCTTCTGCTCTTTTTCAATCAGAAAAGCCGTGCGTGGTGAAAGCACTGGGGTTGCTTGAAATCGAAAATAGTTTTCTCATGAAACAGTAAACGGAACCTTTGGACTCCGAGTACATTAACCAATGTCACTCGTACGCCTCCCCATTTACAGCCTTTCGCACGAAAAGATGAGGTGACATATAGCGTTTCTGAGTTTTGAATTGCCTTTCGGAAGACGGAAAATTTTCTGCCCAATTTTGAATATACAATGGCCCTTTCTCAAGGCATACACTCCGAAAGCTGTCAGTAATAAAGTCCGGCCACTTAGCAGGGTCACTTAGGAGAATCTCGCAATGTACCTCTTGCTGCGGGGGCGTCTGTACTTCTCTGTTGCCGCAACGAGAAGCCGTCTCAATCATCCTCTCGAGGCACACTTTGTGGGTGGGAACATGATTATTTGAAGCCATACTAACAGGAAACAAGTGAGTCGGTTCTTGGAGTGTTGTTTCCTGGCGCTCGCCAGTAGAAGGAGGGTCATCGGGGAGGTTTGGCACCTGTTGATCAGCAGTATTGGAAATCGGTCGTCGCGGACTGGACACCTGGAGCTCTGTGGCAGAGGCCCGGCCGAGTAGCATAGGCGTTGCTGACTTAGGAACAGGACAGGGCTCGATTAGCGTCGGTTGCTCAAAAATATGGACGACCGAGGTTGGCACCGTGTTCACAGGATCCAGACAACCAGGATGAGTCAAACCTTGCTTCTTGCCAGGAAACCGTGGTGATGGAGTTGGCAAGTCCTCCACAGAAGCACAGTCAGTACTATTGGGAGTTTGACACGGACTCTGGGTAGAGCGATCATACTGCTCCCCGGAAGCTGCATTCAGTAGGTACTTTGTCATCTTTGGTAGCTTCTTTTCACGCTCTTCTCTTTCTAACTTCGCCTTTCGTTTAGACGCACCACTTTGGTGCTTCCCACCGAGCATTTTCGCATGATTGGATGCTAATTGTTCACCGGGCACTTCGTCAGTAAGACGCGACCGCAGGTGTCCAACGGTGGCCGTCCCGATGACTGGCGCAACGCTGCCTGGATGGCCCGTGGCTGGCCGAGAGTGGTGCGTCCCCCGGGAGCTCCTCAGCGGGCGGGCTTATGCAAGCTTAACTGGCGGCTCGGCGCTGAATCGCAGCCCGCGATCAACTTCCTTTTATAGACGCGCGCTGCGTCTGTCTGTTACTAGCGCCAAAGCAGGCGTTCACATACGCATAGAGTTCCTTGTACAAGTTCCATCCTTCTCCGTAGAAACTCACTCCTTCTCCCTTTCCGGTCTAGTCTTCCTATTGGCTAGGAGCAATCATCTGTTCTGGGAGGTTCTCGATTTTTCTTTCGCCCCGTCGACGCCGAGCGCGAGAACGAAGGGGAGAGGGCGTCTCCTAGCGCGGGCGAAGTTACGCGCCCTCCGTCGCCTCTGAGTCATCTTTTTCTACTTCTTTCTGGAAAGTTCGGCGGCCAGTCTGACCTACTTTTTCCGTCGAGCGCGCGCGAGGGTGCGCAGCCACTAGGCAGGAATGGGCCCTGGAAACAGGCCTTTGTGTCCAGTTCTCCAACTTCCCGCTTCACTCTTCCACAACCCTAGCCCGAACAGTGAACATTCCATGCCCCACAACACGCGGACAAAAGCACGTGTGACGTCTTCCTTTCTTTCCTGCCTAGACTCTGCCATCAGGCTCATCATCATCTACTATCGAACTCATACTCCGCCGCCCAAATTACCATCACGGTAAAGAAAAGTCGAATGGGAGGCACTGTTGGGTACTGCAGCATATCCTTTCTATGAGAAAGACAGTGGCGGAACTATTTGAGAGGTGGAGGGGTGGCGTGGTGGTGACGAGGGGCAAGGGAGATTTAGGTCCTCATCCCACATTACATGTTTTAGGTGTTTCCCCCTTGCCCCTCCTCTCCAGACAACACTGGACAGACGGACTGACAGGAAATCACGAAAACTCTTCCAAGCAAACGCACCACGCTTCATAAGAAAGAGGGCCCCGCCGGGGTGGCGGGGTATTCCTGTTTTTGCAGCTCGACAAGCTCTCTCCAAATGATCAGGCTAGACGCATGCTGTTACATTAGGTGGGGGGCCCCGTTTGCTCGTTCTGGTTTTCTTGCTTCATACATGTCGCTCGAAGTTCCGTTGCCCATGGTTCCATATACTAAGCAGGTTAGAATAAATGGGCCCACTTCTCCTACTGTCTGAGGTGAGGCCCTGGGCTGCAGCCCCCTTAGTCCCCCCCCCTTACTCCAGCGCTGAGGATGCGCACATTGCTTCGAGCGTCTTGTCGCGCCCACTAAATGGTTTATCCATTAAAGCGCGTTCGACTGAAGCACCAAATCGCTCATCGATAAAGCGTTCGCTATTGTGTGCGCATGTATTTTTTTCTTTGCGCAATTCCTCAAGTCATATATGTGAGTTCATTAGACAACCGAGTGTTGGAAAAGCAGGTGACGAAAGTTGTCAAAATTCACTGTACAATCAAATAAATAAATAAATAAGGCGGGCCGACTAGAAGAGCTCGTCTCTGGCATGGTACTACTCCTCACTGCAGGAGGGGAAAGGGGGAGAACGATGACAAGCGACGACGTTATAATGCAATAAGTCATATACGCTTGTTATAGACGGTATGCGTACCACGCGCACATGTACTACTAGCAGGAAGTAGGCTGCACATATTGTAAGAAAAACAAAAATTAGAAGAAAAAATTGGCAGTGGCTTAGCTCAGCTATGCCATGATATACGTGGCGAAAGCATGGCATGGGTAGCCTTGGTTCATCTTGATCGCAAGTCCAGGTTAGTCTGGTTGTCTAGCTATGTTGCGGCGTTTAGCCAGTCGTTCGGCGCGCTGTTCGTCTGTTTCCTAGGCGATTCGTTTCCTCTTCATATCGTTCCGATCTCGATTGCAGGCCTTCTCCTGCTTATCAGAATTGTCGCCGTCCATACTGCCACCTCAACTGTGGTTACGGGGCACGCGAGCTCTCCTTTTCAATCCTCCGAAATGTTATCTGGCATGCGACGCAGCTGGTGAAGCGAGCGGAGGCGAACGCAACGACGAGGAACGCGGTGCGACGTCATGTGCCTCCTCGCAGCACCGCCAAGGCGAAATCGCAAGTTCGCGGCCAGTAAAGCTTTCGCTTTAAAACAGTGCCAACGTAGTCTGGTTAGTCGAAGCAAGCGCGAACTGAAAACCGGACAATCATGGACCGAAATTATGAAGTATACGGTATTTAAACGAGCACTGAGACATCGCCTTGGAGTTGTAGAAGCAGAAGCTCTACGAACAGCTTTTCGCATGCAAGACTGTGATATTTAGAGAGTAAGCGCGCGCGAGAGAGAGAGAGAGGGGGGCAGTGATGTTAACCAGTTAAGAGTCCGGCTGGCTACCCTACGCTGGGGAAAGGGAGAAGGGGAAGAGAGAGAAGGGATATAGAGACATGCACGAACAGTACTAGAGTCAAAGCTGCTCGTACGAACCAGACGTTCTCAGAAAGCACAAAAGTGCCTTCACTACCTTCTGAGCCGATGATCGGTGGGGACGGTGCTCCAGTAGTGTATGTTCACTCAGAGGACGAGCATATAGAATCCTTAATGTGTTGGACAAAGATTGTCCTTGTGCTTGAAATTGGGGACAGTGGCACAATAAGCGGTCAATGTTCTCCTCGCATCCGCAAACATCACATGTAGGACTATCAGCCATTCCAATTAGTGCTGAATGAGCTTTCGTGAATTTAGTCCCGAAATGACTGTACTGGAGTCAGCGATATTATTGTGGAATCATGACATCGAGTGATATTTACTAGTGTTGTGTAGCAGTATAAATTAGATATGATGGCGTTGCTCACTAAAACAAACAAGAGTAATTTGCACGTTTCTTGAGGTGCGCATTTGTGTAAAACAACCGCAGAGATTGCAGGAACGAAGCGAGCGGTGTGTGTCGTGTCTACACCAATGGGGTACCGAAACCGAAACTAAGTGCGTATTCATGAAAAACCCTTACGCTAACATGGTTCGTAAGAACCAATCCTGATGTGTGGCATACTGTTAGCGAAGCCGACTGGCCAGTGGTAACGTCCACTTACGAACGAAAAGCTTCGCGAATTCAGCCTCTGGATCAAAGAAACAAGAACCGTCGTAAGTTATTTAGAGCGCTCTGACGTTTGCCGGTGTTATTTCTGGAGTTTGCGGGGGGTTTGACGTTGATTTAACGAAGAGAAATAAACGAAATTATCGTGTTACCACAGCTTCAAATATGTGACCGCGGACCCAGTTGCAGTGTCAGCAAGCAGCTCGATGCTCTGATCGAGAATCAGCAGTAGGACGAAGAGCCCTGTCTCTTCACAACCTCCGAGAATCTGGGGCCGAATTCACGAAACTTTTCGTTCGTAAGTGCTCATGGCCATTGGCTGGTCGCCTTTGCTAATGATATGCCCGGCATCAGGATTAACTGAAATCTTCTCTTACGAACAACAATTCTAAAGCGTAAGAAATTTTTTCGCGAATACAGGACCTGAAGAAAAGGGCGTACTGCAGTGACGCAATTAGTAATTTTTCATAACAGCGTGTGATCTGGTTTGACAGTCAGCCAACGCATTCCACTGTACACCCGCTGTGTGGCTAAATTTCCCAAATCTATAGTTGAGAACCTAAGGGTTTTTGTACTTTCACGCTCTCTCTATGGTGCACACCAAGCAGCCAGACCAACCGCAGCGATCATCAACACGACCTGCCCTCCTTGATGCATCTCTGTATGCCAACCGGACTCCGCCGAAGTGAGGCCACCCTGCTTTATCGCTTATGGCTAGGGGTGGCCTTCACGAAATCTTACTCGTTTCGCATTGGCATGGCCGACAACGCTCTCTGCAATGCCTGTCTTTGCGAGGAGACGCTGGAACACATTCTGTGCGACTGTCCTGAATATAATGTTCAGAGACAGTCCATGGCGTCCGTTCTAGCGCACCTTGACAATAGACCATTGTCAGTTGCAACCATTTTCACATATCGCCGACTGAAGACATCGCAGCTGAAGGCGACGAAGGGACTACTTCGGTTTATGAAGGATACGGGCTTGGACAAGCGACTGTGACAGTGATGTCACGTACCACACAAGAGTGACAGACTGCAACCAACGATGTGTGTGCCGTGTTATGTGCCCTCTATCTCTTCTCCCCATCTTTCATCCCCCCCATCCCCCTCCCATGTGTAGGGTAGCAAACCGGTTAGGCAAAACTGGTTAACCTCCCTGCCTTCCTTCTCCACTTTTTCCTTCCTTCCTTTTCTTACGTGCAACACACGCAAGCAAGGCACACACACAAAAAAGAAGCCGAATGACGTTGTGTGCGCGCGCCATTCATCTATTATTTTAATTTTTTGTTTCTTCACTGCGGAAGCAACGCAAGTAGTGCCGCCATATAATTGTCACTCCGCGCGTTTCGCCGTGCAGTCTTTCTCGATTTGCAACGTTTCCAACGAAATAGCTACGTCATGTATTCCTACTGCTACTTGTGGACGGAAGTTTACGTCAACTCACACAATATTTCTGTGCATATTTATGCTTCCAGTAGGCGACGGACTATGCTTTCGTGGCGGCGCAAATGATGCGCTGTGGCAGCTGGACGCAAAAACGTGTTGCTCCGCTCGTTAGGTGGCGAATAGGTTTAGGTTTCCAACGCCTTTCATGAAATCAATACGTCATGCTCTGTGACGTAGATGGACGATACTTAATTTTACCTCTAATTACATGGCGACTACCTAATATTCTTCTTCGATATGTGATGCACTACTTTTTTGGTCGCGGATGCTAACAGCGACACAAGACTCTCTATATAATAGCCTTCGTAGCGTTGCATCCTGTGTACGAAGCGGAGTACAGCCTGCGCTGTACGTAGAAGATGCTATATCACCGACTCGCCCAAGCCTCCGCTCTACTCTTAGCAGGGTTTATCACGTCAGGTTCTGTCATACTGTGACATCGAACGCAAGATTCAACGCTATCATCGCCGGACCGCGAACGCGGCAGCGCAAAAAGTCCTCCCTGTCCGGCTCCCTCAACTCTCCGGCTGCGCAGGAAGCTCGGACCCGGAGACCCACTTTCCAGGGCAATCGGTACCGTCGCTGGTAAACACGCATGCCCAGCGCAGGCATGTTCAGAAACGAATGACAGATGCCGGCCGGCGGACATAACAAAATGTGTACGCCTCTACATTGTCACGGACAACCGTCGAGAAAGCTGGCGGACTCGAATAGACGTGCGACGCGGCATTTCATGCGCGACGGTCGATCTCACTTTGCGTTTGTTTTCTTCACTCGGTTTAATTTTTGTTCCCCTACCGCGCGCTCGGAATAGACGCGTCTCGTGGCATTCAGCGGCGGCCTTTTCCCGTTCCGCGTGTCGCTGTCGTGTATCGATTCTGTTCAACGCAAACCTGCTGGGCTTCCCTATTTTCCTGTTTTTTTCGGCATTTTTTTTACATTTTTTTTTCCCGAGATTTCCGCTGCACCCGTGTATCGACTCCGGAAATGAATGCAGACGCCTGTATAGGAAGCAAACAGTGACAGGATTCGTCAATACGCCGCACCTGGGCCACTACGCTGGCCGTGTGCTCTGCCGTCGAGAGTTTGCTTAACCGATGGCTTACCCTTATCATTCCTGCTTTCTGCCGAGGCAAGCAGCGACACAGGGTTATTCGTCGCCAGACTCCATGCAACTCGCTGCTGGAAGCCGTTAGCGTTCGCCGTATGCAGGCGGACGAACAAAAAGTTGGCAGTTTCGCCTGAAAAGGACCAAGCACTGACTGCGATAGCAAGGCTTAGCGCTGCGCAACGCTTGGACTTTTCGCATGTTATTATAGATATACGCGGGTCCAACAAACGCGGACGCGATGTATACGCGGGTTAGCCATCACTTCTGGCGCCCTAAAAAGGTTTACCACGCTGTGCCAGGACCTGTAATGACATAGCACAGGCTCTACTGTATGCGCTGCCCGTAAAGAGACGCGCCAGTAAAATTACATCACCTTCAGGTTTGAGCTCCTATACTGTTTTGCACTTTTCATATTTAGTAGTCTGAGAAGATTTAGGATAAAAGGCACGCGCTGTGAGTGTTATGTTTCGTTACATTTGTTTGTGGGCAGCCGTTATCGAAATTCTGGGGAATAATTTAGTCAATAATGCACGACCTGGTGCGAACAACATTAGTGATCTAAAGGAGTGTGCTGGACCCGTCTGGCTGGCATACCCCATTAGGACGGCAACAAACAACGCTTGGACGGGACGAAGTGGGGACGACAGACTTCAGCGCTTTTTTTTTTTTTAATGGTAGTCTGTCGACCTCACTTCGTCCCGTCCAAGCACTGATTGTTCCCGCCCTAACTTTCGTTATGGACTAGTTTAGCAATATAACCATCATATACGGCATTGCATATAGCATACATGCATTTAAATATATCCGGAGTGTCCCGATAACACCGACGACGATGGCGAAAATTTTATTTGAGTGTCCCTATAATTGCTATCGCTATAAAAGGCATCTTGGTATTCGCAGTGGAGACGAAACTCCCGGCCGAATGCACAGCGTTTATCCGACTTCAAGCCCGCGCATACGATTGAACTTCACGTCCACATGGACACTCGAGTCAGTTGCGTTGACTCGCTCGCTATGGAGTCCTGCTGCCTTGCGCGAACCCGCGGGTTCGTTTCTCGACCACGGCAGAGCAATTCTATAGAGGCTAAATGCGGAGAATGCGTTGGTGTAGCGAACGTTGACATATTTAGAGCGATCTGTTATGCTCGAATTGCTCGTGAGAAGGAATTCCAGCCAAGCTCGGGGCCGAATTCGCAAATATTTTCGTTCGTAAGCACTCTTCGTCATTGGCTGAGCGCTTCTGCTATAATATTAGTCATATCATAAGAAGCCAACAAACACATACTGACAGCAAGGACAACACAGGAGAAATTACTTGTGCTTAATGAACGAAATAAAGAAACGATAAATTAATGGAAATGAAAGTGGATGAAGAAACAACTTGCCGCAGGTGGGTAACTATCCCACAACCTTCGCATGGGATCGTTCCCCACCTGCGGCAAGTTGCTTTTTCATCCACTTTCATTTTCCATTAATTTATCGTTTTATTCCATTTATTTAGCCCAGTTAATTTCTCCTATGTCGTCCTTGGTGTCAGTGTTTGTTGGCTTTTTATGATATGACTAATAAAAATTGGGCCCCTCGGTTAACCCCCCTTCTTCTCGTCTGCTATAATATGTAATATGTCCTGCATCACTATTGGCTAGCTGTCGCTCTTACGAACAATTCAATCGTGATAGCCTTTATGTATTTATTTTTAAAATGCAGGTCTCAGACACGCGTTTTACGCTTGAATTCTTCATAAGACAAAACGTTAGTCAATCGTGATGCCGGACATATTGTTAGCGGAAGTAGTCAGCCAAATGCTAAGGGCGCTTAAGAACAAAAGGCTTTGTGGATTTGGTCCGAGCGGTCAAATTAAATTCATAGCCCTCCGTTATGGCATATTTCGCAGCCAGATATTTCGCCTTTGAGCTCCCGTGAATAAAAACGGCGAAGAATTAAAAGCGCGGGTCAGCAACAAAATATGTAAAGTGTAGCTACACTCGTAGATTATTCTTCTTCATAGAGTAGGGAATAGAGGCATCGAAATGGGAGTTATAACGCAAGTTAGGATGCTGTCACGACACATGTTTATGCAGCGGCCGGCCGGGCTACTTAAATATTTATTATTAATTATAGAGTTCGCGTTAGACTTGAAAACAAGCTATAGAGGGACCTACCCCTCTCCCTATCCCCCACGCCCACAATTAGATCGGCTAGAAAGTAAAGCGGTCTCCCTCAGTCAGCCATCGCACGCCTCGAAGGAGCAATAAGTCAATATTCGTGGTGTGCGACGGGAGCGCACGCGAGCTTGAAGAGCGGGCCCACCCTGTCGGGCACGCCGTGACATCGGAACAGGGTGTGGCCAAATGTATGATTTGGCAAATCACTGGGAGCACGCAAGCGTATAGTCGACTGCCCGTGGCCGTTAAAGACGTCCCGCTTTAGTTCCGCAGTCCGCTCTGAACCAACCCGAAGGGTTGCGGAGAGGAGGGCACTTTCCCGACGTGCACAAGCCTCCCCCTCCCCCTCCCCCCCCCCCCCCGGCGTTCGAATGCGCTTGCACGTAGATTCCGAAGGTCGTTGTCGAGCGGCCCTGCGCGCAGTAAAAGATGGGGAAGACTCGCTCGATTGTGACTGACATAGCAAATGCCGTTGGGTTGAATGTATAGCGTGTGTGCTAACTCTCTCTCTCTCTCTCTCTCTCTATCTATCTATCTATCTATCTATCTATCTATCTATCTATCTATCTATCTATCTATCTATCTATCTATCTATCTATCTATCTATCTATCTATCTATCTATCTATCTATCTATCTATCTCTAAGCGTGTATACGTGCGCCCACTTCAGGAATATAAATGCGTGCTGAACAATAAACACTGAAAGATGAGTTATAACGGCATGCATTTCGCACAGCGCAAGCACCCCGCAAGTCTGTTGTGAGCTCGAAGCGTATGGCGCCAGGTGAGAGCAGTGATCAAGACCGGAAGGTGGCGCCGGCATATCCTGTTGTGTAACTAACGCATATCGTGCGCTGACCCGATAAAAACTGACGGTGAAGCGCCGATTGAATCAACAGCGCGTACAACAACAAAGAAAAAGAAAGAATGCATGAATTAAAATATTTTATACTTATTTCTTAGTTCAGTGCAGTGGCTGTGGAAAAGGCGGCTTCAACGTGATCACCCAGTGAAGAGGCGGGACGGGCCCTAACACTCACACCTATGGAAACATGTAACTTGATTTTTTTGGTTTTATATTGTCGGAGTTATCATGATATTCAACTTGCTAATACTATGCTTCCGGACCCTCAAAGCACTTGTTTACGAAATCCCAGGGCAATTTCACAACACTCTAATTTAGGCGTTACGAAAATCTCCCGAGATTTATTGAAAAATGAAGCCGAACCAATGTCACACTAAGCATGCTTACACGTTGCAGTGTTTCTCCATTGTCCCATGAATCAATGTAACCGAATGCCGCGTTAAAAAAAAAAAGAATTAAATGTAAAATAACAAGAAGCTCAGTTTATGCAGAGCCCGTACAATTCCCATCACTGGGGAAAATCTAGGAAGAGTTCAGGAGATTGCCCTCCCGTCGTCTACCGGTAGTTCGTACCAACGACCTCGGTAAAACTGCTCATCCGTACAGAGCGTCAGGGATGTCGACCCAACTGAATAATTCATCAGACAGGCTCGTCTTCCTTGTGAAGCACATGTGTCAACACAGGTCGAGCACCGACGGCCCGAAATGTGGCAATGCTGCGAGGCTCCGGTCATGCTTTTGTGTTATGTCTGGGCGCGGTACGACGTTCTATATATATATATATATATATATAATAATAATGGCGATGATAATGGCGAATAATAATGGCGATGATAATATATATATATATATATATATATATATATATATATATATATATATATATATATATATATATTATCATCGCCATTATCGCGCGCAGTCCAAGGTCCCACCGATGCGTACCGCTAGCTCTTGTAAAACGAGGAGACGTTTTCAAACGTTCGTGAGGTCCATTCCGTAGCGGCTCGCTTATTATTTTTTTTTTCGGAAAGCAATATAAAACAGGGAAGAGACGTATCTAGACAACCAGGGTAGAAGACTGGGCGTATTGGTATAGCATATTGGAGGTAATGTGTGTTTCTGTGGCGTGCGTTTCTCTTCTGTGCGTCCTGTCAAAACGTTCCACAATCCAATCTCCATCTATACAGCCCTCATCGTCAACACTAAGTTTCAGCCACGCGCAAACAAAATTTTCACAGTTTCGTGGTACAATTGAGCAAGCAAGCAAAATGGCTCGGTTGTGTACGTATGAAAGAAAGAGATTTAAAAAGAGTCAGAGTTGTGTGCCTTGCGGCGTGCAATGCTTGGTACTTAAGATTGAGGCGATTGAGATTACATATAAGGAAGATTGAAAAAAAATACAAATATTATATTTAATGGGTATTAATAACAGTAATAAGAACGTCAGACTGATACTCTGCCACCTTTGGTCATTTACTGCCGCAAGCAACTAACTTGAAGTAAATTTGCTTCATTTACTGGTATTCAAGTAGTTTCGTCTTTATTTAGGCGTTCGCAGATGATCTGGCGTCGATTCTATCACAACATCTGTACAAGCCTGTCTTTAAACGGTATTCGATTACTCCATATTTCGCACTAACTGACACCAATTAGAAAGCTCTTGAACATCTTCAATTAACAGCTTCGGTTATTTGAGTCTCTCCGATTTAAATATTGTACCCATGTCTTGCTGCGTTCGCTAATGGCGACCAAAGTTGGCAAAATCAGTGTTACATCGTGTTAAGTATACGTTGCTGACAGGCAGATCAGGTTTTTTGGACCTAAACTACCTATCGCCACTAAGATAAAAACCAGGGGCCAAATTCACAAAGCTCATCGTTCGTAAATGATCTGTGCCATTGGCTGGCGACTTTCGCTAACGACATGGCCAGCATGGACTGACTACTATTTTTTCTTACGCCAGGATTGTTCGTAAGACCTAATTCAAGCCAATACTTATTCTGGACATAATGGTACCGAACGCGGCCAACCAATCGTAAAGATCACGAGCAAAAAGCGTTGTGAATTCTATCTCAGTTCCAGATATACAAATATTACAGTGAATACAAGAGACGATGGCATAGACTCGCTGTGCCGCCTTCAAAACCAAGCCTTTTGCATAAAGTTGCAGAGAAAGTACGCCTATTTTCTCTGCCCACCTGACCTATCGTACTGCCAAGTTACCAACCCGTCCCTATTAAAAATGCCTTGGCTCATGTTCCAAATTTACAACATTGTCCCACCCATTACCGACTCCGTCGCACTCTGCCTCACAAACACAGGCAGTACAAGCTTTTCTCAACAAGGTAACCTACCTTTGCCCTAATAACAGGAAACATGTTGCCATTTTCCCCGCCACATCCGTTTGTAACTTGCTTCCAACGTCACCAAGTCATGCCATAATCTAACTATTTCATGAACCTGTAATGTTTCATATATTTTAGGTTTATTTAACTTAAGCATGCGTTACGTCGTATATTGCGTCGTTTTACTAATGTGCTTATAGCTCGAATATTTTGTTGTATTTTGTAATCTTGTATACTTATACTTTTATGCTAATTTTTATAGGGATCCATAACGTTTTCTTTTTTTTTGGCAAGTATTCTGTTTGTTTTTTCTTTTTGCGCTTGTTCATCGTGTCTGTTTTGCTGTGGGACCCCTTGGCTGTCTTAGAGCGCAGCTATTAGGCGCCCGTTCCTGCGGCGAGCGTCGGCGTTGTCCGAGGGCGTCGGTGCAGCCGACGCATTCCTTTTATCTCTCTTTATCTCTCTTGCTCGCGATCAGATTGTGAACCGGATTGTGAGATTGTGGACAAAGAACCCGTACGGGTTCCGAAGTGTCAAATAATAATTTTGAATTGAATGGGGGAGTTAAATTTTTCACTTGTCGCAAGATTTTTGTACAGCCCAGTCATACCCACATAAGTAGCCGACCGAATTTATCATGTACACGAGACAACGGAGAGTCTCCACTAACTTTAATGACAATTGTGCTAGAAATTAGCGTGCAAAAGGACAGAAAGTTGGGCGAGTTGGTACGGTAACATGATCTTGGGTTGCAGCGCGAAGGGACGCGGACACAGACTAGTTGACACTGACACAGATTCGACGCAGACTAGTAGCGCTCGTCCTGTCTGCTTCTAGTCTGTGTCCGTGTCCCTTCGCGCTGCAACCCAAGATCAAATTAGCGTGCTTGGATATGCGGGAGCTGCGTGTGTATTCTTCGGTGGCGTTTCCCGGCCTTATGTTCAATCAGTAATAAGTAGCGGCCAACCACTTCAATCGAAGCAACGCCCCTACCCTCCCCCTTCTCTCTTAATCATTATTTAGCTTATTTATGCTAGCATAATAAGTTTTGCTTACTTAGTTTGTCTAGGCAACGTTGCTGATTCTTATTAAGCATTTCATGCTTTTAGCTCCCGCTGTCAGTGACCTTCAAGCGACCTTAAGCCAAAAGCCAGAGCCATTATCTGGTCGCTCTAACGAGAACATCTGCGAAAGTTGCGAGAACCAACCGAGGTCAACCGGGCAACCAGTCAAAACTTAAGAAAATGCGGTCTCTGGCCCCCAACACTTTGTACAGTACCGTAATACATACGCCGGTTACTGCCCAAACAAGTTGCGAAAAATATTGCTCCCGAGTTCTCCCTAATGTTTGTTACAATATCACTCAAGCTGTAACTTCTAGTACGCTGAATATTTATTTGTCATTTCCAAAAGGCAGATACAGGGCACCATATACTTCATTGTCATCTTTTGGAGCTGAGACAGGGTTGCCTGTGCTCTTTTAAGCGCCAGCGGTCCGTGAGTTATGCGGAACGGATTTTGCGTCACCTCGAGAGATGGCGCCACGCTGCGTGGCGCCTCCTTCAGGCACTTTTCTGCTTCTAGTAGGGCCAGTGCGCTCTGGTCTCCCTGGCGTCTTTCGCTGCCTTTCTTGCCGCCTTCTGCCGGTTTTCTTCTAGCTGGGCAGCGTCCATATGCATTAATGCACAGTATGGCGTTGTGCGGTGTGGTGGGGTGTGCCGTTACGAAGATGCACTACACCCATTTTAAAATTGTGGCTAGTATCATATCCAACCAGTTTGCTTCGCCGGTTGTCATTTCATGCTTGCATGTACTCTAGATTACGGGAGAGCCAGCATATTTTTTTTTTTAATTTCTGAAGCCTTGGCTTACTATTTCCAAGCAGCTGCACACGTGTCTCAAGAATCGTCAGCCATTCTATCGGCCATACCATGCCGAATACGTTGGTTCTCGTCCGTCAGCCATGCCGCGGCCGCCTGTGTGGCCCTACACACTATCGATTCAGTGTGTGAGATCGTCAACTTTTCTTGCCGCTACTCGAAGCGCGTATCAGCGCCCAAAAGCCTGCTTTTATTGTCGTCCTTGCTCTCCTTCTCCTCTTCCTATTTTTATTTCACAAAGCGCTGTCACGCAATAAACAGCATGAAAGTAGTGCTCATCCCAGCTTTTCTTTTTCTTCTTTTCCTTTTCTAATTGTTTACCCCCTAGTGGTGTGCCCTACTTCGTTCTTTCCGCTATGTAGTGTCGACAAACATAGGCTTTGCGGAATAAACGCATTAGTGGATGAGTTTGCCTGGTTAACCGTCTGTAACAGAGCCACGCAGTCGTCTCTTCGGTTAGTTTACAGCAACTATAGTAATTAATCCGTCGGCAGTAAACAGCAGTGAGTCACTGACCGCTGCCTTACAGTTCCTCGTATTATTTACTAATTTTTTAATTACAAAACACTGCAGACATTATGAAGTCCACGCAGGAAGGGCAAAGCAAAAGTGATGTTTAAGTGTAATGATTCCAAACGTAAAGAAACATCACAGAACATTTAATTAACAATTAATAACAACGAACGTGCAACTGAATGACCGATTAAGCGCCGCGTATCTCTGATCCAGACAACCCTCTTCACAGAGGGCTGTCCCGACGGACACAGGTCCCTTTAACCGAGGCAAAAGCAGTGCAACCCATGGCAAACGCCATCATCGTCTCATGGCAGTCGCGATGGAAACGCAATGATCCCGATCGGCCACAATCACTTCCCCAAGCGAAATGCTATACAAGCGCAAGGGAGGTAACTCCAGATGTTCATAATCTCACGTGGGGAATGCGAAGGGCACGAGACATTCCGGGAAGCGGGCCGGCCTAAGGAGGTCACGTCATTTCAGGAGGGGGTACCACCACGGGCTAACGTCAAAGAGACACGTAACTCACTATAGAGCTTCGCCTTTGAAGTTCCCATAGTGAGCCACACTTTGTTTAGGGTTGCCAACCATCCGGAATTTAGCAGGAATGTTACGACTTTTGAGTAAATGTCTCGAGTCCCAACTTGACCCAGTCGGGACGGCCAAACGTGCCGACATTCCTCACCCCTCTCCCCTCCCACCCCCGGATAACAAAAAATAGACCAGATTTTCCTTTTCCTAATGCTTGACAGCTCATTTGCCCATTCTTCATCTCTTGTGCTCTGTTTCATTGATATAAACATAGATGACGGTTTTGTTTTTGCCGTGGTTCTACTTCTCTTGCTGACCCTAACTGTTCACAGTACCTCTATCCGTATCGGTAGCCGCGTTAGTCAGTCAGTCAGTCTGCACCTTCGTTGTCGTAAATCCCGACTAAAAAAAGTTTATTTAACTTTGTTGCCCGTACAGACTGGCGGTTCCTGGCACCAACAAGGTCGGTCATCACCAACTGCGCTCCCCCCCCCTCCCCCACCCCCTCCCGACTGCGTCCGCTCGATGGTTGGAAACCCTAAATTAGCTACTGTAAGAATCGCACCGCTGGCACGAGTTGTTGCAAACTCAGCGCTGACACCCGTTGTTGCAATCGGGTCGCAAGCCCCAAGGGTAGCGTTGGCCTGGCGGCCTGGGGCACTGGAAGCATCCGAAGGTCTCGGCAAAGCATGAGTCGACTGGTAACAGAACAACTGGTTTATTCTAACATCGCAAAAGAGCGGCCGGTCAGGTCGACCGAAGTGGAGAGACGGGAGAGCACGTAACTCAGCAGAAGAAATCGGAGCCTCTCTCGGCGTCCGGGAGCAGCTGCTCTTATACTCTCGGCGTCGCGGGCAAGAAGGAAGGTCACGGGATGAGACCACGTGACGGCGAGGCACGGACGAGCTGAGATACATGTTGAGACGAGTGTAGTGACTCAACCGCCAAGCAGGCGCCGTCAGACCTCCTCGCTTCACACTTGGGGAGCTCCTCTCCCCGGCTGCCGCGCTTTGACAAGCGTGGGCACACACACACACACGCACACACGAAGACACGTGGCACTGAAACACGCCTGGACGCGCTTGGCGGGGAGACTGCGGGAGCTCCGAACGGGCCAAAATGTCCGCCGCTTTGAACGAAGCTCCGGCGTCCGTTGCATCCGCGCCGGCTATACCGCGCGTTGTAGGCGAAACGTAACAGACCGCCCCGCCGGGGGAAGGAGATCCCGATGGTCAGGGGACTGCATCCGCTGTCCGGAGGGATGTCGCTCGATGATGCTCATAACCGAAGTCGGGCGTCCTTCGGCGTTTCTTGAGCGCAGCGCACAGAGAAGGCCTCGTTCTCTCGTTCAGGTTCACCCAGGACACTGCAAAGTGACTTCGGGAGAGTTGACGTTTTTGTTCTCGTTCCCGGCAAGCGTTAGAACTACGCCGAAACTCAACCGCTCAGTCAGCAAGCACGGCACAACCCTCACTAAGCCCTGCCAGGCTCTTTCCCCTTTTATACTACTGCCTAGTTCCTTACAGTAGTTTAGCAGCACTCAGAACACGTCCACAAATTGGAAAATTGCACGAGAAAGCACATCATCACTTTGGAACACTACACAAAAGCAATATGTTAAAAATCCTGCCTCAGGAAGAAAAACATCAGTAACAAACAATTTTGAGGCTGATTCCCACGTTAGGGGCTTCGACTTAAGCCATCGGCGTTACCGTTGAGACTCCCCTTTTTGTAACGCACCTCAAAGGAATATTGTTGCAAAGCGAGGCTCCAGCGCAGGAGGCGGCCATTTGTGGAAGAGATAGTCTGCAGCCATTGGAGAGGGCAGTGATCCGTCTCGAAGCATGCGAAGCGGAGATCGCAGCGAGCGACCGTACACTAGCTCAGCTGGCGAAAACCCCGTAGCCGCATGCGGCGCGGTCCTTAATGCAAACTTCACCCCAGGCAGACACAGCTCCCAGTCAGTTTGATGTTCAAAACACAATGCTCTCAACACGCGCTTCATGACGGAGTGGAGCTTCTCAACGGAATTCGACTGTGGGTGGTACACTGAGCTGTCTAACAGCTTTACCCCGCACCTTTCGAGAAAGGCTGTCGTCAAAGCGCTCGTAAACACCGTGCCCTGATCTGACTGGATTTCCGCAGGAAAACCAACTCGCGCAAATATAGACAGTAGTGCATTGACTATCTCAACTGAGCTGAGTTCTTTAAGCGGCACTGCTTCAGGGAACTTTGTCGCTGGGCAGATCACAGTCAAGATGTGTCTGTACCCCGTGGCTGTTACCGGCAGAGGTCCCACTGTATCAATAACGAGCCGTCTAAAAGACTCCGTAATGATAGGTACCAACTTCAACGGCGCCCTCGATTTGTCCCCTGGTTTGCCCACCCGCTGACAGGTGTCACATGTCTTCACAAAGTGGTCTGCGTCCCGAAAACACCCTGGCCAATAGTACTCTTGCAAGAGACGGTCCTTAGTTTTCTTAACTCCTAGGTGTCCGGACCACGAACCCCCATGCGACAAGCGCAACAGATCCTGACGGTAGCACTGAGGCACGATCAGCTGATCGAACTCCACTCCTCTGCGGTCTAGATACTTCCGGTACAGGACCCCACCTCTTTCCACAAAGCGAGCATTTTTCTTGGTGATACCTTCCTTGACAATGGAGCGTATGTTTTCTAGGCTGCCATCCTTCTTTTGCTCGGCTATCAAAGCCGACCGGCTGACTTTTAGCAACCTATTAAGTCCGTCTGACGTAGGCGCGATGAGCAAATCTGCAGATAGCTCTTCTAACTTTCCCGCATCGGGATTTTCCTCTCCAGTAGCTAGTGCCTTTAACGCTACAGGCTCAATTTTATTCAGTTCGGACGTGCTCTGAATATCAGCTTGCTGCACCTCTGACCCTTTCTCATTGTTCGACAACGTCGGCCCCGCAACTACCGCCTTTGCAGCGAGCTCCCGAACCTTCGATCTGGTTAAGGCCTGAACGCTAGCCTCACCAAACAAAAGCCCCTTCTCGCGCAGGAGGTGATCGGACCTGTTCGAAAATAGGTACGGGTACTGGGGGGGCAGCATAGATGACACTGCCGCCTCCGTCTCAAGTGCTCCGAAAGGTCCTTCAATAAGCACTTTTGCTACGGGCAGACACACGCTATGAGCTTCCACGGCTTGCTTGATCCATGCGCACTCGCCCGTGAACATATCGGGTTCTACGTAGGAGGGGTGAACTACATCCATCGTAGCTGCTGAATCGCGAAGCACTCGGCACTCTTTCCCGTTCACGAGGAGGTCTCGCATGTAAGGCTCGAGAAGCTTCATGTTCTCGTCAGTGCTGCATAAGGACAAAAACACGACTTTTGTTTTTGTTTCTGGACACTGCGCCGAAAAGTGACCCGGCTTCTGGCACGTATAACAAACGCGCGCTTGCCTCGTCTCGAACCGCTTTCTGCGTTCGGCTTCGGTTGCCGCCGTCTCCTTACGTTCGGTCGGACTGCTTTCACTCGCATCCGCACTACGTGTGTCCCCCTTTGCTCTAATGGGCGTGAACTTCGGCCTCTCAAACTTGGAGCCAAATTCACCCTTTTGACCGTCCTTAGCTCCGCGAGCCCGACGCGTCACAAACTCCTCGGCTAGCTCAGCGGTTCTAGCCACCGTACTAACGTCTGGCCTATCCAAGACCCAGTACCGCACGTTCTCAGGTAACCGACTATAAAACTGTTCCAGCCCGAAACACTGCAGAACTTTCTCGTGGTCACCAAACGCTTTCTCTTCTTTGAGCCACTCCTGCATGTTTGACATAAGCCTGTAGGCAAACTCTGTATATGACTCACTTTTACCTTTCTCATTTTCGCGAAACTTCCGACGGAACGCCTCCGCTGACAGCCTGTACTTTTTTAGCAGACTCGATTTCACTTTGTCGAAATCCTCTGCCTCCTCTCTCTCCAAGCGAGCGACTACGTCGGCCGCCTCGCCGGGTAACAAAGTGAGCAAGCGCTGTGGCCACGTTTCCCGAGAGAACCCCTGCTTCTCGCACGTTCGCTCAAAGTTAACCAGGAACAAACCAATGTCCTCTCCAAGCTTAAACGGCCACATCAGGTCAGTCATTTTGAACAATACTCGTTCTCCTGCACCGTGTGCCTGACTTCCATTACGAGCGCGTTCCATCTCTACCTCGAGACGCTTCATTTCCAAAGCGTGTTGACGGTCGCGCTCTTTTTCTTGTTGCTCTCGCTCTATCTGTTCTTTACGTTCACGCTCCTGTCTCTCTTTCTGTTCTTTAAGTTCGCGCTCCTGTCTTTTTGCCGTCTCCCTCTCCTCAATGGTCTCAAGGCATTCCGACAGCTCGTCATCCTCAGCTTCTAACTCAAGAATAGCCCTTAGCAGTTCTGGTTTTCTGAGTTTGTCTGAGACATCCAGACCCAACTCTCTTGCAAGCTCCAGCAATTTCGGTTTGCGCAACGACTTCAAATCCATGGCTGCTCTGAATGCTGCTTTCTCTACTGCCTACTATTGTCTTGCCGCAAACTAACCCGGCAGCAACGACAACCACAATTACCAGCTCTGTTTCTGACACTAACAAAAGCCTGGCAAAACTCAGAAGAAGAAAGTCCCGCACTCACCAAACCTCGCAGCCAAGAATTCAGCGCAGTCGTTCCGCTGCAGGCAACCAGTCATCACACAGGGCTCGTTGCACTGCTCCCGGATGGTCGTTGTGCTGCTCAGCATACAGTCAACCGCATATCTTCGCTGCTGGCCTCCGTTGTCGCGATCTCACCGCTACCCGCCAGTTGTAAGAATCGCACCGCTGGCACGAGTTGTTGCAAACTCAGCGCTGACACCCGTTGTTGCAATCGGGTCGCAAGCCCCAAGGGTAGCGTTGGCCTGGCGGCCTGGGGCACTGGAAGCATCCGAAGGTCTCGGCAAAGCATGAGTCGACTGGTAACAGAACAACTGGTTTATTCTAACATCGCAAAAGAGCGGCCGGTCAGGTCGACCAAAGTGGAGAGACGGGAGAGCACGTAACTCAGCAGAAGAAATCGGAGCCTCTCTCGGCGTCCGGGAGCAGCTGCTCTTATACTCTCGCCGTCGCGGGCAAGAAGGAAGGTCACGGGATGAGACCACGTGACGGCGAGGCACGGACGAGCTGAGATACATGTTGAGACGAGTGTAGTGACTCAACCGCCAAGCAGGCGCCGTCAGACCTCCTCGCTTCACACTTGGGGAGCTCCTCTCCCCGGCTGCCGCGCTTTGACAAGCGTGGGCACACACACACACACGAAGACACGTGGCACTGAAACACGCCTGGACGCGCTTGGCGGGGAGACTGCGGGAGCTCCGAACGGGCCAAAATGTCCGCCGCTTTGAACGAAGCTCCGGCGTCCGTTGCATCCGCGCCGGCTATACCGCGCGTTGTAGGCGAAACGTAACACTACCTTCGCCTAACCCCCTTCGTCAAATAAACCTAGAGCTATAATATATATATATATATATATATATATATATATATATATATATATATATATACACCCACACACACACACACATCTCTCTCTCTCTCTCTCTCTCGACATGTGTCGGCACTGCGCAAACACCGGAGCAACACAGCAAGCAGCGAACTATACATGGCACGAGCACGCGGCTTCCGCCGCAGGTTTACGGACTCCGGAGACACGTGACGCGTGCGGTCCCTGAAATCGTCTCGCGCGCAGGTGCGACGCTCAGGCGCTGAGTACGAGGTCACCTCGCCTGCCGTGCTCCTACGCGGCGCACTGCGCTCGAGGGCGAGTGTTTGCCGCAGCGCTATGTACAGTCACTGTCGTTTAGCCATGTCCTCCCCTGCAACCAAATTTACTTGCAAAGAATTAAGCCGAATTCCTTGGGCAGTGGTTCTATAGTTGCCGAAATAACGGAAGAACGAAGTGTTCCTTAAACGAAATTTCCAAAGTTTCTTTTTTTTTCTTTTTCCCCCTGGGGCGGATTAGAAAGACAGAGAAAGGAAGGAGGCAACCATTCTTAGCATACTACTATACTCCAGGTGGAAGATATGATTCACGCACGCCAGCACTTGCACACGCAACGCGTATGCGAAGAGCTCAGACCTGCTTCCCACTGTATTGTTCAAGCTTCAATCTTCGGAATCGACGCAACACACACCTCAACGCTGGAATCACAGCTATGCGTGTTAACACGCGATTTCGTCTTGCTCATATCTCTTATTTTTCATTAGTGCGGCAATTTTAACTGCTGTTGTCATTCTGCGTCACTCACACGACCCTTTAGCTTATATGAGGTTAGTTTACACTTTTAGAAAGGGCATCGACAAAATGAATGTCGCGAGAGCATAAAGCTTTTGCGAACGCTTTTGGGGAAAGGAAGACTTCGTCTCTCTCTCTCTCTCGCTGTCACGTGCATCTTGAATAAGAGACCCATCCGGCCTCGTACCTGTTACTGATTACTGCTAGCGTATTTGCACGTGGACGTGAACACAGGCGTGCCTGCAGTATAAAGTAGCACGTGCCTCGAATGCGCGGATAACTCCGACTGCGTGACAATGTTTCCTGTTTTTAGGACGCATCTACATTGTTCCCTACATCTACATCCGATTCCTCACACAGCTGACGTACAACAAGATTCCCCGAAGGACGCGCTGTTTGTGCAACGAATGTATTCTTATTGACGACGCTTGCATATGGGCCCGTGTACTTTATAGTGGCAATGGTGACATGCAGAAGTAAGCGGGAAAAGCGAGATCTGTTGCTTCAACCTAAAAAAACAAATCGGAACAGAAGAGAGCTCTTTCACAGTGCCAACGGAGAAAATATATTCGCAGAGTACAATTGTCAGCAGGCCAGAGGCGCGCCCCTCCGACCAACCTTCTCGCTTTTCCTCTAAATAAATATTCTTTATTCGCCGTCTCAGCTTATATCACGCTGCAGAAAAGAACAAAGGCGTAATGCGCGCTCAGTTCAAAACACTACACAATGCCGCCTATAGCTACAACACTAATTAAATACTCAACACGCTTCTTCAGGGCTCATTCACACATAACGCACAAATAATGGTAAGTAGCTGATGCCACATCAAATGTCAAAACTATTACATCGTTTGCGCAACACGATAATAACCCAGTTCATATAAAAATTTATTTGATTTTTGTTTGTTTGTCTGTTTGTTTGTTTGTTTTTGTTTGTTTGTTTGTGTTGCATTTGTTGCAGTGCGACAATTCAGGTGCTACAGAAACGGTAGAGCAAATGCTGTTAGAATGTCCAGCCTACATATAAATGAACGAAGATTTTATGAAAGCGAAGGAACAAGATTAGTCAGGCACTACTAACGTGTGTGTGTGTGTGTGTGTGTGTGTGTGTGTGTGTGTGTGTGTGTGTGTGTGTGTGTGTGTGTGTGTGTGTGTGTGTGCGTGTGCGTGCGTGCGTGTGTGTGTGTGTGTGTGTGTGTGTGTGTGTGTGTGTGTGTGTGTGTGTGTGTGTGTGTGTGTGTGTGTGTGAGAGAGAGAGAGAGAGACGGAGTGGGAAAAGAAATTAACCCGAAGAGGTTCTGGCTTGCTACACCAATTTATGACCTAATACTGAGAACCGCATTACGTCCTATGCATTGTCCTTCTAAACAGTGGCAGGCTTTAAGCTTGTTGTTTGCTTATCTTCGGAATATTGGCTTTCCTGGCAATCTTTAAGAGAGAGAGAGAGAGAATTTATTTGAAAGAAGGCAGAAAGGTCGGCCTGAGTTAGGACACTATGGCCTGCTATTCTGCACGGGAGGAGGGGAAACGGGGACTTAAATGTGTATTAGGGAAAATAGTGACATAGAAGAGAAGGTGCACAACAGTCAAGGCGAGTTGAAAATGCTGTATATACGCGTTAGAATGACCAACTTTCATTTTCTCATAGCCTTCCTTTTGAACGGAGCAGAGTGAACATATGTAAATACCAAATCCATCTTTCTCATTTCTTCTCTCAGAATTCAAGAGCGTGTCGCAATCATCCATCTGTAATCGTAATGTTATATTACAAGACGATAGCCAGCCTTTTGTATTGCATATTTATCAGTTTACCACGTGCTCCTTCTGCTTGGACCAAAATGTCTGCAGTTCGAAGTTATCAATTCATTAATTAATTAATCAATACTACGTTCGAGAAACATCCGTTATCTGACATTGCGAGCGCGTTCTTTACGCGAAAACAGAAAGGTTACAACAAAGCCGCTTAGTTAGACGATGTTATACACATAAGCACGTCGTTGAAAAAGAGCTTGAAGGGATGTTTGCTGCTACACACAAGGCTATTCGCGTGCCCTCGTTACGCGCATGTAGTATTACTTTCTCGTGCAGATAAGAGGCTCGAACTGTACGCGTCACCCACTCGACTGTGGCGAGACGCTGCCTTCGAGACTGGGGCCAAGGCCGGGCCAGGCCGCAGCAGGCCTTTCCGTGTAGACGTCACGCTGCACACATGTGGACGGCCGCGGGGCGTTCCCAGCGCGGACCCCTGACGTGCACGCGTTTCGGCGTAGACGAGGGCCATCGATCGGGTGCCCACCTCTCCGCCCGGCGCGTGCGACGGCGACACGAGCGCGTGCATGATGTAGGTTCCGCCTTTTCGCGGTGACCTATAGCTGGCGCGACGTTTCCCCGATTGCGAGCCGCGACGGTCCCACGCCAGGCAAAAGTATATATAGTAATATATGCACGAGGCAAGAACGAGCATGTATCAGGTATATCGCGCGTAGGTTTGAAGTGAACTGGACTACATAGCGCGCTGCAAGATAGCGATGCGCTTCCTCGCGCACTCCTGTGGCCAGCTTTTGTTTAACAATTTTTCTCCTCCTCTCTTCCTTATGCGGCCTACTTCACACCTGCCGCACGCCTGTCAACGCTCGCGGTTCTGACCGAGATGGACCCACGTCGTGGGACGGACGAAAAAAATTTGACTCGACGGAAAGGAATCGTTAGAGTAGTCCCTGTGTCTCTGTACGAAGAACGATGACTCGTGTAAAGAAGCGAGGAACTGTCGCTTGGCGACGAACTCGAGGCCAGTATCGCGGATTCCATAACCGATAGTTAAGCATCGAGTTGTATCGGGGCATACGACGTCTGCATGTGGTGCCACAAAAAAACGCAAGCGAACGAGGGTAGAACGGGGAATTTGCGCTGAAGCCGCGACGTTTCGATCAAGGAGACTGCCACGACGCCGACAAGTACCCTCGTCAAAACGTTTGCTTCGGCCCCCATTCATTGTTCGAGCCTCGTTAATCGCTTCAAACCTCCTCTCTTCCACCACTCACTCGTTCCGTTTCACAGCGGAGCGGCGCGACGCACCTTGCTAAAAATCCGCCGCCTTCCAACCAAATTTACGTCGTTGTGGTAACCTATACCTGGAAGAGAGGCAGCGACCTATCGACGCACTGCCGCTCCCATGTCCCGCGTAATTGCGCACCACGAAACGTTTCACGTCGCGGCTCGCGCTCGCCTGCGATAAACCGGGGCGCCGTGCCGGGGTCACGTCCCGGTCTCGGAACCACGCGGCCCTGACACTCACTATTGCGCGGCCCCCGGCCGCAGCCGGGGTTCGTTGCGTCGCCAGCCTCCCCCGGCGAACGGCCAACGCCCACGCAGACTCCGGTATCGCTTCAGGGAAGCACCGGACACACGCACGCACAGACGCACGTACACCCTTCTCCTCCTACACCGCCCTCTCGCTCCCTGCCCCTTGTCATTCACGCACGGTTAATTTTCGGCGCGCCAGCAACATGCACGCTGGCCTCGCCTTTCCAGCCTGCGCTTTGCCTGTTTTTTTTCTTCAGCGGATATCCCTTTTTTTTTGTTCTTCTCCAAACTATTACATAGATACATTGGACTTTTTCGTATTTTACCGTGCTACTTGGGCGATTTTCGCTTGTGGCCTCGCCATGATCGCTTGTGCGCCTCTTTACGTCCCTGATTTTTTTTCTTTTTCCCTCTCTCTCTCTCTATTTCTCTCTCTCTCTTTCTTCTAACACGCAGTGCTGTCTGTTTCCACGAACCATTTCGCTTTCTGGGCTCTTTTCAATCACCGAGGCTCAACGACGTCATCGTCTGGGTTATCATCCCAACGTGACTCACATTACGTGCCGGGACCGCGTGTTTGTCTACGCCTTTGCTTTTTACTTTGTTTTGTTCGTTGTCGAGTACCTTTGCAATTGCTGTTACACTACGCTGACAGCGCTCCGCCTATAGTGTAGTCACTGAAAAGACACGAGAGGCCTCCAAAAAAAGACCGCGGTTTAAGCGCCGTACAACTAGGCGGACAACCCCACGGAAGCATGACCACTGACCGGCTGGGCCGGCCACCTGGAAGAGTTGCATTCTCTCCCTCCTAGCGCACAACATTTCGCACCGAGCCATGTCGCGGTCGTTTGGACGCAGGCCAGCAGGCCAGAAGACAGGACAGCCTTTGCGCTGGAAGAACGCCGTGTGCACTTTGCCGTGTTGCATCTTTCGGTCTATGCACACAGCGTGTGTATTGTGCAAAGTAAAAGAAATTGCGCTAGGGAATTAAAACGCCCGGAAAGCGCATTGCGAACGTCCCTCAAGACAGTACTTTGACGTGACATAACCACTATGCCGTTAATGTTACCGCTTCACTCTAACTACTCATGTGCATTCGACAGCAGGCGGTAACGGTATAAGGGTAACGCTACGATAAAATGTTCCATGTCATGAGTCCATCAAGGGAAGTAAGAGAAGGAACGCGGTAGTGAGTGAGTGAGTGAGTGAGTGAGTGAGTGAGTGAGTGAGTGAGTGAGTGAGTGAGTGAGTGAGTGAGTGAGTGAGTGAGTGAGTGAGTGAGTGAGTGAGTGAGTGAGTGAGTGAGTGAGTGAGTGAGTGAGTGAGTGAGTGCTTGAATATTTGTGCGAGTGTGTGAGACAGTAGAGGGGAAGGGGAGAAGCAAAAAAAACCCAGCCTGCGAAAAAAATACGCTTATTTTTCAGTTTACTTATTCCCGAAACATTTGCGAACAGGTGCTCTTTGTTGAAAACAGTTTAGAATGCAAACAAAATTTCCTCGCGCATATATTTTTTTCTCTCTTTCTCTCCCCCGGGGAATCTCAACTTAATCACGTATACTGTGGCGGGGTGCGCTTTTAAGACAGGTACAGAGAAAGACACACAGGTAAACAAACGGGAACGCACAGCATGCAACTCAAGCTCACCCAGCGAAGCAGCACTTCCCAACGAAGGGCACCGATAAATGCATTCCACGCTGCCGTTAAATCCTGGAACCGTTGTCTACATTGTGTGTGCGCGCTTGCCCTTGCAAGCGCATGTCCGTCACGCTTTTTAACTTGCGAGAGTCCGCGCCGATCGCAGTATACACGGGCATAACGGGGAAGCCATTTGTCTGATTAGAGCGACTGTGGTGTTTACTTCACGTTCGGATGGCGCAGCTGGTGCCTGAGACCACCGGGCAAAGCCGTGACCACAGTTAAGCGCCTGGTCGGTGTAACTGCATCCGCAAGCGAACCGTTAACCGATCCCCCCCGGGCCGTGCGCTCTCTACCGTTACCAGTAGCGCGTCTGTATAGCCGCGAGGAGGGGGGATTGCCGATCAAATATTTGCGCAAATTGTTTCACCTCAAACGGCTCGAAACGTTGCTCGGCGTAAAAATCCTGCGAGCGGCGGAGCCGGACATGTGCACCCCCAAGAACGTCCAGGCGGGCTCGGTGATATATCCCGCACGGTTTCTGGTACGGCACAGACCACGCACGAACATAGCGAAGGAACTGACAACACGTAGTATTCGCGATATCGTTTTTTTTTCTTCTTCCACGCATGTGTATTGTCTGCGCAGTACAACAAGAGCATTGGCCCGTCTGCTCAAACTTTACGAAGGCATAACGATTGGTTCAGTTTAGAGTAATAGCTAATCATTCGCAAAGGCTACAAGGTTCCTTGCAACAATGTTAATAACCTAGGGAATTTCACCGCACTATACTTTGAGGATTCTGCGCTCCAGCAGCTTTGATACGATAGAGGAACATTGGGATGCCGCATTTGCATATGTGCCGAAGCGAAGAAAGCACTCGCAGCTATGCAGGGATCGGCGGCGTCTTACTGAAACGGGTATGTACGTACGTACGAACGTACGTACGAACGTATGTACGTATGTATGTATGTATGTATGTATGTATGTATGTATGTATGTATGTATGTATGTATGTATGTATGTATGTATGTATGCGTGTGTGTATGTATGTGTGTATGTGTGTGTGTGTGTGTATGTATGTATGTATGTATGTATGTATGTATGTATGTATGTATGTATGTATGTATGTATGTATGTATGTATGTATGTATGTATGTATGTATGTATGTATGTATGTATGTATGCAGGGTGCCTACCAAGTTGACATTTTCAATTTCCCTGAGTTTTCCAGGTTTTCCCGGAGTGCCCTTGCAATACTCCGTGAGTGACTTAGAACTTTGTTTTATGTCAAGACGGACTCCCTACATCATGTCGCCCAATGGTGTCACTCTCTAGCAAGCATGTTAAAAAATAAAGAAAACGACGTAATCCAGTTTGAATAGTAAGGCGGTAGTGCTTATTTTATTCAAAAAGAAAACAAAAGGGATGGGTTAGTAAAATGCACAGCGAATAAAATATCTCCGAAAGAAATAGTAAAACCCATTGCAAATCAGGTCGACATTCTCAAATACGAATAAAAAAGAAATGCATGCAGAATATTTTCGAATATGAGCTATTTCTATCAACTGATAGCAAGCTAATTGGTATGAGGCCCAAACTTTATCACAAGTGAGGTTCTCTCCCAACAGCTGGTAAGACAACCTCAACTGTCCTGACATACTCTCAGCCCGCGCACAACACCTCAGTGTTGTGTTTCCCTGTTTTAAAGAGTTGTTTTGCTTGGATGAGGGACACCTGCATTTCGGCGTCAGCCAACACTTTGCTTTTAGTGTGCAAGCTCCTTCAAAAAAGCAGCGGCATGCTTCCTCTCCTGTTCATTTCTCAATGCGTAGGTCTTTGTCTTCTTGTTCTCCTTCGGCTGCGCGTTCGCCACACGGACTATTTGAAGCATCCTCTTGGACAGTTGTACAGTCAGCGTACGATTTTTCGGACTCCCTAGGGGCCGCGAAAACGACCGAAAAAATGCATGCATGTCTTTTACAGCCCTTAAGCGCTCAACTCGCCACGGGCACGCCCGAAAAAGCTCTGAAGGCCTACCAGTACACTTATTAGGCATATCCCTGCTCGTAGTGTGACAGGAGATGGCGGGTGCACGTGCGTATAGTTAAGGAATACATACTGTATCCCGTGACAGTTGCCCCTTCCCACACTTGTTACGCTTCACAGCGTAACAATTCTGTAATGAGGCCAAGCTCACTTTCGGGAGCCGGCATTATGCAACGCGCCGTGCTTAGTGAAGACGATCGCGATTACCACAAAGGCGGTGTCGGTGCCATTGCTGACAGCGGCAAATTTTTTCAATGAAAAACACGGCACAGAACGTCAAGAAGCCTAATACCGAACCGCGAAGCAGCTAGGCCTAGCATTGCTGCGGTGGTCGCTACGGCTGCCAGAGAACCTGCGTGCGAGTGTGTCGGTTCGAGGCGGCGAGGTTATCAAAATGGCGGCTGTTGTGGCTTTTATTAATGCCGTTTCGGACCTGCGATCACGGCGAAAAAGTCCAGAAAATCGGACGGCGAAGGGTTCTTGCATCCGAAATTTCAGACGTTCTTATACATAGACTCTATGGGGTGCGTAGCGGGACCGCGAAGCCGTCCGAATTATCTGGCGTCCGGAAAGTCGCTCGTTGACCGTACTCTGGCAACTCCTCCAGCCGACGATGAGGCGTCAAAGACCATTCGTTACGATTAATCTCTGTTACTCGAGCCAGCATTACCGCGACTTTCGTTCCCTTTCACTAAAATTACAGCTAATTTTCCCTGATAGAAGCACAAATTCCCCGAGTTTTTCCAGACTACTCAATATCCCTGAGAATTCCCGGTTTTCCCCGTTACCCTGGTATGTATGTATGTATGTATGTATGTATGTATGCATGTATGTATGTATGTATGTATGTATGTATGTATGTATGTATGTATGCATGTATGTATGTATGTATGTATGTATGTATGTATGTATGTATGTATGTATGTATGTATGTATGTATGTATGTATGTATGTATGTATGTATGTATGTATGTATGTATGTATGTATGTATGTATGTATGTATGTATGTATGTATGTATGTATGTATGTGCACGTGTGCATGTGTGTGCAAATTTGGCTACCGCCTGCGATGGGCGCATTGTAAAGGTGAAACGGTCAAGAAACGCTAGTACGCGGACCATTTGATTCACTTAAAGAACTCAAAGTATGGGGGCTGTTTCACATAACTTGTGCCAAAGCTTTAAAAGAACTGATTAGCCGCAGCTGAATGACACCAACGGCATATGGTTTGCCGTCATGTGGCACTCCTTAGAGGACCTTCTTATATACCGCTTGATTAGTTAATTAACTAAGATTAATTATGCAATATCTTTAATATTCGCTTTAGGGCAAGGTGCGTTTCGTTACGTTGTACAAGCGGTTGAGAAACGACCAATCCAATTTTCTGTGGCAACGTACATGCTGCGTGGCGATTTATATTTTTCGGCGTTTAAAGAAAGCCCGCAAAATATGAAATAAAACCACGTGACTGCGCTCGTGCACTATCGTACAGCAGCGCTCTCAACCGTGCTTCGAGCCGCCTATCCCTTATCAGGGACGACGGCGCTTCCTTTGTGTGCTCCACCGCCGAAGATGCTGACGTACTGCGCAGCCAGTGTTCAGAGCCGCGGCCGCTTACTTCGGCACGGTCAGCGCGTACGCTTCTTTCGCACAAACCGTGACCCTCAATGGGGAGCCCCGCAAGAACTGGTGCAGCTGCATGTCTCTGGCATTTCACGCAATGCTCCACTTCGAGCCACTGTGCGTGCGTGCGTGCGTGCGTGTGTGTGTGTGTGTGTGTGTGTGTGTGTGTGTGTGTGTGTGTGTGTGTGTGTGTGTGTGTGTGTGTGTGTGTGTGTTCGAGACATTGAGGGGTGAATCATGTATGTCTTAAGACATTCATGACACCTTCCCACCCACTCTGGCACCCGGGGCCCACGGCCCCCCGGCCCCCCCTGTTACTACGCCACTGGCTGTTCATGATCTGAGAATACCTGCCAAATGCACCCCAACCCATTCTTGTTCTTCTGAATATTTCAGTCTCATGATCCGGATCCGCGGTCACTACCTGCCCTAAGTAGATGTATTCCCTTATCATTTCCAGTGCCTCGCTACCTATCGTAAACTGTTGTTCTCTTCCGAGACTGTTAAACATTACTTTAGTTTTCTGCAGATTAATTTTTAGACCCATACCCTTCTTATTTGCCTATCCAGGTCAGTGAGCATGCATTGCAATTGGTCCCCTGAGTTACTAAGCAAGGCAATATCATCAGCGAATCGCAAGTTACTAAGGTATTCTCCATTAACTCTTATCCCCAATTCTTCCCAATCCAGGTCTCTGAATACCTCCTGCAAACACGCTGTGAATAGCATCGGAGAGATCGTATCTCCCTGCGTGACGCCCTTCTTTACTGTGATTTTATTGCTTTCTTTATGGAGGACTACGGTTCAGTATTTTTACATACGGCTCGTCTACGCCCTGATTCCGTAATGCCTGCATGACTAATGAGGTTTAGACTGAATCAAACGCTTTCTCATAATCAATGAAAGCTATATATAAGGGTTGGTTATATTCCGCACATATAAGCCTGCAGCGATGACGTAGAGGTAGGTTCAGAGGACCGTGGTTCAAATCTCCGTGCCGCGCAATTTCCCACCGGATTAACAAAAAAATCCGGGTGTTGATAAAATTGCACAAACAGGCCTGGAGTGCTGCCTGATACCAGTGACCAGAACTGGTAACGCACTCTCTCACCAGAGCAGGATTGGCCACCCTGGTGCAGTACTCGGCCACAACCTCCTATATGACTACAACAATCCAGGAGGTCGGCTACTCTGGGGCAAAACTCCCGTCACGGATGAAGCAATTATGGGAAATGAGCCGACGGCCTCGTCAAACGGTATGCTCAACGTCCACGCCGGAGATGAGGTTCGCGCAAGGCTACGATTCTTCACACCTGTCAGCCGCAGTAATTGGCACGACCACGCCGGAGACGGAGTCAGCGTACCATCCCAGTTCCACTGTTTGTGCCCAGTGATGTGCGTGTGTTTCGATAAAACTCCCGTCGGAGGGAAAGGGCAACAAACCTCCGGATTGGTGAGACCGGAAGTCATCGGTCTACTGACGCCGGATTGGTGGAAGCTACAAAAAGCGGATCCTGACGGCTGTGAGAGAGAGAGGGGAGAGGGACGCTCGGAAACAGTGAGACACTCGGACATGCAAAAACAGGTGTGCTCCGATAGTTGGAGCCGTATTGTAAGACTCAACCATCTACTTTTTTTTATAATAATCCTGTTTTTTTTTTTTTTTCATTCTCTTAAACGTCGCTCGGAACCCATTCTCCCCGTACCTGGGAACTTCCCGTACCTGGAACTCCCCGTACATGGAAACTTCGTTGGCTGCACGAACCCCCGACTTCACAAGAGGTGCCGACGATAGTGATCTATGGTAGGAAACGATGCTTATAAGTCTTCAGGGGAGAGGGAGTGGGAAGTGAACAGATGCGGCGGTGCAGCGCCCGGTAAAGGCAGCCGTCACCCTCTTCCCCCTCCCCCTTTGTCGGCTGCGGGAGAGCAGGACGGAAATCGCCTTCTTCCAGGCTGGCGCTCGCTCCGCCGTGCTCATGCACATGACGAACCGGCTTACATATCTATAGCCACAACCACTTCACGCGTGCTAGCTGTTTGAAGGATCTATTCTCCACGGAATTGCGCACCGAAACTACCAACGCCACCTATGAACGTCCTCAATTCAACAAGCGTACGCATCCTAACGCACAATTTCTTTAATAAATCGAATGGCCCTGTAGGGGCGTTCGGGTATTCGTTTACACTGTAGGCAGTCATCATCGATGATTTTCTGCCCATTCTTCTTTTCTTTCGAAGATATTTATGTTTATTCGCATATGTCATATACCGCCACTCAGCTCCTTCGGGTGGATTACATGAAGGCGCGCACTTTATTCTCGCGACAAATCACAATGATCAGGTAAATAATTGACGAACTTCTACCGGTAAGTAACATTTTGGCGGTTCCGCTCTGCTCTGTTTATACAGAGGTTGCTACGGGAAGATTGAGGCAAAGAGTACTACGGATACTTCATTTCTTTATGTCATGAAGCAAAAAATAAACAAATAAATGGTAATCCTGAGATAAACAAGCGGATAAGAATGAAATGAAACTAATAGAGATAACATCGCAGCAGAGAGTTCACCGACCTCTGCCCATACCGCTTCACCCGGATAATATCCTGTCCTATCGGATACTACCATTTTCTCCCATCTTTCCCTTTTTCTTTTATTACTATACAGAATTTTTTTAAAATCGTTTGTGACAGATAGTACAATTCTACCCCTTGAGCTGGACTACTCAAAGAGATGGACAGCACTTTCACGAGAAATCGATGTGCGTAACCGGCTCTTTATTAAAATTCGCCAATCAGGTCTTTAATTAAGGTCACACACTGCAAGTTACGAAGTGAGTTCGCAAGGCATATTTACTTGGAACGAATATTCAGGATGACACTATTTCGAAATTCTCATGCCCAAAGTGTGCGACGAAATACATGGGCGTTCCATTTACTTTTGTGCTTCAATGCATAAAACGGTACCTTGATATAAAAAAAGGCTATGTGAAAGAACAGGGCAATATTGCCGTGAATCTTATGGCGCACATCTCGAAACTCGTGCAATATCCTCAGAGTTCTCCACGTAATAAATTCATTGTAGATCTAAAGAAGCGTCTCCGTTCAAGTTCCGTCCTCAGTGTACAGAAAAATATTCATTTTAGGGCGCACATTTCAACTGCATACGGCGTTCAAGCCGTGCAGCAGCAGTGAAGTCATATCCACTTATAACGGAAATTATAACAATGGCCGCGGTTGCCCTAGATACGTACATAGTCAATATCTGCTGCGAAGTAGCACTGGCGATCCGCGTAATAGTTTTCCAAAAGCCACCTTTGCGCAATGCGGGAGAAAGGTGACTGGAACACCACTGCACATTTTGTCACATATTGGAGACGCCGAAACTGGCGCTGCACTGTCAGAATCTCCACTAAATAAGTGTGACCTCAATATTTATCCTGCTTTGCCATAAGTTAGCAAAAAAAAAGTTTATTAGCAACACCTTGTAAGTTAGCTAACTGGGCATTTTGATGTGTCGTGCAAGTATAATATCCATCTCGTCCATGCAGTAATCTATACCTGAAGAAGCGTACAGAGGTAGAGCGAAAAAAAAAATATTTGTAGAACGGCCGGAAGGTAGAGTCACGTGAAAGTCAGCCGATTTTTTTCAAAGTGAAGCCTTCTTTATGAAGAAGAAAACATTGCAGAAAATGGACAAGAAAGCAAAACAAAACACAAGGTTTGCAAAGGAACATTTGTTTTGCGTGACGCAAAAATGTATACGCGGAGGGAACTGGGCAGGGAAGACGAGATACAGCCACAACAAACAGGTTGGGTTGATGGTCAGTTGAGACGCAACATACAGACTGCGGCGCTTAACTTTAAAAAAAAAAGAATAAGTAGAGAGAATAGCAAAGTTACATTTAGCAAAAGTAAAAAAAAAATGCTGCCAGATATTTTGCGAAAATAAACCGCACGCAAAGCGCAATTGTTTGTAAATAGAACTGGTAAAACTTCTGCACAAGGAATAGCTCTAGAAACAACCCCGGCTTTATATGTTCAGTAGTCTAAATCGTTTTTCACCACTTTCCCTTCAAATCAAGTGGGGCTTCACGGCAGCAAAAAACGCACTGCCGTGAAGCCACATCATTATTGCCGTGAAGACAAACGTGAAACAGAAGTTTGTGCCATCATTACATTTGTACTTTAGCATTACAATTCTTTTTCCGGTGTGGGGAATTTGTGAACGAAAGAGCAGTTACAGCATCGCTAAGAGCTCGAAAATATAAAAATAATTTATCGGCACGTCTGGAAAATTCCTCTGAGGCCACACCCAACACGTGGCCGAAGAAAGCAAGCCCTGTGACGTCGGCTTCGAAGGCGACAAGACTGGCTGCTCCGAGAAATAGGTCACACGGACTTCGTTCGAATATCGATTTCTTTTTCCCGGTGAGCATAGGTTTATATAGTGTTTCGGACACGATCGTCGCAGCGTGATGTAAGTAACAGGGTTCTTTAAAAAGAAGAACTCGATGCCTAAACCTTACGAAGGGCCCCTTAACGGGAATATAGAGGCACCTGCGCAGAAAGCTGGCGCAGAATACATTTTAAGGCGACGCTCTCTCTGCGTAGTTCCCCGGCCACTGGCGTGTCGGCTCTCTCGCCGAGTAAACTGGGCCGATCCCGGTGATTGTGTAATCAACGGCCGTGACTTGGTGCCCCGATCCTGATGTCAGTACACGATATGTCCTCGGAAAGCGTCCAATGTGACGTCAAAGGCGTGGATAGACCTCTCACGATAACGATATCGCATTACAGTCACACAGGTACAGCATGTGGACCTAGCTTCTTTCTCCGGGTTCCGCGTCCGTGCCTCGCCGTGTAGACGTACACTTGCGTAGTGATGTTCATATATAGTTCAGTGAGACCCTAAAGGACATTTCACAGCGTCTCGATTAGGAGGGAGGCAGAAGGGGGGGGTGGGGGTGCAATTGATGTCATGTAGACGCGTTAAGCGTCAAGTGTTACGTTTCGTACTTCTAACACCCATATTGCCATTCTACGTGCACCGAAAGACTAACAGCATCGAGATATTGAGAGTGTGATGAAATTCGTCCGGAAACTTGGCGTCCGTTGATTACCACAGTGCGCGGGACCCGCATTTTTTCTTCTTTTGCGTAACATGGGACAGTCTGCCGGAATATTTCATAAAGAAGCTTGTTGATGTTGTTGCCTAACACGTGTGTGGCTCCTACCCACGGTGAGAGACTGGCCAAGAAATGGGTGGATTATTCAAAATTAATATGGAGCTTAAATTTCCCAATATTTATGGGATTAGCATTGAATAGCGTAGAATTATCTGTTAAAATAAGATCAGGAAAGGCATATCGAATGAGTAATAATTAATGTAAAAGTACAAAAAAAACTTGAATTTGAAAACTTGAAATGTTCTTTGAATTCTTGTATTTAAAGATGCAGTTAGTGCTGTACATACAGATAGCGAGTCGGTCACAATACCAGCTAATGGGTCGTTTTGGGCGAGTTTTCGTAACGCTAATATAATCGCTAATAATTCTGCCTGAATTATAGGTGTGAAGGCGGGAAGGCGAAGGGAGTAAGACCATTGTAGAGATTCAGAGAAGATCCCCACTCCTGCCTTCTCATTGCACACAGAAGCGTCAGTAGCTATTACATTGTCAATGGTTAGCTGGTGTAGGTGGCCGTGTAAGATATTATTTAAATCTCGCCTTGGTAATAGTTTAGCATGACTTGGAACTATGTCCTCGAACTCAATTTTGAGGTCTGATAAGGCATCATATGAATGTCAAACTTGGCGTATGGTCACATCCAATTTTTGTAACTGTGCTTGCACAAATAATATCTGAGGACTGTGGAATCACGACCACGATTCTTAAAGAAACTCAGATGGTTCAGTGATACATGCATATTGCGTACGTCTTTTTAAAAAGTCGTCGTCGTCGTCGTCGTCGTCGTTGTTGTTGTCCTGAGTGGCCGTGGCACATACCCAAAGTGGGGGATTGGCCATGAATCTGGTGGTTAAATCAGGTGCATAAAAATAATAATAACAAGGGAGTTAACAATTTGAGCGTTGGAGTTTAAAAGTAAACGTTTTGTGTTTGGAGAAGAAAGAAATAATCAGAAGAAAACCGGGTATAAGATAATAATTAATATTATTATTATTATTATTATTATTATTATTATTATTATTATTATTATTATTATTATTATTATTATTATTATTATTATTATTATTGATTAATTATAGATAAGAAATAAAAGAAAGCTATGGTTGGGAGGGAGAACGATCAGTCTAACATGGAAATCGATTCGTTTCAATTAGGTAATTTTGTATTGCCAAGCAAACATTTCTGTGACTGAACCCAATAATGGAGGCTCCAAAAGATAGGATCACAGGCACTGATAAATTTAGACCAATAGAGCGAAGCGGGATATTCAGTCTTATAATCGAAAAACGTCTGCAAGACAACAAGAAATGGTCTATTGTCTCCGCATCGCCACAGAATGAGCATAATGGTGAGGAGACCAGACCGGACCTGTGGAGGTAGAAGTTCAACGCAGGTATACGGCAGCGCAGCCTCGTGATGGACACTTCAATTTTCCGTTTTCGGCAAAAATCTCTGTGCCGAGGGTATAGGAGATGTCAGTAATCCGCAGAGTTGGTAATTGCGGAGCCTGATACTGCCTGCATAATGACACTCCTGCGAAATCTAGCAGCAGTAACATGAGCAGTCAAAGGGCCGCAAGGGAGAATCGGGCCACTTATCGATGCCTTGGCTAGAGAGTCTGCAATTTCATTTATGATTAGTCCTTTATGGCCAGGCACGCAAATCAAACGTACGCTTCTCAAGTACCCAGGTACCAATGATTGAAACGTCATCATGACGCGAGAATCACTAGAAGCAGTAAGGGATGAGCACAATGATAACGAATCAGTGACTATTACGGCTGACGTAATTGATGGTCCCAATGTGCGTAATGCCAGCACCACGGCCATGAATTTGGCTAAAAAGATCGGTATGAAATCTGGCAGCCGAAGAGAAAATGTCCTATCGAGAATCGGGGAAAATATTCCTACACCTGACTTTTCTTCACATTGTGAAGCATCTGTCGCAATTACAATGTTTGTTTGAAGGTTTTTCAGATGATCTTGTAATATACCGTCTAGAACATGGTGTGGAAGTAATTTTGCATTGTTAGGGAAAATGTCATCGAATTGAATATTCGTTGCAACAGCTCTGTCGGGAATAGGAAGTACATCGCATATGCGCACGCCCAAAGAGTCAAGTAATTTTTGCACGAATATAATCTGCGGAGTATGTAGTCGCGGCCAGATGACACCGAAAAACAATGCAGGTTGTGAAATAAAGATTGTTTGGGGATGACGCAGCGGTGATTTATAAATCCTTAAGAACGTCTACACTGTCAAAAGCCGGAACCTGCACGAAAGATGAGGAACACGGGATTCTAGATAAACAATAGAATTTGCAACAAATTTAGGAAGACCTACACACAGACGTAATGCTTCTCTTTCTAAGAGGATTAGAGGACAGGACATGTAGGCTGGAGCTCCAGAGAAGAGCACGCAACCAAATTCTAATACAGGGCGAACGTACATACGATATATCATTAGGAGTGTATCTCTTCTCAATCCTATTCGACGACTGCTCAGCCTACGCAATATGCCAATTGCACGGGTAGCTTTTCCAGTCACATGATCTATGTGTGGGCGCCAGTTGAGAGAGGCGTTATAAATAATTCCGAGGTATTTAACAGATTCCATCTGTGGTATGTCTTGAAGGTAGTAAGACAATGTAAGACCACAGGATGTTAACCATCATCATCATCATCAGCCTGGTTATGCCCACTGCAGGGCAAAGGCCTCTCCCATACTTCTCCAACTACCCCGGTCATGTACTAATTGTGGCCATGTTGTCCCTGCAAACTTCTTAATCTCATCCGCCCACCTAACTTTCTGCCGCCCTTTACTACGCTTTCCTTCCCTTGGAATCCATTCCGTAACTCTTAATCACCATCGGTTATCTTCCCTCCTCATTACGTGTCCTGCCCATGCCCATTTCTTTTTCTTGATTTCAACTAAGATATCATTAACTCGCGTTTGTTCCCTCACCCAATCTGCTTTTTTCTTATCCCTTAACGTTACACCTATCATTCTTCTTTCCATAGCTCGTTGCGTCGTCCTTAATTTAAGTAGAACCCTTTTCGTAAGCCTCCAGGTTTCTGCCCCGTACGTGAGTACTGGTAAGACACAGCTGTTATAAACTTTTCTCTTGAGGGATAATGGCAACCTGCTGTTCATGATCTGAGAATGCCTGCCAAACGCACCCCAGCCCATTCTTATTCTTCTGATTATTTCAGTCTCATGATCCGGATCCGCAGTCACTACCTGTCCTAAGTAGATGTATTCCCTTACCACTTCCAGTGCCTCACTACCTATTGTAAACTGCTGTTCCCTTCCGAGACTGTTAAACATTACTTTAGTTTTCTGCAGATTAATCTTTAGACCCACCCTTCGGCTTTGCCTCTCCAGGTCAGTGAGCATGCATTGCATTTGGTTCCCTGAATTACTAAGCAAGGCAATATCATCAGCGAATCGCAAGTTACTAAGGTATTCTCCATTAACTCTTATCCCCAATTCTTCCCAATCCAGGTCTCTGAATACCTCCTGTAAACACGCTGCGAATAGCATCGGAGAGATCGTATCTCCCTGCCTGACGCCTTTCTTTATTGGGATTTTGTTGCTTTCTTTATGAAGGACTACGGTGGCTGTGGAGCCGCTATAGATATCTTTCAGTATTTTTACATACGGCTCGTCTACACCCTGATTCCCCAATGCCTCCATGACTGCTGAGGTTTCGACTGAATCAAACGCTTTCTGATAATCAATGAAAGCTATATATAAAGGTTGGTTATATTCCGCACATTTTTCTATCACCTGATTGATAGTGTGAATATGGTCTATTGTTGAGTAGCCTTTACGGAATCCTGCCTGGTCTTTTGGTTGACGGAAGTCTAAGGTGTTCCTGATTCTATTTGCAATTACCTTAGTAAATACTTTGTAGGCAACGGACAGTAAACTGATCGGTCTATAATTTTTCAAGTCTTTGGCGTCCCCTTTCTTATGGATTAGGATTATGTTAGCGTTTTTCCAAGATTCCGGTACGCTCGAAGTCCTGAGGCATTGCGTATACAGGGTGGCCAGTTTCTCTAGAACAATCTGCCCACCATCCTTCAACAAATCTGCTGTTACTTGATCCTCACCAGCTGCCTTCCCCTTTTGCATAGCTCCCAAGGCTTTCTTTACTTCTTCCGGCGTTACCTGTGGGATTTTGAATTCCTCTAGACTATTCTCTCTTCCATGATCGTCGTGGGTGCCAGTGGTACTGTATAAATCTCTATAGAACTCCTCAGCCAAATTAACTATCTCTTCCATATTAGTAATGATATTGGCGGCTTTGTCTCTTAACGCATACATCTGATTCTCGCCAATACCTAGTTTCTTCTTCGCTGCTTTTAGGCTTCCTCCGTTCCTGAGAGCATGTTCAATTCTATCCATGTTATACTTCCTTATGTCAGCTGTCTTACGCTTGCTGATTAACTTCGAAAGTTCTGCCAGTTCTATTCTAGCTGTAGGGTTAGAGGCTGTCATACATTGGCGTTTCTTGATCAGATCTTTCGTCTTCTGCGATAGCTTACTGGTATCCTGTCTAACGGAGTTACCACCGACTTCTATTGCACACTCCTTAATGATGCCCACAAGATTGTCGTTCATTGCTTCAACACTAAGGTCCTCTTCCTGAGTCAAAGCCGAATACCTGTTCTGTAGCTTGATCTGGAATTCCTCTATTTTCCCTCTTACCGCTAACTCATTGACCCGCTTCTTATGTGCTGGTTTCTCCCGTTCTCTCCTCAAGTCTAGGGTAATTCGAGTTCTTACCATCCTATGGTCACTGCAGCGCACCTTGCCGAGCACGTCCACATCTTGTATGATACCAAGGTTAGCGCAGAGTATAAGGTCTATTTTATTTCTAGTCTCGCCCTTCGGGCTCCTCCACGTCCACTTTCAGCCATCCTGTTTGCGGAAGAACGTAATCATTATCCGCATATTATTCTGTTCTGCAAGGTCTACTAATAACTCTCCCCTGCTATTCCTAGTGCCTATGCCATATTCCCCCACTGCGTTTGTCTCCAGCCTGCTTCTTGCCTACCTTGGCATTGAAGTCTCCCATCAGTATAGTGTATTTTGTTTTGACTTTACCCATCGCTGATTCCACGTCTTCATAGAAGCTTTCGACTTCCTGGTCATCATGACTGGATGTAGGGGCGTAGACCTGTATAACCTTCATTTTGTACCTCTTATTAAGTTTCACAACAAGACCTGCCAGCCTCTCGTTAATGCTATAGAATTCCTGTATGTTACCAGCTATGTTCTTATTAATCAGGAATCCGACTCCTAGTTCTCGTCTCTCCGCTAAGCCCCGGTAGCACAGGACGTGCCCGCTTTTTAGCACTGTATATGCTTCTTTTGGCCTCCTAACTTCACTGAGCCCTATTATATCCCATTTACTGCCCTCTAATTCCTCCAATAGCACTGCTAGACTCGCCTCACTAGATAACGTTCTAGCGTTAAACGTTGCCAGGTTCATATTCCAATGGCGGCCTGTCCGGATGTTATATACCTCCTAATGGACCTCCTATATGGATGTTAACCGATTGATCATAAATTCCTCTCCCACAATGTTGTCGTTATCCTTCCTTCCCATGACTCACAACCATTATAAAGGATTGGTCGACAATCGGACGGATAAAGCAAAATGGCGATAGAAAGTATATTAAAATTGAAAAATTATAACATTGATGGCAAGGAGGAAACATCGGAGAGAGAACATCTTCTTTCTTGCTTTAATTTTCTTCTTCTTCTTCTTCTTCTTCTTCTTCTTCTACTTCTTCTTCTTCTTCTTCTTCTTCTTCTTCTTCTTCTTAAGCGTACTCGCCGCATATACGATGCCCATCGCCGCTACTGGCGCACGAGCCTCCGAGAAGAACGTGCAGCCGTTCTGTGAGGGGGCGCTTCGGGCAGCTGGAACACGGGTACCGCTGCTCGTCTATTCGGCCCGGGACGACGGCGCTAGAAAAGCACGTCGCGAAATTGCTCCCCCAGCGGCTACCCCTCCTGCCGAAAAAATTTCCCGCCGCGGTCCGGCGTAGCGTCTCCGAGCCGAAAGACCAGGCGAAGCCTCGGCCAGAAGCCGGACCAAAGACCGTCGCCATGGGCACCGCAGTCAGGCAAGGTTCGGAGACCGTGTACTACTTGGACGCCGCGCAGCTCAAGAACCAGCAGGCTGTCGGCGGCATAAAGTGCGTGCCCGTCCAGTGCTCTCCCCCCGTGCGCTCCAAGAAGGCGGTGTACCGTATGGCGCCGTCGTCGTCGCTCCAGGCCGACCGCGTACTTCAACCGGTCGTCGGTACGACCGTCGCCGGCGGCCTGCAGTGCGACAGCTGCCCGCCGCTCTACCTCCAGAACGCCTCCCCGGAAGACTGCAGGTACGCAGCCGGCGGCGCGGCGGCGGCAAACGAGCCGCAGGTCGTGCGCCTAGTGCCCCGAGGCAAGAACGTCTACCTGGAGGAAGTGAAACCCTCGTCGCAGCAGCGCAAGTCCGCGAGGTCGGCTCGACCGAAGCTGCCAAACGTGATGCAGGTCATCGAAGACCGCAACTGGTACGACAAGGTGGCCCCGGCGGTGGAGGACACCGAGTCCGACGTTGCACTCGCGGCACGTTTCGATCCCGAAACGTGCCGCGATTGCATCGAGGAGCTGATGCGCAGGAGGCGCGCAGCCGACCCGGAGCCGGCCGTGGCCGCGTCGCCGGTCTACGTGGCCAAGGTGCCCAAATCGAAGCGGTCGTGCTCGCGGCGCTTCGCATCGCCGTCGCCACTGCCCCAGCGGTCGCTGTCCCGGGGCCTGTCGCCGTCGCCTCGCTGCACCACGTGCACGCAGTGCCAGCCATCGTACGGCACGGCGCGCAGCGTCTCCAAGCCTAACACCAGTAGATCTCGGTCCAGGAAGTGGTACGAGTGACAGCGAGCCGCCCTTGGGAGAGTTTGGCAAGGAACAGGCGAGAACGGGACACTGGCCGGCGACACTGGCCTGCATACAGATTGCGAGCCCCCCGCCCGCCCCCCTCCATTCTTTATTACTGCCCACACGCCGTTAGCTGCGCTATGTTAATGAGCGGACGCGAAATTAGACAGACGGGCCGGCCTCACGCATACATGTGAAGTGGCAGATGGACGCCGATTTGCCAACGTGATGACCATCCATGCATTGCGACTGCCATGATTAAAACCGAAAAAAAAAAATTAATGTCCCCAGTACGGTGGTGCTGGTTGTTCTGTTGTTGCTGCAGGTGGTGTCGGAATGGCAGCCAATGCCAGCAATTGCTCCGCCTCAGCGCCTCTGTCCCGAGCACATATCTCACTGTGTGCCAGTGGCCCATTAATTCTCAGTCACGTTAAAACTCAACAAGACGCGACACATCATTCCGCACTCCGCTTCTCGCGAGGCACTTTGGGGAAGACTACATCTTGCACACGCGCGTGCGGCAATCTCTTCCGTTTGCCGCATAATCTCTTCCTTAACTCCTGCAATGGGTGTAGTGTCGGGTGCACGTAGTGCGCGAATTAAGTAATCCACTTCATTGCAGTCCGTGCATGCGCAGAGACAATAATTAGTACGTCCTGCCTTGAAAGGCCACGATGGTGTGGGCCGATCCTTGCCGGTTTTCGTTTATACTATGTATAGTAACGTGGCTTCAGTGCGGATGAGCCCTTTAATAATGCACAGCTCATGCGACGGAATCCAGAGCGATTGGAAGATGGCGACGAGGTTGTTTCCTTAGACAGTATAGATTTACTGATACACCCACCGCGGCAACTTAGTGGCTATGTTGTTGTGCTGCTGACCCATAGGTCGCCGATTCAATCCTGGCCGTGGCAGCCGCATTTCGATGAAGGCGAAATGCAAAGGAAAAAAAAAACGTTCGTGTACTTATAGATTTAGGTGTACGTTAAGGAATCCCAGATCGTCAAAATTAATCCGGATTCCCCACTACGGCGTGCGTCATTATCATATCGTGGTTTTGCGACGTAAAACTACAAAACTTAGTTTGCCTTTCCTTAACTTAATGCTGCGCAACAGGTTCGTCTTCTTAATCCTCCATTCTTGTAAATATGCATATAAACAATATTATTATTAATTTCTGGCTTTAATATTTTAATTGGTACTGTTGCTGTATACTAGAAACGTTTAGAGTATTGGCGGAGAAAATGCAGGGAGGAGATTAATAAAATCGGAGTCGTTGCAAGCGTAGGTGATTGTTACGATATAAAGATGGATGTCTTTGGTGACAACAGAAAGATCGAGATCTGATAGCCAAAATGCTGACGGCGATTGGTGTAGTAAAACCTGATTTGACCAAGCAGGCTGCAAGAGACTATTTGTCGCCGCTACGTTTCGCAGATGCGGCCTAATCTGTCGATCTGGTTCCAATTAATATTTTCCGTTTGTGTTTCTTTAATATGACGGCGTCACACGCCCACGAAAAGAACAGAAGCTGGTCTAAATTAACGTAGAGCAGCCCCTCCCAAGTATTTTTATTACATATAGCGCATGTGTTGCCTTAGCGCCAAACAACAAACTATGAAATAATGCTTTTGCTCAGTCATGCGAAAAATCTTCTGGAGGGATGACAGCCTCCTTGTCAACAGCTTCTTGCCCTTCCAAACAAACGAAACCACTCGGCCTCGATCGACACTGGAAAGTTTGAGCAGATATGCTTAACGCTTAGTGCTTAACGCTTAGTGCTTAACGCTTAGTGCTTAATGCTTAACGTAGCTATAGCTCTCACTCGTATGTACAGTCGCTATAATTTTTACGTTATCAAAAAAAATACGAAAACTGGACGAAAATTGGCGAAGACGATTAAATTTCGCCGAGGTACGTGAATGTATTCCTAAGGCACGTTAACCAAACTTGTGCGTACCGAATTACACGTAATCAATTACTCGTAATCGATTACATTTCTTGTTAACTCGGTAACGGTCACTGTTAGATTACATATTTCGGTAACCAATCGCACGTAATCAGTTACTTTATTGGGGAGACAAGCTGTGACAGGAGACGCAGCTTTTAACGCTTGAATTTGGCAGGAATTCGGCCCGTGGTCGTCCAACGCGGCAGCCTTGTGCAAGCACCTGTTTCGACAGGCAATCCCGAGTTCTGCACACCTCTCTTGGAGGTGCCTTTTCCTCAGCATCCATAGCCGGTGATGGTTGCTGCTCCCATCTTCACAAAGCGCAGTCTCTGATTTCTCTCATACAGAAAAGCTTTTGGTCGTTAAAAGCGTACATGTTCCTGTCCGTCTGCATCGCACGTGACTCGCATACACTTATTTGGGGAATGCAACAGAAACGGCATTTTGAGGGCTGAAGGATAAGCAGTTATATTTTTAATTACATTACAGATTTATCCACTATCTCAAAGAACGCGCGACCTTCTAGTGGCGTCAACTTATGATTCCGTGGTTTAAGTCTATATATATGGCTAACGAGTGAAGAGAACCGTTTTAAGAGCTCCACCAGGTGTTGACCGACGACTTGAACCGGCGTTGCTATGACTTCACACCGATGGCCACTTTGGAGGTTGTTGCCAGCAAATCACCTGCATACGATTCTTTTTCAGCTATTGCCTACCGGGAGCGTCTTCTTCGAGCTCCCACCAATACGACGAAGCGCTACGGTTCATAGGAGATCCAGACGAGAGTATTGTAGCATTGTGCTACCGCGATGTCGTGCGTAAAGTGTTCATATGCTGCAACACCACCATTCCTTCCAGCGTCCCTATCGAGCGAGTTTTACGCGTCGCTGCTGACGTCTTTAGAAGAAGAGAAGGAATACGGACGATGAAAAATTGGAAAAACAATTGTTAGTGAAGTGGAAAAATGAGTTAAGGGCTGCAATGATGCACTGAAAGAGCCAGGCCAGCATGGTTTCATACGGGGTGATCATTTCTCATAGTTCCGGAATTTGTGAAAAAATCGCCTGTTTCAGATAACATAGTTCTAGTCCTTGAGCAGGATTATTCAGGGAGGCGGACATTACTTCAACTAGAAATCAAAACACACATTCAACTTATTTATAAGTTCACTAATTAACTCCTTAATTAACTACCTTACGGCACATATTGCAATTTGCGAATCCTGGCCAACGAGTGTGCAAGGTGTATACACTTGGAATGAATTTACAGAATGACGCCAGTTTGGATATATGCGCCATCAAACTCGCTGTAAGAATGCACTGCAGTCCCACTTACTTTTGTTTAACAAAACATTATTTTATGCACTGAAGCACAAAAGTAACTGGAACGACCATGTATGTCGTCCCACACCTTGGGAAATAATATCTCGTAACTGTAATCAATTACATTTTTCATTGAAGTAATCGTAATTGTAGTCGGTTACCTTTTTTGTCTGTAACGTGTACAAGTCTGACCTTAATTAACGATCATTTTTAGCTCGTGTGACTGTGACCTCTGTGTCGATGTATCTAGGTACGGTGTGCTACGTAGTTCAAAAATGAATCACTGTTCTGTTATATTTCAGTTTAATTTCTCGTAATTTATTGGCCCCGCAAACCTATTGCAAGTGCTCGTGTAAGTACATTCTTTAAAAAGTTTGCGGGCTACGTTGTCTACGACAGCCAGGCTGGCTACACACTATGGCCTGTTTGAGGGAGTTTCTGTGGTATGCCATAAGTTCCAAGCTCCCTGAGGAATCAAAAGAACTCCAGTACCCTCCACTTATAAGTACGGAGTGTCAGAGCGCCACAAGAACTGCACCACAGCCGAACGAACAGCATAGGATGTTGCACACTCATTCATCCAGCAAAGTGTGCTCCACCATTTGTTGCCTCCTGTGTTGCGTCTATCAAACTGGAAATACCTTTCTTATAAAGAAACATCGTTTCGCACTTCTTGTACTTTTTTTATTGCAAATGATGAATTTTTGTTGATGAATTTCACTAAAATTTTACTCACCCCTCGCCGCTACAAACCTGACCTCATAAGAGTTCCTCTTTGTGAGCGCATTGCATCATTATTATTATTACACGGTGGTCTACGAAAAGTGAAAAAATAAGCGTGTGTCGCCATTTATGTGTGGGCGATTGTCACTAGTATACTCCGTAAGACAGCTTGCGCAGTTCAAGATGAAAAGAAAAATATTGTGCGTTCAACCAATCCTATAGCACTGTTGCCGACATCCATCTCCGCTTCTGCAGCAAGCTATTGCGGGCAAAGTTGCTCAAGCTTCTTTCTGTTTGCTCGTGTGTGCGTGTGCGTGTGTGCGTGTGCGCGTGTGTGTGTGTGTGTGTGTGTGTGTGTGTGTGTGTGTGTGTGTGTGTGTGTGTGTGTGTGTGTGTGTGTGTGTGTGTGTGTGTGTGTGTGTGTGTGTGTGCGTGTGTGTGTGTGTGTGTGTGTGTGTGTGTGTGTGTATGTGTGTGTGTGCGTGTGTGTTTGTGTGTGTGTGTGTGTGTGTGTGTTCTGCGAAATACTACACTGAAATGCACTAGTTTTTTTTCAAAATTACCTACTACTTTCTACGCGATGTACTACTTTTTCAATGGACAACTGCTAAAGCACGATGCACTTTTACTGCGCACAGGCGACCAGCAATATATGCGTTTCTTTTTTCTTTCTTTCTGTCTTCTTATTACGGGGGGGGGGGGGAGGCAAGGTTAAGCATAACTAGAAAAAGCACACTGAACACTTCAGACTTCAGGTACCATATGTCCTATGAAGCTCTTCTAAAACTGGCTTAAAGGTTGAGACAATGCGTCGTTTTAATATTTAGAGTGTCCGAGATTCACTGTGCGACATGTGGCATTTTCGAACCGCGCACTGCGCCGATAAATTTAAGGGTCATTGTAGTGGCGTTACTGCTGCTTTGCAGATGGCATAGTGTAGAACTATAACAATAAGCACTGGATCCGAGCCGGCGAAAAACTTTGTCTAAAATACCTCTTTTGCCAACATAAAGAATCTATAGATTTATGTTTGTTTTTTTCAAGCAAAAATATAGTCCTATTTCCTTGTGCCCAGCGGAAACAGTGGCTGCATGGTTTGTGTGCTTTATACATCGGGGTTTATTTCTTACGGTGACGGTTCCATTATGACTTACGAGACATGCGCGACTTATTTCGCTAATTTATACACGTTGGTATTTATAGTGCGTTTTAAACAGAAGCCCCCGATCCACTGCGGTCATTCGAAAACAATGTTTAAAAATATATATAAGTGCTTATTTATGGCTTTGTTACATGACAAGCAAGTTATGCAAGAAAGCTTGATTTCTGGCAGCGTCTGGTTGCTGGTTGCGTCTGCTCCAGGTCCATTTTACCTGTACAGTTGCATTAGCTGCTCGGCTTTTATTCAGGGATAAGTTAGGCGCGTACTTCAGTGCATAAATCACCATAGCAGTTTTCTTTATCTGCATAGTAAGTTTCATGTTTTATTGGCATTGGATTGCACGAGAACGATGAACTTGTGAATTGTCACTCGCAATAAATGGGCAAGTCACAGCTCGTTTCTTGAATGCAATACACTTATGGGCATGTCTTCTAAGGTGACCTCTCGTCAAAAGAATGAGAGCTTTGAGCCACTAGGAAGAGTTTATTGTAGCGCTATAGGCTATTGAATTAAATTACATATTTAAAAAATTGGTGGATACCTCCTATACCCTGTCCTTCACGAATCATATGCATCGCATGAATACTTATTTCCTTGGTTTTCTGCTTTCTATGCTTGACAATATAGCAAAGACACTTTCTGAGCTCCAGCCAGACCAGAAATATTATGGGAGAAACGCTACAAAAGCAGACGACTTCGTTGTCAGCTTCGCACCTCAACGTTGTCTGCTAATCGCGCCGTCTGCTGTTTACAGGACAGCACGGAACCCCAAGTCGCCAGCACTAAAGCTCTACTATTGCATTGACAAGTGCGGCCGATAACTCGAAGTTGTGAATTCTCGCGAAATATATGCAAAAAACCGCGGCAAGAGTCAGCCTGCTCACCTTACGACATGTTGTCCCGCGCCGGCATCGTGTTGCCCTGTGCGACCGATGGCCGAGTGACGGGATGATGCGCCAGGTGACGCCACTGACCAACCAACGATTACTGTCGAGAAAATAGCTCAGGGAAGCCTGCCCCCTACTTTTCCCGTCAACACTTTCCCAGGCGCTGCACCCATATTTCGGCGGCCGGACATCGGAGATCGATTATGCGTAAGGCCAGCCGTCTGCCGCCAACGGTGACCCGATATGCAAATTGCGTTCCGGTAATGAAGACTGCAGTTTATAAATTATGTCAGGTGCGAAACTGCGCCTCAAAATAAAACCGCTCTTTGCGACTAAGCATGAGAAACTAACTGACAATGGCGTCATCTGTAGGCAAAAATTGTACACATATTCCTGGCAATTTTAACAAAGACTACATTTTATTTGTTGATTCAATCGTTTAGAGATAGCGGGCCAACTTGTATGCTACAAACTTAGAGGCAAGAAATTGTTTGATGTTTTGTTCTAAAGTTGAAAGGAAGTCTTGCAACTTACTTCATTTACAAGTTTCGTGAATACTGCATGCGCTTCCATCTCGTGAGCTGTGCGGGAAACGGGTGGGTCAGTTCACGTCGTGTGTACTTCGGCGGTTCTGTGCGGAAGCCTGCTTTATTGATGTATTTCTGTCTGGTACAGGCGATGGGAGCGTGTCGGCGCCTACATTTCCGCCCTTTGCGCCCATTTCTAGTCTGTTCTAATATACCGCTTTTTGTGGTACGGCTCGTGTTTACGTGTCCCGGGCACTACAGTCACTACAGTGCTGCTCGATGAGCGTGTTTATGGACAAGCAAGGAAAATTGATTGGCTGGTGCCGGTGACCCCTTCATGGTGGTGTTATTTCCGTAAGCGCAGCCACTATTCGTGCGAACAGCGTTGGATGATTCTTGTATAAATTAATTACGTGGTATTAACATTATCTTTATTGAACTAACTGTAGCCTTTCTTTAATTACTCTTGTGACAGGCATCGAAGGTAGGGTTGCCAGCAGTCGAGTGTACGAAGTCGGGACGTGGTGGCGGATAAGGGGGGGGGGGGGGGAGGGAAAGTTACGACTGACCGTGTCAGTGCCAGGAGCCGCCAGTCTGTACATGCAACAAAACTGGACTTTTTTAAGCCCTACCATGTCGCGATTTATGACAAGAAAGGTGCACTACAGTTACCTAACATGGCTGTCAATACAGATAGAGGTACAGCGATTCGTTAGGGCGTACAACAGAACTAGAACGATGACATAAGCGAAATTGACCGCCTCTATATGTTTATCACTATGCAACCGAACATAGATACGCACAAAAAAAAAATGGGCACACGTACTGTCAGGCATTATAAAAAGGAAGTCTGGTCAAGTTGTTATTCAGCAGAAAAAGAAAATGAGTAGGGACATTTGGCCGTCCCGACTGGATAAAATTGGGACACGAGGCATTTACTCAAAAATCAGGACTGCCCCGCTCGATTTCGGATGGTTCTCAAACCTAACTGAAGGGGATAAAATGGGCTCCGGTGTGGACTGATGCCCTACATATAGTCAATTACAACTTACCCTTGTAATTTCTTATCCTTGCTTAACTAGAGAATGCACGAGCGCCGGCCTAATTACTTACCTAATTATATTAAGATAAGTAGCTTCAGGAAGGAATTTAGCATGCCTTTGGACGAGATGTGCAGCAATCGTTCCGTGAAGACATATTGAGCCCAACTTCATCGAGCTCCTTCTGTATGTCACTGCTCACTGCGCTACAGCAACACTCCCATAGTTGAATTAAAGAGAATGGAAACTCCCAACCAAAATTTATTTTAAAAACCTGATCTTTCGAAGGCCGACCAGCTCCTCCTTCAGAGGTGAGGGGGCGTGAGGCGTAGCAGTGCTTGTGTGTGTGTGTGTGTTTTTTTTTTTTTTTTTTTTGGCGCTTTGACGGGCAGATATCTGCCGAACGTTTACCTTTGGCTCACATAGTCGTACGTTCATTTAAAATTTTGCCGAATAATTCTGACCGTTAATCAACAGTAATTCGAGAGCGGAACAATACGTACATTACGTACGTGACATGGAGTGCATAAAAACGAGGGGGGGGAGGGGAGCATATCCAGGTCAAGTATCCAGGTTACGATGCCCGTAAGGTAAGACCATGGACTTCGAGCCTGTTAATGGGTGGCATAGAATATCATGGTAGGGGGATGGTGTGGCATGGTATAGTATGATATGACACCGTATGGTGCTACCAGCTTTTATTTTTCCATTCATGTATTTTTTTTTCACATTTATGTTCACATGGTGGTCGACTTCGCGAAAGTTGAAGATTAGTAAATAGCTCCGTGACAGGAACTGACTGACGTCGATCCTCGCCTTGCACGCAGGACTGACGTGATAATAACGATTGATTGATTGATTGATTGATTGATTGATTGATTGGTTGATTGATTGATTGATTGATTGATTGATTGATTGATTGATTGATTGATTGATTGATTGATTGATTGATTGATTGATTGATTGATTGATTGATTGATTGATTGATTGATTCGAAGCAGGGTCGAGAAGAATAAACGAGATCAGCAGCAAACGTTCCGCGAAGAAATTGCCCACAACTTCATAGAGCTCCTCCTGTATGTCACTGCTCTTTCCACTGCCTAAAAGCACTTGCGAAAGGTGCGACCCTACCAGTTCTCATCACCGTCTGCCCTCACAGCGCTTTTCGCTCTTGACGCATACATTGCACCGAATGTACTCATCCATCTTCGTCGCCCTACAAGGGCAACAGCAGCAGCAGCAGCTATACCAAACGGGCGCGCATGAGTCACACGCGTGACTGAGACTCCCTCCTCCGGCGTGACGCCAGTTACGTCAGACTCTACGCGGGCATCGGATCGGATATCAACCGTCGCTCTCCCCTTAAACAATCGAGTTGGCGCGCGTTAAGCAGCGGGGCAAATTCATCGCTAGATTTATCCGCAACAACCGCCATGCTCTCTCGAAACCGCACTCCACCAGAAACAGAAGTCCCGATACACCGCCGATAGGAACGGAACTTATTATCTGCCGTCGTCTCTCGCTTTATCGCCGACGGCGCGAGCAAACAGCGGCGACCGACGCTGCTTCGGCCGTCGCCTCCCATTTGGTCTCGCACGTTGTACTTTATATGCAAGCTTCCGCAGCCGGCGAAGCAGCAGTGGCAGTCGAAGGGACGACAGAGATCTTCCCTGCGTGCGCCGATCGTCTCCACATCTCGTTGGCTGTGTTTGGCACCCGTCGTTGTCGTCGAGGGAGCAAAAAAATCTGTGTTTCCACCTTTTTTTTTCGTTATTTTTCCGTTTTCTGTTCAAACGTGCGCCGCAGCGGTGGTGGGTGTGTTCTGAGGGGGGGAAAAAAACATCCGCGACGTACTCCCTCCCAGCACCGACGTGACGACAGCGGCGACTTCCAGCAGGACACACAGGCGTCGTACACAGAAAAGGTAAAGCGTGCATAATAGGCTAGATATATGCTGTCGTCTGTTCGTCGTACCCGTGGCGCTCGATCTGTTTAAAGGTATAAAGTTCGCTCCGAAAGACAAAAAAAGTTGGTCAGATGTCGAGACCCTGCGAAGAGGCAAGATTGCGTGCACATATATACGAGGGCGCGACACTGTTTAATTCTTCGGCTTTTGCATACACGCTGCAGTGTACGCATTATTCGACATGAGAAGAAACGTTGACGCGCAAATGAACAGGCAGTTTTATGTAGTGCCGTTGAGCGGAAATACGGGTGGGAAGAAACGGACAGGACAGCGTCTGTCCTGTCCACTCCGTTTCTTCCCACCCGTATTTCCGCCCAACGACACTACATGATGCACCAACTGGCCCGACAGTCTACGCTTCTGAACGAGAGAGAGAGCAAATAATAAATGAAAGGTAGTTGTTGCGGTTGCCGCCTCGAGAAAACAAGTAGGAGACCTTTTCTTTTTTTTTTTTTGTCTTAGCGGTGTCGTCGAGATGATCCGCTTCTACGTAGAAGCTCGCGTGATGGACTTTTGCGGGTAATATGCTGCTCGTCCCTTAGTCCAACTACGCGAGAAATCTGCGTCCGGTAAAGTCGTACTCCTACATTGAGACTTGTGTTGATTTATTGATTCGTCGATTGACTGTGTTATTGGAAAACTGACGTAACCGGCTTTTCCGCAATGTTTGCTTGCCGCGTATAGAGAGGAGTGTGCCGAAGATAAAGTAAAACGACTAATTTAACCCAATCCACTGACACGGCGAGAATTAAAGAACAACTTGGCATTTCTAGCAAAGTGTGAAGGCGAGCTCACGGCGAATAAGAACTAGAACACGAAGGGCAAGGAGATTTTTTTTTCATTATTGCAAAAAAAAAGTTATTTAACATTTCATCGGCATAGCTGTTGCATATGGGTAAATGCGGCCCGACATTATGCATGCTTACATTGACTTTGATCTCTGTGCTGCTAGGCTAGAAGATTCAAGTGATCAAGTTTGCCAATCGAGCTAAATTGATTCTGTTGACGAAATACGGACGTAATTTTATATGCAGTATACTCCCCACGGTTAAGACGAACTCCAAGCGACAAAGGAAATATGTTTTCGTCTTATCAGAAAGAAGTTCATGTGAACAGGAGCCATCAAAGGAAACAAATTCACTATTCTTGGTGCACCCAAGTGTTATATAATCAAAAGACGTGCGGACGGGCGAAAAAAAAAAAAAAGGAAGATCTCTCAACGTATCAAAGCACTGCTTTATGTACTCTTATTTGAGTCGCTCAGTAATGTTTCCTTGATAGCGCATTACAAATCCGTGAGCTAGCTCAAAACTGACATTGCACCTAACTTTTGCTCCAAAATTGAATTTAAATCTGGCGTTCTACGTGCCAAAACCATGATTTGATTGTGAGTCACGCCGTAGTGGGGGACTCCGAATTAATTTTGACCACCAGGGGATCTGTAACACTCCCATGGGACACGGGTGTCTTTTTTTTTTTTTTGCATTCCGTTGCTCCAAAATCCATCGGTGCCCTCTTGTCGAAACAGCGTGCCAATGTACTCAGGGCATTATCAGCTGCGTCATATACGTGAGAACAACTTGTTATTGTGGCCCATGGCGATGTGCTCACTATCTGTATCAGCCTACAAACTGGACTTCAAGGACCTCCTCACTTGATGTTACCGCAGTGTCAGCCCTGCATTTCTCTTTTTTTTTTTTTTTTGCTTCCTAATCAACATTTCCGCAGTTTATGTCCGCGGAAACACCATTAGCTTTTGCTGCAGTGTGGCTCCGAGCCTCTCATTGACGCGAGCAGCAAGCATCGCATAGGGCGCATGGGGAAACCAACCAATCACTCGCACATTGTTTGGCATATGCGATCATTCGGCTTAATCGGGTTCGTCTTAACGGGAGTCTATGCTACATTACATAAGTGGCAACAGACGCCTCAGGTGAACACAACTAATTTAGTTTACTCGCAGAATTATTTTGCTACACCTACTGCAGTTCCACTCTCGTGCATACACGAATAAATAAAAAAACAAGGCGTTATATATATATATATATATATATATATATATATATATATATATATATATATATATATGATTTTGCGTGCAGTCACAGCTGCTAATACAGGGAGCGACAGCACGCATGCGACGACTGAGTTGTGCAGTGCGCGAAAAATGGGATGAAATCATAATACCGGTGCAGCGCAAATGACCATAAATATTAAACGGACACACACACATAAAAACACGCTTAGGCAGTTTATTCTGGTTAATGTAGTCTCTAAAAAGAAAACTCTATGTGTTGATTGTTACTAGAAGTGAAAATGGTGGTCGAAGTTTCACCATCATGATTTCGTGCCTATAAAGTGACACCTGCACGTCTGTGGGACGTCACGAATTTCAAACTCTTTTCTCGTATTCGGGTTGTTTGTCGCGCAGTGAAATATTATCGACTCCTTCAGAACGCAACGTAGTCCACTATGCGGGGCAAAAAAAATATAATAAATGGGCCCGAGCATGATGCCGTCGAAATTCACGACTACAGGGCAAGCTCGTGCGAAGCCGTCTAGGCGGCTTATAATTCGCGCCTCCCGTATTTGGTTGTTGCGTGTTTTCTTTAAGCCACCTCTCAGGGCATATAAATGGTGTTTTTGGTATTGCAAATTATTTACTTATACAGAACAGCTTACTTTTTTTCATTTATTGGCCCTGAGAGGCATTTATTGTCATTTATTGTGCTCGTGTGACACGAATCACATAACGATATTGCTACGGAACAGCCGCCACAGTGTGGCTGCACTGAGGAGAAGGAAGACGACGTGGCCACCGCTTGATATAGCGTCGCCATCACTTATTATTTTTAGGCACCTAATTAAACCGCCCGATTCTTGGCCAATCCCCCACTGTGGGTATGTGCCACGGCCACATAGGACAACAACAACAACAACAACATCATTGCCACCGTTTGTCTACGTGTAAATATATTGTAAATAGACTCGTACGTCAGCTACACGTAACATTAATTTGGTGGAGGTGGACGTTCCCCGTACCCGTCATGGAGCTTCGCAGTGGTCGCAACGGCGACAGTGCAACTTCGGCACCTGCTGGCGGCACTTCATCTACGCCACCGTCTCCGCCTGCAGCCCCGACCTACGTCGCCATTTCCCCACCTCGGGATCCTGGTGTTTTCAACGGAGTCCGCAGTCCTGATGTTGACGGCTGGCTCCGCTTATACGAACGTGTCAGCACCAGTCACAGGTGGGATTCGACTATTATGCTCGCGAACGTTCTTTTCTACCTCGACGGAGCTCCACTTGCATGGTTCCAGACTCACGAAGAGGAGATCTCGAGCTGGGATCTCTTCAAAGAGAAGCTCCGCGACCTTTTTGGCAATCCCTTCGGTCGTCAAGTCAATGCCAAGAAAGCCCTAGCCACACGTGTACAGACGTCGACCGAGTCCTACGTGTCCTACATTCTCGACGTCTTGGCCCTTTGTGCCAAGGCTGACCCGACCATGTCTGAGGACGATAAGGTAAATCACGTCCTCAAAGGGATTGCTGACGACGCCTTCAATTTACTGGTGTTTACCAACGTCACCAGCATCGATACGATCCTCAAGGAGTGCCGCCGTCTTGAGCATGCTAAAAGCCGCCGGGTATCCCAGCACATCACGCGACTTCCCAACACAGCTTGCTACGTCATCCTGTGACGACCTCTTCCACCAGCCGTCACGATGTGACAACTTGACCCGCATCATTCGTCGTGAGGTCGAAGCGGCACAACCGGCGGCCCCTTCATTTCCGTCACCTGATCATTCTCCGGTGACAATCTCCTTGATCCAGGCCATCGTCCGTCAAGAGTTATGCAACGTCGGACTGCACTCCATTCGTTCCGCATGCTCGGAACCTCTCTCCACGCACGGCCCCACCGCGCCCTTCTTACTCTTATGGACAGCGCAACCCCTCCGAATGGCGAACCGTGGACGACAAGCCGATCTGTTTTAACTGCCGACGCATTGGACATGTCGCTCGCCACTACCGCAGCCACTGGACTTCCCCGACACGCTATTCTCCTAATTACCACCCTCGCCCCTCTAGTGCGTCCTTTTCCTTCGCCCCTTCTATGCCCACCCCATCATCTGACCCTGCGACGCCTTCGACACGACCCCGCTACTCCCGCTCGCCTTCTCCCTCCCGTCGTCAATCTCGCTCGCCCCCGTCTCGCCGTGCTCCTTCTCTGACCTACTCGCCGCACCCCCGACCGGAAAACTAGACAGCGCAGCTTCTGGAGGTGAAGCTGCAAAGACGACATTGGCTCAAAATCCTCGCTTCACCTTACCGACGAACAAGAATCTTTTGGACGTTCTCGTCGACAATGTTCCTGTGTGCGCGTTGATTGACACCGGGGCGCATGTGTCCATTATGAGTGCTGCTCTTCGCCGTCGGCTCAAGAAAGTTCTGACGCCTGCCCCGAACCGATTTGTACAAGTCGCCGACGGAGGGACTGTCGCTATTGTTGGCATGTGCTCTGCCCGACTCACCATTGCTGAGAGACACACCGTCGTTCTCTTCACCGTCATCGAGCATTGCCCTCACGAACTCATTCTCGGTTTGGATTTTCTTGCCCATCATTCTGCCCTCATTGACTGTTCGGCCGGCTCACTTCGCCTTGACTTGCCTCTTCTTGCCGACCCTGTGGACCCGCCTCCCAGCCATCTGAGCTGCATAGATTTTATTCGCCTACCACCTCACTCTATGACACACGTAGACTTGTTGTCCTCACCAGCTGTACCTGACGGCAATTACGTGGCCGCACCAATTCCGGCCGTTATGCTTACACATGGTGTTATCGTGCCGCACACTGTGCTGAAAATTACTGGCAACCGCACCCGCCTTCCACTCGTCAATTTCGCGCTAACCGCGCAAGTTCTGCCTCAGGGGATCTCCTTGGCTATAATTCGCGCTTTGCAGGATGATGAGGTCGAGCCATTCACAGTGGAAGATCGTTACAGCTCAGCCCATACCGTGACGTCATCGCACAGTACTGACGTCGACATTAAGAAGATGGTCTCCTCTGACCTTACACCTGCTCAAGCTGCAGCCCTTTGCCGCGTTCTTGAAGGCTACTGCGACATTTTTGACTTTGACGATCGACCCTTAGGTCAAACGTCCGTCGTGACCCATCGCATAAACACTGGCGATGCGAACCGTATTCACCGACGTCCATATCGTGTTTCTGCGCCAGAACGAGCTGTTATCCAACAGGAAGTCAAAAAGATGCTTGCAAAGGACATTATCGAGCCTTCCTGTAGTCCCTGGGCTTCTCCCGTCGTACTTGTCAAAAAGAAGGATGGAACGTGGCGTTCTTGTGTAGATTATCGCCACCTGAACAAAATCACAAAAAAGGACGTGTACCCTTTGCCACGTATTGATGACGCTCTAGACTGCCTGTACGGTGCCACTTATTTTTCCTCTATCGACTTACGGTCCGGATACTGGCAGATATCCGTGGACGACATGGACAGAGAGAAGACTGCATTTGTTACCCCTGACGGCCTTTATTAGTTCAAGGTGATGCATTTCGGTCTCTGTAACGCGCCCGCCACCTTCGAACGAATGATGGACTCTTTGCTTCAGGGGTTCAAGTGGTCCACCTGTTTCTGCTATCTGGACGACGTCATCGTTTATTCACCCATATTTGACACGCATCTAGACCGCCTTTCAGCGATTCTTGACGTGTTCCGCCGCGCCGGTCTCCAGTTGAACTCGTCAAAATGTCACTTCGCTCGCCGCCAAATCACCGTCCTTGGACACCTCGTGGACGCCAGAGGCGTGCGACCTGACCCGGACAAAATTCGCGCCGTTACGAACTTTCCTGTTCCGAAGTCTACTAAGGACGTTCGTAGTTTCGTAGGGCTTTGCTCATATTTCCGACGCTTTGTGAAGGATTTTGCGACCATCGCCCGTCCCCTTACCGACCTCTTGAAGAAAGACGCCCTATTTTCTTGGGGACCTGACCATGCCGCATCTTTTTCGCAGCTCACTACTCTCCTTACCACGCCTCCAATTCTCGCCCATTTTGACCCGTCTGCTTCAACGGAAGTTCGAACTGATGCCAGTGGTCACGGCATAGGAGCAGTATTAGCACAACACCAGCCTGGACATGATCGCGTTATAGCCTATGCCAGCCGACTTCTATGACCCGCCGAGCTCAATTATTCAATCACAGAGCGCGAGTGCCTCGCTCTTGTGTGGGCTGTTGCCAAGTTTCGTCCATACTTGTACGGACGCCCCTTCTGTGTCATCACTGATCACCACGCGCTCTGCTGGCTATCCTCGCTCAAGGACCCCACGGGACGACTCGCTCGCTGGGCGTTACGCCTGCAAGAATATACCTTCTCCGTGGTATACAAGACGGGACGCTTGCACCAGGATGCCGATTGTTTGTCCCGCTACACCGTCGACGACCCGGCTGATGCGGACACCATCACTTGCGTTTTCTCTGTGTCCCAGTTGCTCGAAATCGGCAATGGGCAACGCCGCGATCCTTCATTACGAGCCCTCATCGACCATCTGGAGTCAACGCCTGGCGACGCCTCTCTCCGGATGTTTCTCCTTAAGGAAGGGACACTATACCGCCGCAATCTCGATCCACACGGCCATGACCTTCTGCTCGTAATTCCATCACACCTGCGTTCGAATGTCCTCCAACAACTTCACGACGCTCCCGTGGCTGGACACTTGGGCGTCTCGCGCACATACGACCGTGTACGCCGTCGATTCTTTTGGCCGGGTCTCGCCCGCTCCGTGCGGCGCTACGTTGCCGCTTGTGAGCCCTGTCAGCGCCGGAAGAAGCCCTCCACACCTCCAGCTGGATGTCTTCAGCCGATCGACATTCCACCGGAACCCTTTTTCCGTGTTGGTCTAGACCTTCTTGGACCGTTTCCTCTCTCGGGCTCCGGAAATAAATGGGTCGCCGTCGCTACTGATTATGCTACGCGGCACGCAATCACCAGAGCCCTCCCGACAAGTTGTGCTACTGACGTTGCAGACTTTCTGCTCTATGACATCATTTTAGTGCACGGTGCCCCGCGCCAATTACTCACTGACCGTGGCCGCAGCTTTCTGTCGGCAGTCGTCGAGGACATCCTCCGCTCCTGCTTGACTAAGCACAAGTTCAGCACGTCTTACCACCCACAGACCAACGGCCTCACGGAGCGCCTCAACCGGACCATCACCGACATGCTATCCAAGTACGTCGCGACCGACCACCACGACTGGGATCTTCACTTACCATATGTGACGTTCGCGTATAATTCATCGTGTCACGACACCGCCGGCTATTCACCATTCTATCTCCTATATGGCCGAGAACCCGTGTTGCCCTTGGACACTTTGTTGCCCTCGGCCACACGTTCAACCACTGAATACGCCCGCGACGCGATCGCACACGCCGACCACGCGCGCCAGCTCGCCCGCACCCGTCTCGAGGCCTCGCAGGAGCATCAGAGACGCCTCTATGATTGCCACCATCGCGACGTACAATTTACTCCGGGTTCTCTGGTGCTTCTCTGGTCCCCCATTCGACGTGTGGGCCTTTCCGAAAAGCTGCTGTCGCGCTACACTGGCCCATACCGTGTGGTGCGACAAGTGAACGATGTTACGTATGAAGTCATCCCCGCCAGCCTCTCAGCGTCATCGTCGGCTGCAAGTGACATCGTTCACGTGGCGAGACTAAAGCCATATCACACACCTCTCGCCGCGGATGTGTAGATTAAGCACCGGGACGGCGCTTCTACTGCCGGGGGTGATGCTACGGAACAGCCGCCACAGTGTGGCTGCACTGAGGAGAAGGAAGACGACGTGGCCACCGCTTGATATAGCGTCGCCATCATTGCCACCGTTTGTCTACGTGTAAATATATTGTAAATAGACTCGTACGTCAGCTACACGTAACAATATCTATGCAGCTGATGCTGAGGCTGTAACCGTGCGTGTCTGGACCTGCTAACAATAACACGGTTGTCGCGCGGTGCACTTTCGATCGCGATCGAGTCTGATCGGGATCTAATTTCTCGACGACGACTGGCTACATTCCGCAGCTTGCGCATTGAAGCCGATAGCGATCGACAAATTCGATCCCGATCGCGATCGAAAAATGCACAGCGTGACATCCATATTACATGAGCCTGATAGCTTGCTGCAGACTTCGTGCGTCGTTCCAACAGTGCGAAATGGCAGAAAAAAAAATAAGAGACGACGCAATTGACTCACTGGGGCTCGCTCTTCATGAAACCCTTCTGCTTCCGATGTTGGTTTGGCTGCATATTTTAATGCTCTTGATGCGGTATCTGTGAATGGTTTTGAGTTGCTCTTATCTCTGGAACGAGCTGTTAAGGGAGCAGAATTCGGTGCGACCGGCACTCCGGTCCTAACAGAGGCATCTCAGGCTGTTACTTCTCTAGACGTTGCCAAATCTCGCCATATGTACTCGAAGTGCGCCAGGTTTGCGTTTCGAGACAATCGGAGAGAGCGTATAACCTCCTCCTCCCTGTGAGCCGATCAGAGCAAAGAAGTTGCCGAGTATGGCAGTACGGCAGACTTTGACATATTGCCCAGAACAGCAGCTCGGATGGAGTCACGGAGGTATTCAGTGTAGCGCAATTAGAACATGGACGCAGAGGAAAAACTGGAAACACACGAGCAGAGCTGATGATGGTGATGATAATGGCTTCCTGCTTGTCTTGTTCTTCCTCTGCATCCACGCACGAGCTGCGTTACACTGAACACCTTCGTGGTGAACTACCAATGAGTCGAAATCACAATCCTGATCAACCTCGGATGTTACCTCCTGATCAACTTCGGAGTTATATTGTCACATTTGAACGGACGACAGTGCATCGCTGCTGATCACATGTAGCATATGCGACCGCGCTCAAAAGCTCAAGTTGTGCAAATCGAACACTGTTGAGCACTGCAAATCATGCGCAAGAGTTTGCAAATGGTGAAGGGAGCGGAATGTAAGTTCATATATTCTTTTAACTTTATTCGTTGCCATGCACAGCAGGTTTGTCCATTTTGCTGTGCGTTTATTCTGCTGCGGACTTTTGACCTTCATAACCGAAGTGTAAAGGCTGCGGATCCAGAGTTATTATGACAGAAGCAAGAGAGAGAGGGAGAGAAAGTTTAATGTTACCTGTTAGCCTATAGGCTTGGCATGAGACTCTGCTACTCCGGGTGCGATGTATGATGAGCGGTGACATATAGAGAGAAGGAGAGAAACATACACATTCTGAAGGCCTTAGCGGGTGTGTACAGAGTAGACAAGCTAAAAGCGCCTTCTAATGTGCTTCAATAAATCAACGTGAGCGAAATTCGCGCACTAAATCAACGCTCTTCAGTCGCTTAGTCGAAGCAGATGGTACAGAGAAAGAGAAAAGCGAAGCGCTTATTGGTAACGTCAACCACACAAGCATTCATCACATTTCAAGTTGTAAAACGAGGGGTCAAAGCAACAACGCTAGCGTTCGCTTAAAAAAAAAATAATGAGCGGAGGTGAAGCTTGCCGCTGTGCATAAAAGGTTTATGGCAATTTTTTTTTTTCGCCACCTTTTGTGGAGAAATGTGAGACCTAGCAAGACGGTCTCGTGACCCCGTGTGTTGTGGAACGCGTGTTAAAAAAAATTGAATGTAATGCGCTCAAAAAATATCGCTGCTCTGCTTGATCAAGAACAAGCAAAAATATTTGTTTCCAATAATTTAAGCGTTCCAACACTGTAGTCACGCAGTTGTCACAATAAATGTGTAAGTTTACCAACATAACCGCAAGACCGTTCCTATACTGAAGACGTGTTCTTCTGAATGTCTCGGTTTTAGAAACGAGTAACACTTTGTCCTTGGATGTGCTGGTCTGGTTTACTAGTTCCACAGCTTCTTTTTTTTTATTATTTCGTTATTTAATTTTTTCCCCTTCGTATAACTTGTGCGATGGGTCGTAGCTTGAATAGGCCGTGTACGATATGTGAAGCATTTTTTTTTTAAACACTATATGCATGATAAAATTTTCGTTGCCTTTTTTTACAACAGCTTTAAGGCTCCCTGGCGTGCTCGAATGCACAGTGAAAGCACTGCGCATTCGGGCGCGCAAACCGTGGCACGTGCTAATGACGTCACAGCCAACGAGCATGTTACGAGGAGATCTGTTCTTTAGCAATTCGTGCTGTGTTGAGGTGGTCACGGGTACCTTTTCATTAGGTATCCCCGTCACGATTGTATTGACTCATATTTTTTCCAGAAGAAATAACGACAGAGAACTCTGACATTAGGGTTTCTGGGAGCAGAGGAGTAAATGACGGTTCAGTGAACACGGGAATGACCGATATTGTACTGTACACTGATGTGCGGAAACATCGTCCATCAACTTCAAACGGCTTTATGATTCTGTAAATTGATAATTTGCAGAATCACAAAGCTTAATAATAATAATAATAATAATAATAATAATAATAATAATAATAATAATAATAATAATAATAATAATAATAATAATAATTCATTTCCCATCACTTGTACACGATGGTGAAAGGAGACAGTAAAACCCACCGAACCAATGGGCAGCCTGACAAAGCCGCGAGCAACAATTCGCTATGATAGTGCCAAGAAACCTGTTGCCTTCATGGGTTAGGAAATGTATAACTGCTTGGAAATCTGGAAAAAAGCTGGAAAATTACACAAATTCATGAGCTATACGGTCGCTGCGCCGAAGTTCCCTCTAGTATTTTTCTAGTATTTTTTATTAGCAACTCTCTGCTGAACAGTTTTGCGTCCTTCTCATCTTTCCTAGACCGACCACAAAGCCCTTATTTCTTTTATAGGACACTAAAGAGTAGTGCTAAATTTGTTTTATTTTGGTGAAGTGGCTTTTATTTTTCCGAAGGCTTTGATATGCATTTATTTGGCTGAGAGATGTTATTTATGAGAGAGGAGAAAATTAAGGCTTCAGCTTACCTATTTAAATTCAGCGCTACCACCACAGCACCGGCTTCTTAGTGTGACGTCACAAATTTGAAAGCATTCATTTCGCCGTGTTTGGGCCGTTCTTGCTCAGAAACATTTCTCGAAACACGTTGAGTCTAGTAATTGGTTCTTTTAGCATACAATGTAATCCTCGTTCGTCGATAGACTATTAACTACATAGTTCCGAGAGGACGTCGTCCATATCTCATGACCTCACGAAGGCCTCGCGCGGGAACTGCAAGCCTGTCTTCGGTCGATCAGTGTTTGGCACACTAAGACTCCACTCACGGATTGTCGTTTTGAGCTTTCCTGAAGCGAAAGTTATCAACCCAGCTAAACTTAACCTTACGTTTCGAATCCCTTTAAGAATATATCGCTGTTTTTTCTTTCTTCCTTTTCTTTTTTTGTAAATCAACCCGAACGTGAAGCTACTGCTATTGTGAGGTGCATTTACATTCGCCGACACTAACAATATGTTAGCCAGGGCTTAGCTAGCATTGTGTCTTCGCAAAGAACTCGCACGAAGAAGGGTAGGTAAAATAATTTGACGTGAAGAAGCGCTATTCACGAACGGACTTGCCGTTAACTACTAAACATTACTTTTTGTTGGCGCAAAATGACACAAACACACACTGCGCGTGTTCGGCTACTATCACTAATAGAACGAAAGCGCCCCGAGCAATGAACAGGACTTCTGTAAGGACTATAGATATTGTCGCAACAAAATGCTTTGTCGTGTTCAGTCTCGCGACGATATAAACAAGTATATGGCCTCAGCTTGGTGTCAAAAGGTTTCGACGCTCAGCGTGGAAACGTGTTCTTATCGAAACCTTGGCATCGATGTTCTTTTCATTGGGCTCACGTAGTCTGATCTCGCCATTGATTTCCACAAAGCAACTAAGTGTCCCAATGTGCACCAATGAATGCAAAGATGGAGATTCAGCTAAAGCAGGAACAAGATTGTTACAGCCCCAGAAACGCGGTATAGCGTCCTGTTTGATACCCGGGCGAAGTGGATGCCCACACTCGCTTTAAGAAGGACGGGCCTCTGTCAGGTATCAACGCTTCCACGCGTGGGCCGTCGTGGGGCAGCCCAGGGGCAGCCCATCGCTGCTCACCTGGTAGCGGGTGGGCTGAGTTCGATGTATCCAGTGTGCGGCTCGTTATGAGGGAGTTGTTTTACATGAGTATCGGTCAGCAGGCTTCGCGTGTTCGATAGAATAATGGTTTTACTTCCTCCGGGTTCGTTCCGTTTACTTCGGTCGCGCTACGAGAGGCGCCGTAGCAGGAAACTCCGCATTAGTTTGGCCCCCGTGAGGTGCTATACATAACGTGCACCCAAAGCTCTGTGTAGATTAAATTTTCTTTTATTCCGTTCCCATAGGAACGTACGGTCGCTGAGGTGTCACGTGCATCCAAAATATCTGTCGTGTTCTATCGAAATAATGCCCTTTTGCGCCGGTAAATTCTTACTGCATGACTTTGTCACCCACGAACCCTCAGAAACGTATTGATTTTGTCGCATGGTCAGGGTTATACAAGCCTGCGGACTATAGAGAATCTTCACGTCCGTGGAGAAAGTACAGCTGTCCTCACGTTTGTTCAAGTGAACACCACCTTTCTTTAACTGATAAAGGTGTAACATTTTGCGATGGTTTATACGATCATGCTCATGCTGCATCCTCTTTTGCGACGACGCCACATATCGCACGCATCTTTTCAAATGCACTTTGATAACTTGTTACGTTGGAGGTGTTGATAAAAAAGACCTCTCAAGAATTTACATCAATTTTCGAGCAAACCTGTAGTAGAAAAAATGCTAAACAAATAGCATATTGTCTCCGCGTGTGCATCTGGTTTCAAGTCAGAGCGGAAGCTTTGTTGTTAATGCTTCTGGTTTGGATTTGAAAATGATAACAAACCGATGCCCGCCAGGGGGGTTAACAGGGTGAAGGATAACGTCACTAGCCCAATACTTGTGGCTCACTGTATCCTCTGCCGGCAACTCTCAGAAGGTTTAGAAACTCACGTCTGTGCGGCCAGAAATAAAGCTACGATGCATTTCTTTTGAAGTCTTGAACTATAGTCCGCGGCAACATTTCTTGGCGCACATTGTTCTACAACGCTTCACGTTTGACGTGTCTAAAAAAATAATACTTGGCGTGATTGCTCAGCTATATGTTATTTTTTTAAACCTACGCCTTGCACGCTGCTGCGAGCATCTACGATTTCACAGCTTGCATGCTGCAGGCGGAAGTGTTTATCGTGCAGGCCTCAACAACGCACGCTAAAAGAAAAAAAAAAATCCTATTGAACTGCCAAGTACACGAGTACTTATATGTGATGACGCCGTGTTGGGCTAACAATGCCAGAGGTCAACGAAAGGAAGGCCAAACGGGTTCGCAGAAACGGTTCGCAGATGTTATTTATTTGACCGCCGACGCGATAAAATCTGCCATGACAGAAGCGAGCCACCGCGTATGTAGAGCTGCAAATAAAATGCCGGCCAGAGGCGCCGACTTCCTAACGTCGGGGCACTCAGTTACGTCACGGCAGATGTCGCGTGTTTACTCACAGATGGGAGCGTCTGTCGATGCGAACGGCGGCAGCGCTCCCGTGCGTTGCGCAGTTGGATGTACTCTGCTCATGTGTGCTGTGTTCGCGGACGGCGAACTGTTACTGCCGTTCGGTAAGTGCTGCTGGGAGTCGACATGCATCTAAAATACGAGTCGTCGCGGATATACCTATTTGTAGGAGGCGCGATAGGGCGTGACAAAACGATACCGTTGTGGGCTACACGTGCATTCGTACAAGATGTACACACCGGAATTTGCATACGAGAGACCGCGTATGATAAACATTTCTGCCGACAGTGTTGCGTGAGAAAGGAACTTTTAGCGGGAAAGCTGCACGTACGTGCATGTCATGTTTTGCACTGCCGACCTATCTCTCTCTCTCTCTCTCTCTCTCTCTCTCTCTATATATATATATATATATATATATATATATAGTGAGGCTGCAGCATACCTACGAACACACGCGCATATGAGGCTGCAGCATACCTACGAACACACGCGCATATATATATATATATATATATATATATATATATATATATATATGCGCGTGTGTTCGTAGGTATGCTGCAGCCTCACTATCTTATATTCTCAAAACATTTGCTCCTTATCGAAACGGCCGGTCACATCGCACTCGATCTGGGCTCTACATTTGCTAACCTTATAATGTCATACCAATTTTGATTTCTTGGATGGTATCGGAGGATGAGTGCGCCACTCTGTGAAAGGAAAAATTGCAAGAAATTAAAAGTTAGCGAGGGTAGGGCCCCGAGGCCGATTACCGTGCGGACCCTTTCACATTCAGGTCTTGAACCTGAACGTGAACTTGGCCTCTGCCATCCCTTTTCTCCCCTAACTGCCGTCCCGGACTTAAATAAATAAATAGATAAGAAAATAAATAAATATATCTATCAAACTAATCTCCAACGGAGGAACAGCGAGTCGGAAAAAGACTGCTAGGAACAGTCGATGAAACCCGGTCTCTATGGCCAATAATGTTCTCTCTCGCTCATTTCCCACATTTCTTAGGCTGACGTCACACTTATACACGTCGTTTACGAACCACTTTGTAGTAATAGTCATGGAAGTCATGGTCATGTCATCCCTATAGCATAAGTGGTAGTACATTAGCATTTATCTCCTTTTTCTTCCTCATGCTATTGTTAAGCACATAAGGTGTGGGATAAGGTTTAGTTTGAATGATTCTTAATGTGACTGCCTGAGCTCGGTTGAGCTTCTGCAGGGCACGGGCCCTAGTTTCTCTGGACCAAAATAAAGTTCTTGCCATGCCATGCCATGCTATTGTGCGCTGGAGCAGCCTACCCGCTACCATTGTCTCATGCACCGACCGCAAGATATTTCGCGCAAGAGATAAATGCTCATTTTTCGTAACAACACTAAACATTGCCGCATCGCGCATTGAGCACAAATCGCGTATTGCGTAATCTAGCGATTTACAGTGTTTACCCTTATTATGTTTGCTGCTGTATAATTACTCTGTACTCAACTTACAACTCATATCTACGTAGGGTTTATTTCCTTACCGAATTACATTTTTCTCGGTATTTCCTTATCTTTTGTTCATTTATTTTTTTTTAGTTTATTTTTATCGAAGCGGTTTATATTAACCCTTGAACGAGCACCCTCCCTCCCCGCTCATGTAGTTCCCTCGGGCCTTTAAGGTGAAAACATACGCAAGGAAATGAAAAGTGACAGGTCAGCATGCCATATATACTTGCCGACGATTCGTACGGTGCCATGGCTCAGTACTCTCTCTCCCTTCCTCTCTCCCCTCCCCATTACCTTTACCGCGCGGGCAGGCGGCAGAATGGGGCTCGAGAACGAGGAGCGACTGCTGCTGTTAGACCCGGGCACGGCCAGCGGTACAAGGCCCAGGCGCACCACTTACGGTGCCAATTACAACACCACCGCCATGACAGCCGCCGGCGCTGCGTCCTCGTCAGCGACCACTGACAACGTCAACACCGTGGGGCCCGGATGCAAGTAAGAGTTCGCGTACACCTCCCCTCTGCTTACCCCGTATAGCCCTTACCCCAAGTTTCTACATATTGAGAGCCCTGGGAGTAGGGTAGCAGACCAGGTGAAACCTGGTTAACCTTTCTGCATTTCTTTCACGCTCTCTATCTGTTCAAAATGCGCGCGTATAGCTAGGGGTCTGCCTCCCTCCTTTCTCTCTATTTTTGCCTCTTTATCCCCTTACCATGGTGCGCGGTAGCAAACCAGATGAACGCTGTGGACAACCTATATCTCCCTCTCCTTCCTACTATAACTTTCGCCGTCTTCTGCAAGAACCTTAAAAAACATGTATGTGCACAAACACTCAAAAACTCAGTCGTTCGTATCCACAATTAAGCCAAAAGAAAGAAAGAAAGAAAGAAAGAAAGAAAGAAAGAAAGAATTTAGAAAGAAGTACGTGCCTTCCGGTTTCATCTGAATACAAAGAAAAATATAAATAGATGATTTGCATTATTCTTTACATTTACCGGTCGTTATATCTGTTACCGTGAATGAACTCTCGGTAACTTGAATGAATGCAATACCGAAAGATGGGTGGCAACGCCATCTCGAAATTCCCGTACTAACTTGCCGTGACGTCAAAGCTTTTGACGGAGTCTGACCGAAGCTGGTCAGACATTTCTGAATTTACCAAGACATTTGTAATGTGCGAAGTTACTGAGACGTTTTCGATCGCATTGAAAAACTAGCAAAAAAGGATAATTCGAGAAGTTTTGCCCGCGTTTTCTATATATATATATATATATATATATATATATATATATATATATATATATATATATATATATATATATATATATATACAGCTGAATACAGCTCATACAGCTGAATCGGTCGAAGCATCACAGGGCGAGAGAGGAGGAAGGAAGTAGGTTAACTGGAATTCGTTTAGCTTGCTACCCTCTTCGTGGAGAGGGAATGGGGGAGTGAAACAAAAGGAGAACCTATGAGTCCACATTAACCGTACATACTGGAAAATGCGCAGCGTATCTGCAGTCTCCTTAACTCCTTAACGTATACACTGCAGAAAAGCTCGTGTAGCTTTTACGTCTATGAGGCCAGAATTAACCATCGCTTCGGTATAACACCGACTTTCGGTCGAGCCACTCTGGAAAGTTAGCGACGGGCCTCTTTCTTTTTTTTTTTTTTTTCAACGCATGAAGTCGTTTGCAAGCAGTCGTCTCACTGAAGGCGCTATTTGTAGCTACAGATTAAGTTAGAATGTTTAACGAGACTTAATAACTCGAGATTGTCGCATGTCGATGCATATAATGTCACGTGTGACGCGTCCCGTTGATTCCGTTTATGGACAAGTTAAAATTGTGTGCAGTGAAGATGAAGGAACGAGCGTGCATCACGATCCATCATCCTCGTCCGCGTACCTATATACGTGCTCCTGCGATCCCTGTTATTCGGCGTCGTTCGCGGTGCGCATGCACTCCTTATCTTATCTCTGACTCGCAGCGACTTTGTGGTTCGGTCGGTGCACGAGCCCTTGTCGATCGTAACGCATGTCTGTTTCCGCTTCGCTGCTGACCGATGCCGATGCAGCTCTCCTGGAAGACAGCGTGTAGTCTTTGACCGAGATACGAGGCGCCTTAGAACTCGGAGTCGTGGTCGCCATCGATGCGCAGCGGCTGCGCAGTTCTTTTGCTGACGCGCGAGGTCGCGGGTACAATACCCCGCTACAAACAATGACATTGTTTGTTTGCTTCTTATGATTTCACATATATATTGGGCCCATCGGTTTCCTTTATTCTCGTTCATATATATATATATATATATATATATAAACGAACGATAAGAAAGGAAACCATCGGGGACATTAATCATGGTTGGAATGGTAGTGTAGAAAATGTGGGCTTCATTGTCTATTGGCTTTATACGGTCGTGATTAGCAAAATCGAGATCCTCGGTTTCCCTCCTTCTCTCGTTCATTCATAGCGAGGGTCTCCAATCTGGCAGTCTCGATGGCATTAGGTAGCACGCGCAGGTTTTTCAGCCACGTGCCTGCTCTCTCAAGTTCACGTGTTACGTGACACCATCTCGCAAAAAGAAAAGGATGTTCCACATCCGCCCACCATGGCCCTGAGTGGCGCTGGCAACACTCTCAGGCCTGGACCTACAGTACATACGTACAGCAGACAGTACAGTAGACATAGATGCCCAAGTTGATGGACGGATTGACAGTCGTCGCCGTAGCCTAATTGGCAGTGCAACGCACGCGTTATGCGGAGGTTGTGGGTTCGGCTCCCACCGGCGACAACTTGTTCTTTCGTGCCTCCCCCCCCCCACTTTAATTTCCCTTTTCTTTATTATTTTGCACGTTTCAATTTCAACCATACTTAATTTCCCTAATGAGTTCCTTGGCTTCATTGTCTGTTGGCTTATGGTCAATTAACAAAACCGAGACTCTCGGATTCCCCTTTCTTCTCTCGTATATATATATATATATATATATATATATATATATATACGTGTGCGTGGTTATCATAACCATAAGAAGCCGGCAGGTAATGAAGCCAAGGAGAGAATAGAGGAAGTTATTTTGTGTTTTTAATTGATGTGTAGGATTGATAAAGGGAAATGAAAGTGGAGGAGAAAAAAACTACTTACCGTCGTTGGGAGCCGAACCCACGTAGGTGGTGGGTTCGGATGTGTGCGTGCGTGCGTGCGTGCGTGCGTGCGTGTGTGTGTGTGTGTGTGTGTGTGTGTGTGTGTGTGTGTGTGTGTGTGTGTGTGTGTGTGTGTGTGTGTGTGTGTGTGTGTGTGTGTGTGTGTGTGTGTGTGTGTGCGTGTGTGTGTGTGTGTGTGTGTGCTCGTACAACAGGAAGTCCTGGGCAGTCATTATATATATAGTGGACACAACAATATAAGCAGAAGTGTCCCCGGATGACAAGCATTTCTTATAAGGGTGCCAAATTGGGCGAGTTGGTAACGACCCACCTTCGTAACGAGCACCACTTGCGACAGTGACGAGAAAAGAGAACACAGGACATGTGCTACCACAGCCCATCTACTGTGCTCTCTTTTCTCATCCTTGTTGTAAATGGTGCTGTTGAAGATGAAACATTGACCACGGCGGCCGCATTTCGATGGGGGCGAAATGCGGGAACACCTTTAGGTGTACGTTAAAGAACACCGGGTGGTCGAAATTTCCGGAGTCCCCCACTACGGCGTGCCTCATAATCACATCGGGGTTTTGGCACGTGAAACCCCATAATTTAGTTCTTTCTTTTTAAGCTGAAACGTTTGTTACGAACTAGAAGGCTTGTGAATTCCAGGAGGCGCTCTAAAAAGTTGTCCTGTTGTATAATGTTAAAATAATAGTCGCCCGAAACTGCCCACTCTTAAAACGTTTGCGCCGCTTGGGGCTTATCTTTTCTTACATCTATAATCGTCATCTATCTTGACCGCACTTCCTTTCTTTAACGCAGCGCATCCGGTACGTCCAGGTCCCGGACGGCTAGCTCGTTATCAGCGTGGCATATAGTATTTTCTACAGGCAAGTAGCCAGCGCAGAGTTTGAAGAAGCGCAAGCAAGGCAGATTACGATTATCGTTGTGGGACAAGATAAGCCCCAAAGGGCGTTAACATTTTTGAAGTGTGTAAAAGGAATAAAAACGATAGGAAGAATACTTCTTCACCATTTTATATAAACAAGCGATTTTCGCCCCTGATAAGCGTCGAACTTAAGATGGACCTTCCTGACCGGTCTCGATGCAGTTCTGTGGTCACGGATATAACTTCGCAAGCTTTTCACGCCCGCGTGGCCCAAAACTCCTAAAATTTCTTTGAGGACGGCGTTAAAACACTTGCCCGGCGTCATATAGGTCACTTTCAGCAGTAGTTTTGTTTCGGCCGGCAAATTAAACATGTCCAACTGTACAAATGCGCGCAGAGACTCTATGTAGAAAGTTCACAGGACAAGGTTTTCCACCGATGCACGTTCTTCGCGTAGCTTTGTTGTTGTTGTTGTTGTTGTTAAAGCTGAAAAAAGAAAGGAAGGTGGGGGGGGGGGGGGGGGGCTGGACTGTGGTTGTTTGCTATAGGAAGGGATCATCGGCATTAGGAGGCGATTTTCCTCGCGGCAATTGAGCGAGCCCATTGCTGCTTAGCTTAAGGTGACCTGGCGAGAACTGGAGTATTCAACGTGACGAGGCATTTTGTACGGAACATGCATGAGGGTACTTGAAGAAAGGCGTGCTCACGCGCTTCCTCCGCGACGAACTCGGCGGGATGAAGCCGTAGCCGCGTCGGCGAACTTGAATATCAGAGGTCATAAAAGCGGTCCTGATTGTCATTGTACACAGCGCGCACGGACAAAGAACGAGGGATGAGAACCAATTAAGCAGAAGCGCTGTATGAGGTATAGGCGCTGCATAAGGTATAAGCGCCGTATGCGAGATACTTAATTATGTCGAATTAACTATAGCTTGCAAGCATATAAAAAAGGACTCGATTAGTTGATTGATTGGATTGATTTACTTGACGCTGGCGCATAATGTCGCCCTTACCTACCGTGACGTTGCTGCCGAAGGCACGTTTGCCCAGTTTGTCACTTGACGATTAAAGGCGGCGTGCAACCGCTCGCGTTGATGGGATGAGGAATTCCGGCGACGGCTTCGAAAGTTCGTCAAAATGCCAGAGATACATAAATATAACGAGTGTAAATTATGCGCCTTGCAAAATCACTACTGCGACTGTTTCGTGTATGACCAAGCCTTCCTGCATAGAAAGAAAGGTGACACTTCGGCGACAATTGTAAGCAGACTGCCTGCATGCCTCCCCGCTTTCAAACCCGATTTGGCATCCCGACGAGAGAGAAACATGTATTTCTTTTCGGCCCCCTGAACTGGGCGTTGGGATGGTGAGACAGGCTCAACGCTTGAGCATCGCCTGTATATTCTATGTACGTATGGCTGATATGTGCGCAGCTCCAATATAAACGGTGCCTCCGCGTTTAGACATCGCGACCTCATTTGACGCTTCTTGTCTTCAAGCCTTGCTACCGCGACGAGGGCGAAGGGTCGACGTTTTGCCCGAGGTCTTCCTTATTCCCTTCTCTGTCGAGCTGCAACGCTTTCATGCGCCGTACACAGACTCACGTAGTCGTAAAAATACATTAGTGTAACTTATGCGCCTTATATACCGCTGAACAAGGACAGGAAAATCACGGAACACAGTAAAACGAGAAATGGTCTCTCTTTTCCTATTATTGCTATTGTAACGTCTCATATACGCAGTGTATATCCACATTCATTCACACCCTTTCGCCGAAATAGAGAACATTAAGAATTTACCTTGTTTAACGCTTAGTATACGCAGGCCCACGACTATGGAAGTTGAATATCCTCATTTACACGCAAAGAGAAGCAAACGAATAAATGACAATAAAATAAAGAAAAAGAAAGTACCACTTATATGTGTCGAGAGCACCGTGTATATGCAGGCTTCGTAGCCGTGTTGCCCCTTTGCCATTTAAGCGCTAGTCCGCGAAATTGGTCACACCTTATACGCCTAACTGCAGTCCTTACAGTAAGCCGGAATCGAGTGTAGGCCTCAACCAACACGAATGCGCCGCACTGGGGCAAGGCGTCCCCAGAATGCATCCAAACGCATTCCCCGACATACTGCGGCCGTGGCCGCCTACATTAAAACCAAGGCAAAGTTTGTCCAAAGTCAAATGTACATAAGTACAGGAAGTGGTCGAGCCAAAGAAAAACAGTTTGACGGGCCTTCGACATCGCCACTCTTCAAAGCAGAATACAGCGCCGTATGCGGCGGCGTTAATACGAACATGTCAAATACATTCGCTATAATCGGCGCGCAAAAGAATAGGTCAAAAGAACCGTAAACAAATTCAGTAACAAAGAAATCAGTGTGAACACGGATGTGTACTTTCTTCATGATATAGAGAAAGCGTCAATGCAGTTCTGAACTGCGGTGTCACCCGCCGTGGTTGCTCAGTGGCTATGGTGTTGGGCTGCTGAGCACGAGGTCGCAGGATCGGATCCCGGCCACGGCGGCCGCATTTCGATGGGGGCGAAATGCGAAAACGCCCGTGTACTTAGATTTAGGTGCACGTTCAAGACCCCAGGTGGTCAAAGTTTCCGGAGTCCCCCCACTACGGCGTGCCTCATAATAAGAAAGTGGTTTTGGCACGTAAAACCCCATAATTTATGAACTGCGGTGTCTTCCGCAGTCGGGCATTTGCGCTCAGCATTTTGTTGAGCAAGTGCTTGCTGCATGGTTTGTTCACGGGTATTGCACAAGTCATTGTTCCGGACACAGCGTCGCGTGAATTATTGTTCTTTTTGATGGCGATTGATGTTGTAATACTGTTGCGCGTGGTGGCGTTGGGTGACTACCACGCAATATTTTTCGATTTGAAAGAAATAGCCTCAGTTCGCACATGTTAAATATGCTTACAATGAGCGCACATGGAAACGACTTGGTCTTTACTTATAGGGGAAGATCATAGACAGCCCTTGTAGCTCTTTCTTGTAGCATATATATTACCTTCTTGTAGTCGCTTCCTTTCATTCTACGGGATGTTTGTAAAAATGCGTCCGAAATTCATCGAGGATGGATAAGGTGCGATAATTAAGCGATTTCCTCAGGATTCTATTTTAGGAAAGCTAGAGGTATACAGTAATTACGTTGTAAAGACGTTTATCAGTCACCAGCGTTTGGGCCGACCGCCAGATCAGGGCGCGGACTCTCAGCACGAGCGGCGTTCCCCGAACTGGAGAGATTAACCCACTATACAAAGCGCTGGAGTGGATGGCCCACTACAGCGTTCTCCTCTTCTTCGCTACAATTACCCCCCGGAACGAGCCGTCCGGCGACCTAAGAGCTCCCCACTATGAGTGGATCGTAGCACGGCTTGAGGCGCTCGACGTTGACCATGTCTCTTCCACCACGGTACATGTGCCAAGACGGCTCAACGGGTTCGATCACATATAGTTGACGGGGGTGCGCGTTCGACGATAAGGGCCCTTCATGCTTGGGCAATAGTTTTGGAGAAAGCCCGGGTGCAGCGGAAGGAACCAGGAGCCGGCTCTCGATCGGTTCCTTCTGCTGCACCCGGCCTTCTGGCGCTCTTCGTCATCGGAGGTAAAAGCCCGCCGTGCGAGATCGCGGCACTCTTCAGCACGTCTTGCCGTGGCAGAAATGGGCGCACATTCAGATGCATCCGGACGGTATAACAGAATTGTGTCGCGACGAGTACCGACCGCGCAGTAAGAAAAGGGGGGCAAAGATGGTGGTGCTCTGAGTAGCAATATTGCACGCATAGGTTAAGCTGGTTTGAAGACAGACGCAGATGAGTTAGCAGCGCCTCCCAAGTGCACATCCCACGAATTGGAGCCATGCTCCGGGCTGGGGAGATACCCGTTTAATCGGTGGTGGGATTCGAACCAGCCACCTCCCGAAGCCAAGGCAAGGCCGGCGCCGTAACCACTACGCCACGACTTCGGTTGTACGCGTAGGTTACGAACGGCAGAATGACGTCCCAATTTGTGTGGTCGGAGGCGACGTACATGGCAAGCACGTCGCCGAGCGTACGGCTGAAGCGTTCTGTACGCCGCTACGTCGTATAGTTGTGCGATGAACAACGTGGCGCTCTTTAAGAATGGCTTCAACTACTTCGGACAGGAAAACACGTCCGCGATCTCTGAGCAGTTTCCGAGGTGGCCCATGGCGCAGGATGAATCGACGAAGCAGGAAGGAGTCAACATCGCGCGCTGTAGCTGCCGGGAGAGCGGCAGTTTCGGCGTATCGCGTGAGGTGGTCGACTGTCACAATGGCCCAGCGATTTCCAGCCTATGTCAGGGGAAGAGGCCCATACAAATCGATGCCGACACGCTCAGACGGCCTGGTAGGGCAAGGTAAATGTTGCAGACCAGAAGTACGTACATGTTGCTGGGCTAGTCGGTTCATATTGCTCAATAGACCATCATGTTTATGATCGCTTAGCGCAAACAAGGAAGGACTGAAGGGGACAAGGGGAGGCGCTCCCCTTGTCCCCTTCGGGCCCATCGGGCAAGACGGCCTGAGGGGTCTTTTAAGGACGACAGCTAACATAGTGCATGCATGCATGGTCTGTGACTACACAAAATGAACGCCATACAAATAAGGCTGGAACTTACTAAGAGCCCAGATCATGGCCAGGTATTCTTTTTCTGTCCCAGTGTAATTGGTCGCACCTTTCGTAAGCGTATGACTTGCATAAGCAACGACATAGTCAGGAAACGCTTCTTTGCGCTGGGCAAGAACAGCGCCGAGGCCATGGAACTGTGTACACCTCGGTAGAGGCTGACTGGTCGTAATGGCAAAAAAAAAAAAAAAGAAATTGGCGGTGACATCAGCAAACGACGAAGCTTTGTGAAAGCCTCGTCACACTCAGACGACCACGAAGTGAGGGGCCGTTGCTTCTAGGTAGCATCGTCAGGGGCGATGTGATGGTGACGAAATTGCGAATGAAGCGTCTGAAATAGGAGCATAGACCTATGAAACTGCGCAAATCTTTGACAGATGTCGGCTTAGGGAATTCGGCGACGGCCAGAAGGTTGACTGGATCGTCGCCAGCTGCCGAGCTACAAATCGACACTTCTTAGGGTTTAGTTGTATGCCAGCGTTTGTTAAACATGTCAAAACACACCGGAGCCGTGCGTGGTGACGTCAGGAGCAAAAACAACAACGTCATCAGGATAGCACAAGCACGTGTGCCACTTCAAGCCGCGCAGAACTGTGTCCATCATGCGCTCAAAAGTTGCGGGCGCATTACAAAGTCCAAAAGGCATTACGTTAAACTCGTACAAGCCGCCGGGTGTGACAAAAACTGTCTTCAGCCGATCGGCGTCTGCCATGGGTGCTTGCAATACCCTGAGCGCAAATCTAGGGATGAAAAGAATTCTGCGATTGTCAATCGCGTCGTCTATATATGCGTGGGAGATGGTAGACGTCTTTTGCGAGTGATCTTGTTGAGGCGCCACTAGTCCACACAGGACCGCAGAACCATCTTTCTTCGTAACAATATGAACATTTTTCAACCGAGTCAGACGACTGATACCAATGCAAGATTTTAAGCACGTCATCCAAGTTCGCAGCCGGTTTAAAATGCACAAAGATGACTAATTTTTGCAGCGTAGTGAATTCCTGCCCATTTCACCCAGAAAGAGCGCAACTCTGTGGCGGCGGTCATGAAAGCCAGCGACGGTCGCGGTTTGATAAAGACGCTCACTTCGGTCGGGACTCAAGCCCGCAACCTCGTGTTCAGCCACCGAGTCGGATAGTAAAACAAGACAAGCACATTCGAGGTGTAGATAAAAACCTTCTTTTAATCGTCAAATAAGCGTAAATCTTTTACACGTGAAACAGTTGCACTGACAATGGTAAAACACGAGTTCCACTCAACTTTTTACAGCGATCCCATCAGCTTTGCCAAGCGTGACAACAATCTAAAAGCAATTGCAAGCTCAGCAAAGACCTATGGTTAAGCACTGATAGTTGGAACTCGCATCGCTCTAAATGAAAGCGCCGGCCGAGAAGACCGCTGTCAGAAAATATCGTAAGATCGTGCACTCAAGCTGCGCTAGGTCAAGCTACGCCATGGAGACACAACAAAGGAACTGATAAGTAGGAGCGAACTACTTCGTTGTACTTTTGATGACTCGATATGTTCAAACAGAACACCTTCAAAGTACCCATTATCTTCGCACTTAATAATATCATGGGCTTTTTTTTTTCGTTTAAGGTGCATAAAGAAACAGTGATATAAAATCATTATATACAGTGCAACAAAAAATTGCCTTTCCAACACAACAGTCGCCTTCAGCGTGTTTTCTTACAGACGGCAAGACTCCATAAGGTAGCTATATAAAGACATAAAATGCCCGCTCAGTGTATAAAGGCAGCCTATAGCAAAGGCAAATTTTTTTCCCGGAGATCAAAAGCGAATCTCCGTGGATAAAAGGAGCACATAGAAACACACACCGACTGAACCGCATGTGACAATCTAAAAACGGCAAGCACCAAAAACGTGCATTTTCTAGAGTTTGGGAGTCACAGCCTCCCCCAAAGGCACACTCGATCGTCACGTTCCAGCGCTGTAGAGTCAGTTGTCGTTTCCGTCAGCAAGGCACTTGAGGATTTCGAGTCCGATAGCCCGCGCCATGGGCGGCGGCACGGCGTTTCCGACTTGCCGATGCCTGTCCAGGATGGTGCCGAAGAACCGGTAGGTGTCCGGGAACCCCTGCGATCTAGCACACTCCCGCACGCTCACGACGCGGTGCTGCTCGGGGTGCAGGACTCGGCCCTGCTTCCCCATCGGCTCCGGGTTGGTCACGGTGGTGCTGAAGAACCCGTCCCACTCGAGTCGACCGTACAGCCCCGCCCAGTGGTTGTGCCGGTTGCCCGTGTGCGGCAGGCACCACGGGATCAGCGTGTTGTCCTGTCGGCACAGCGGGTCGCACGGTTTGTCCGAGGCACACGGGCACACCCCGCGGAGGGCACCGGTCGACGACTTGCCGTTCTTGGCGTCGTGGTGCGTGTAGCGCAGCTTCTTGGTGTACGTCACGCCGTCCGAAAGCCGCACGACGGTGTTGGGCAGGTCGCGCCAGTCGGAACCCGGGGCTAGGGGAATGTGCCGCATGCGGGCCTCGACCAGTGGCGCCATCTCCTTGCACACGTGATCCCGCAGTACCGCACCACCGGCGCGGAGAACCTTCTGGAACGGGGTCAGGGCCTGGGCGCCGTACGGAATCTCGTCGAACTTGGCGCCGTTGCGGATCTCGGGCAGGTCCGACATGGCGTCGCGGACGGTGATGGTCCTGAGCGGAGCGGACGACGACCACTTGCAGTTGGACAGATACTTGCGGTCGTCCACCATGACGGTCAGCTGGCAGGCCCGAGGAGCGAACACGTGCTGCGGTTCCGGGTAGAGCGGGAGCTTTTCTCCCGGGGCAGCCGCCAGAATGATGGCCCTCCTACGCGTCTGCGGCACTCCGTAGTTGCCGGCCTGCAGCACGCCAAAGGTGCACTGGTAGCCCATGCTGATGAGGCAGCGCAGGGTCAGCTTGAGAACCATGCTGCGCTTGAACGAGACGAAGTTGCGTACGTTCTCGAGCAAGAAGAAGCGCGGCCGGTAGTACTCGCAATAGCTCAGGTACGAGGCAATGAGCGAGTTCTTGAACTGGGAGTACTGCCTCGAGTTGAAGCGGTTCATGCCGCTGAAGCCCTGGCACGGAGGTCCGCCGCAGAGCAGCTCGACGTCTCCCTTCTGCGGCAGCGACTGCCCACGCTCGTTGTGGGTCTCGCCGTCCATGACCAGGCGCAAGAGACGATTGCAGTCGTCGGTGAAGATGGTGGCGTCTGGAAAGTTTAGACGGAAGGCCGTGGCTGCGGGCTCTTCTCGCTCGATGGCCCAGCAGGACTCGCTGACGCCGGCCTGGTGGAAGCCCTCGGACAGGCCTCCGCAGCCCGCGAAGACGTCGAGACTGCGTAGCTTGCGCTGCGGTACGCAGTACTCTTCAGGCGGCTCGATGCTAACGGCTTTGCTCGAACTCTTGCCTTTCTTACCCTTGCCCTTGCCGAGACAACCCATCATGCGCGCCTTGGATGAAGGCTCCACGAAACTCTTGGTCTCGCTGTCGTACGCTTCGGTAAAGTAGAATCGGTGAGGGCCTCGGTGAAGATAGTCTTCGACTTCCTCAGCTAAGTTTTCGCCGTACACGACGTAGCATTTGCCGCACACCTGGTGCAGCCCGACGACAGCCTCTTCTTCGGAGTAGTACAAGAGGCAGAGGTCGGCGTCCAGCTTTGGCTGATGCGTGTTCTCGGAGCGGTAAAATTTCTTGATTCTCAGCCTGAAGTTTTGGGGCTCGTTTTTGGCGTCGCCACTGCGGGATTTTCGATAAATGGATACGATCTTGCCGATCTTGAAGGGTTCGGGCACGTCGGCGTTCGATCCCTTGATGTACTCGGAACGTTTGCGGTAGTACTCTGGGTACATGTCCTCGTCCACGTCTTCCTTTTTGAGGCTGCCCTTGTTTTTGCTCTTGGTCGGTATGAAGTCAAATTGGAACGCGTCCGGCTCCAGGAAGACACACTCGCCGACGCAGAACGACTTGCCCTGGAACGAGATACTCGAATAGCTGAGTCTGCCGCCGTCTTCCTCGACGACCTCTCCCGGGACGGGAGTCTCCAGTTTCTCTTGCGCTTCTGCGTGACGGCACGAGGTACAAGCTTGCGTCACGTCGCACTCCTCTGGACAAGGCAGTTCGGGCGGGTCGACGAAGCGCGCGTTATCCGGTTCGTAGGCCTTCTGGTAGAAGAACGACCTTCCGTCGTCCTCACCCTGCAGCACGCATTCGTCCTCCAAACTGTGCACGCCCCCGCGAGAGAACCAGTCCTCAGCTGCGGGTTTGAGTACTACCGTACAAAGGTCGTTCACTGTGCTGAGACTCTGGTTATCGCATTCGTTGACGAGAAACAGCTCGCGAGGGTCGGACGATTCGCCCAGAACGGTGTCCGAACCTCTCCAGAACCAGTGCGCGTGGAACATCTTCTCGCCCGACGTAGTTTCGTACATGTAGACGATTCGGGCCACGTACAGCGGTGTGCCGGGATCCGTGGGAGTGACGAGCACGAAGTCGCCCCAGCGCAGCTCGTGGCCGTTCACCACGGCGCGAGAGAAGTACGACTTCTTGTCGAGCTTCGCGACCGGCTCGTCGTCAACCCAGCAGACGTCGCTGCCGCCGCGCCGCGTCGTCTTGCGCGTCGCAGGAGCCTCCGCCTGCACGGCCTTGCGGTCGAGCTCGTCCTCCATCTCTTCCGTGTCGCCGTCGTCTTCTTCCGCTTCCTGGAAGACCTTGTTGAGGCAGCGCCGCTCCACGCAGCACTGCTTCTGCCTGCCCGTGCCTCCGAACTTCACCATGTCCTTGCACGCCCTGCACTTGCCGCAGTCGGCCGACTGGCACGCTTCGCAGACTCCGCACCGCTTGCGGCGGGCAGCGCTGGAAGCCTTGTCGTCGATCTGACCGTGGAACAGCACCTCGAAGACGTCTCGCACGAGTGGCGTTGTCGTAGCCAACGTACAGACGGGCTTCTTGGGCAACGCTTCGCGTCGGCCGCGGCGCATCGCTCGCCGCTGACCCAACGTCACACCTGCCAGGTTAACCAAGCTTCGCAGGCAGGGCGTCGCGATCAGGTGCGCCTCGTCGTCGTCTCCGGTGACGTCGAAACTCTGCACCTGGTCGATCACGAACTGGGCATTTCGAAGCAGCGCGTCCTCGGTGAACTTGGCGATGCCCTGAGGCGGGGGCGTGAGCTCGAGTTTGTTGAGCAGGTCCTCGTACGTGGTGTTCGGGTCCTTCACCAGCGTCTCGATCACCAACTTGCTCATGTAGATCTTCTCCTTGATGGCGTCGATGAAGGGCGCGTACTGCTCGCTAGGCGTCATGAGCACGTAGTCGGCGTACGGAGTGGTGAATCCGATCACGGCGTTCTCGCCACCGTCGAAACCCGCGGTCCACCAGGCGCCGATCGGTCCCATCGCCTTACAGCATATGCCATTCTCGGGGGAAGGATCCTCGTCGTAAATGGGCTTGACGTACCCGCTGAAGTAGAGCTCCACGTCGCGCTCGATCAGGCCGGCGTCGATGGGGCACAGGTGTGTGTGCCTGTCGTAGACGGCGAACTGCGTGAGCTTGTGCTGCGGCGTGTCCATCACGTCGTCGCCGCATTCGTCCACGGCCTCGTTATCGTTGAACACGCTTAACCGCGGGTCGGTAAGCGCCGAGAACTCGTCGACGGCGTCCGCCGGGTCGCCCTCGAAAAGCCGCAACTCGGCCGCGTCCAACACCTGGCGACAGTCGGAGCAACGGGTGTAGCTCGCCTCTGCGGCGGGCGGTTTTTTGCTCTCGGCCAGGCCGCTCTCGCTCTTGACGCGCTTCGCCATTTGGCTGAACAGCGCGGTCAGGGTCGGCTGGCTGCCGCCGGCAGCCTCGCCGTTGGAGCGTCGCTTGCGTTTCCCACCTTTGAGCTTGGCGGCCGGCGGCGATTCTTTCTTGTCGCCGTTCCCTTCGCGGTCGTCCGAGCCTCCGCTCGCCCCGCCGCATTCCTCGTCCGATGAGCACTTGCCGTTTGTCGTATCCAATTTCACGGGGGAGACGGGCACTGCGTTGACAGTTTTCATCTTGTCGGTGACTCTTTCACGGTGAACAAACTATACTGCGAAATAAAATCGACCACCAACACGCATAACACACACGAGAGAGCGGCTGCCGAGGAGACCCACGCTACAAGCCGCTTCCCGCGAAAAACTTCGCGCGCGAAGCGGCGGTGGCGCCGCCTCCTTATCGCTTGCTACTTATTCCCACTTACCGCTCGATAATACCACCGGGGAGAAAAAAAAAGATACCGTCTTTTTGTTTGCCTAACAGATTTTCTTTTTAGTTTTTCTGTAATGTTTTCTCTGTGTGTGCGTAATCGAACCTTCGTCCAAGAGTAGCGTTGGCGTGGTTACGGAGGACGCTGCCGAACCGCGCCAAACAAAGCAGCTGTTTTCGGCTCGGCGGCATCGGTGCTCGCAACTGTAACGCAGCTGTTTCGTTGCCTCGCTCTTTGCAGGGACAATGACAGGTGGCCGCGACCAAAGAAGGTCTCTTACTGGAAACTGGTGAGTAATATAGAATATTTAATATTTTTCCGGCGAGCTTTGTCGTTCATGTTATGGGTAGCGTTCGAAAACAGGTAAATGTATGCATTTCTCGACGATTGATTTCGCGCTGTTGTCTCTGAAAGCGATATAGCGAGTAGATTGTGTAATTATTATAATTTTTTTTTATATTCAGGAATAAACTCATGCAATGGGTAGTTTGCGGTCGCTTTAAAAGTGCCCTGAACATGTTATTCAAAGTCATTGATCTGTCGTTCGAGTTGGCGCGCAGCTACTCTTTCGTTCTTCTCTCTTCGTACCGTGTTATCTGCGATTTTTTCATGAATATTTTGATATTGTTTGAAAACACGTGCTGTTACGATCAACCGTTCGACGCCTGTTTCCAAAAGAAAATTTGCAAGGACAGCCTAAGGTTTTACGTGGTTTCATGTCGCCTGACCCGAACCTTTGACGGATGTATATACACCTCATGTGCTGAAGTGCTTTTTGCTTCATCAACTGTGTTATGTCATCAGCGTGTCCTGCCAATAACATCTACCCCTATTTTTTGCCAACATCGTTCTCACTGACTGATCTTACGGCAACTGTTTATCAAGCTTGTTATTCCTGTGCAGAACTTCTGATTTGGTGTACGAGATCAAAATGAAGTATATATCTTTCTTTTTTCTGCTTTGTTTACGGAAGTTACCAGTAGCTCTTATTCCGTATACCTGTATGGAACTGCGGGCTGCAAGTTGCAGGCATTCCTTTCTCTCTTCTTCTTTTTTTTTGTGTGTGTGTGCTTGTTTATGTTATTTTATTATTTTTTTTTCGCTGATCAAGCTTATCACAGGAGGCTCTCGATCGTGAGAGCCTGTTAAGCATACATTAAGGTAGACCAGTGTTACTCACATTACTAATGACTCTGCAGTGATGCATTGTATTTGTGTTCCAGTTTCGCTATGCCACGGCGCAAGACATTGTCCTGCTGTTCCTGGGCACGGTCTTCGCAATCATCCATGGTGCCGGCTGGCCACTGCTGGCTATTGTGTTTGGTCACATGACAAATGCCTTCATCCACCAGCAGCAGGCGGGCTTCTACGATGGTGAAAGCTCAAACTTGACCACGCTGCCGCCTCCTCAGACCTTTGGGGAAGCAATACGGCGAAGTGGGGCACAGTCCATGTTTGACCCTGTAACTATCCTGGAGTACAACATCATCATGAACAAGTTTGCACTCACTTATGTCATCATTGCTGCTGTGGTCTTCGTGTCTTCATTTGTACACGTATGTCAATCATTCCTTCTTTTATAGCTGGAGTTAGTTTGCTTCATGTGAATTATCTCTGTCCATGATATTGCTGTTTCTGTTAAAGAGAACATTGGTAATTAGTGATAAGTAAATGAAAAAGCCTAAAATGACTTTGGTTAGCACACACTTTTTAAGTTCCCCGTCTTATGTCACTGAATGTTGGATGCCGTTGTCACTAAGCAGCGCTTCTACTTGTGTTGGTTTAATCATGCTGCTATTTTAGTATTTGTTTGTTTTCTTCCGTAGCTTTCTTCATATGCACAAGATGTGGAGGCAAGCGACAATGCTTCACAAGTGTTTTCAGGGAATTGCATTTGCGGCCTCTTGAAATCAGAATTGATTCTCTTTTGCTCCTCCTCTTTTTCTGGTTCTTTAACTTGACAAGCACTGCAGCAACACCACAAACTATCCTCATCTGTTTTCATACTGCAGACAAAGCTTATTTCAGTTGCCTTTTTTCTTTACATGTAGTTGATTCAGGGCATTAGCTACTGACTGTTGTCGCGCTAAAGAGGTTTTCTAGCTGAAATCTCTGTTTTACTTGCAGCATTTGTTTGTCACAAATTTTGCATGTGCATTAACAACAGGTGTGGTGTTGGACCAGAGCCTGTGATCGTCAGCTGTACAGGCTGCGGCAAGAGCTGTTCTACTCGCTCCTACGACAGGATGCAGCCTGGTTTGACCGGCACCGTGTCACTGAAGTTGCGTCAAGAATGAATGAGTATGTGCTATGGCATTCAAATTACTGCAAACCTAATTGACACTTGTAAGCAAGAATGTTCACTAAGACAGGACGGAGCAGTTGACATAACATGCCTTTATTGCTTGCGCAAGAAAGTGTGCCTCTGTAGGAAAGCATTTATGGAAAAACTATTTGTCTCAAATGTTTGCTTGTTAACACTTTACATTCACGTACAGCAATGTTCACTTAGACAGGAAACATCTAATTGGTATTCCACTATCAATTAAAGAGACATGAAGGAGAAAAACCAGATGAGCTGTATTAGTTAATTACGCTCCACACGAAGCCATTCTTACGATTAGAGGAGGCATGGCAAGAACAAGACGGCTGGCGATGGCCATATTGAAGTTCCCACATTAGCGTGCCGTGAGTGTGTAGATTTCGACACCGTCTCTTCGGTGCTCAGGTGTAGTTGACTACATTGTAGAGTTTGACTACATTGTCTATTAAAGGAGCCAATGAGTAAACTTGGTGAATTTCAGGAACCTTTACAGCGCCACAATGGGCCTGACATTAGAAAAGCACTTTTAAATTCGTGAAGTCGCACTGACGTACCAGCACGGGTTTCAGCACGAAATTCATAAAAGATAACTTTTTGACCTCCATTTTCTCCTCTAGTAATCAACCTGTTACTGTAAAGTCAAAGGAAGTAGACTTTTGACAGAATACTTTTATCGGTCCAGTTTAATTCAGTGTTTCCTTTAGTGCTGGTGCATGGCATGAAGCCCTGCAGATTCCTCTTTCTTGCATGGGTGCCATGCTGTCAACTACAATTCAGGCTGACTGCAATTAATTTTCCAATTTAAGCTAGGTTTCTACACCTGCATAGTGTTCCTGATGAGAATATACCATATGTACGGATGTGTTTGCAATAATAACAATCGTTCTGTGGCCCAAGTACATACCACAGGGGTTAAAATTTTTATTATTATTTGCATATCGCACTCCAATACAGTCAAACCTTGGTGTAACGAACGGGGTTATGATAAAGCGAATCTAAAAATGTTTCTGGCTTACATCAGCATGTAATGAATACATGCTGTGAGCGCAGTATGAGATTTCCATCTTCCTCCTCTGTACGTATAATCATTTCCACTTGTTGCGTCTACTTTGTTGCCAGAGCTCGAGCCTGGCAAGAATAAAAGTGGTTCTTTATAATGTTAATAACAAATCTCAGTTATATCGAAATTATTTGTGTGTTGGATATGACTTTATTATAGTCAGGGTTGACTGTATAAATTGTGTTTCTCCTATTAACTGAATGCCATCTCCAAATGACTGAGTATTGTATTTCCTCCTTACTTTTTCAGTGACATGGAACGTCTGCGTGAGGGAATGGGTGACAAAATGGGCCTCTTCATCCACTACCTGTCCACCTTTGCATCTGGCTTTGCCACAGGGTTTGTTGAGAGCTGGGAGCTCACCCTGGTCATCATGTCGGTCACACCACTGCTTGCCTTTGCCTCAGCATTCCTGGGCAATGTGAGTCACTTACAGTCACTGGCTTCAAAGGGAATTAAATAAAGTGAAGCTTTTGAAGGTAACAGGATAGAAGCCATTGTGTCATTTTGAACTTGTCTTACTCCGTAAGAATCAGGGGTGAGCTGAGGAGCTAAATTTTTGTTTTCTTGCAATACCAATTATACGGACACTTCAGGCGAATGTTCCGCATAAAGTACAAGCATGATAAGAATTGGCGGCTTGCGTGGCATATAATGTGGTTGTGAGGGAAAACGTGGTGAGCCAAGAAGGATGGTGGCTTGATGCATGCCCACTGTTAAATATTACATGATTAAGTGCACGCTATGGTAGGAGAGCGTGTCTCCTCCTCTAGCCCAGCTACAACTGTGCCTGTGTGGCTGAGCATATAGGTGACCCGCATGCCCCATCTTGGAGGTAACCTGTGGTGAACGCAAAGGCTTAGTGCATGCCGAGATGGCTGGTGACTTCATGCATGTTGCCTTCCGGCATGTCTAGTGTTCGAGGTCACATAATCTAAGTTTTGAAAGCACGGTGAAGCAAGTGGCAGCACGAAGTGTTCACTCTTGTCTGCTTATGCTTTTCATCATGCCAGGTTAGCGACAGCATGTGCTTGTGGTCATCTAGTGAGATCTGTTCATGCTTGTCTGTGCGTGCAACACCATGCTTGTATATTTAAAGGGACCCTGAAATGATTTTGGCGATTTTGTACAAACGTACCGAGTCGTTGGAGTAGGTCCTTCTAATCATTAATTGACTCGTCTAAGTGCTCCGCACAAAGTGTGTAATTTATTATAAGGTTTTAAAAATGTACGTTGTTGCCGTTAGCAGCACATCGCTTGGCTGAATTTTAAGCCGCCCCTACCCATTTGTCACATTTGCCCAAATGACGTTAGAAGGGCGAGTTATCTGATTGGCTGCCCAGGGCGCGTCATCAATAATTTTTCCAACTTTAAGGTGAACAAAAATTGTTCATAATAGTTGGAATGTTAGTTAATTTGTTTCTATAAAAAGAAAGTAACAAAAAGAGAAAGCACAAGAACAATTTCTCACTACACTTGAGCGCTTCCGGCATACAGCAAGCGCCATCTGCTTGTGTTACAACATGCTCCATTTTGACGAGAGCTCCGTGGTCAGAGCTGGTCTCGGTCTTTTCGTGAGCACCATGATTCGACTTTGTTGCGTTGAGGCTTGCAAACATAGTGACTGGCAATATCTCAACCTCCCACATTGTCTCCCTCTGCAACGCACCAGACGGGTGGAGTGGCTGCAGCACATCGGGCTGTCGCTATCTGATCAGCGCCAGGATTTGTGTTTGTGGCCATCGCTTTACACCGGAAGATTACTACCACAACAGCGTTTCGCGAGTCCTGTATTCAGGTAAACGCAAGCACAGAGGGACAGGGCCTCGTCGTTTGACCATGCCTTTTCACAGTATGAGCAGAAACGCAAACTTGAAAGGTCTGCACGGTGTAGCCACCTGGTGCCACGGAGCTCAACCAGACACAGTAGCAGTAACGAAGTGTATTCTTCTTCGTTGCTGGTGTAAATTTTTCGCAGGAGCATAGTCATTAACACATTGTTCTTGTAAATGTTTAAAGTATTTTACACTTGGTTAGAGCAATATTAGCGCTTTGTTTGGCTGGTTAAGCTCTGTGGATGGCTGGACCGTGCAGACCGATCATGCAACTCGCGTATGCCTACGCTGAAGTTCCTTTATCAACTTGAGTTTGTGCCTCCACCCATCCATCGAAATGCCCAGCCTGCCTGTGGTTACCGGAATACCAGACACTTTTGGCACTGCAACAGAATGCTCGCAACCCACCCTGCTTCGATAGATCTCGCTTGGGGTCGACTGCCAAGCAGCTGGCGGAGAGGTTGGAGAGGCTTTGTGCACGCACTTTTAGAGAACCGGAAGTAGACGACACGACGTGCCATCCTGACACAGAGCCAGTGAAGGTGGAGCTTAACCCCGATAACTCGGCGAACAGGTTGAGGAGAAAATGCATGGCTATGGAGGAGGGTGACTTGTTATCGTTCGTAGCTCTCTTAATATGAGACACTTCACACAAATTGTGGTGCGAATGATTAACTTTAGCTGTATCCTACGCATCTCCAAAATTCTTCCACACCGTTTCAGGGGCCCTTTAAGTAGTAAGTGAATGTTCACTGCAATTTATACAGCCAATGAGACTAAACCCTGTGTTAAGAAATGAATCTTAATTTAAAGCCTGCACTTGACTTGATTTGAACGACGCCTGTTGTGAACGCATCAAAGAAAATGCAATGAGCATCTCGGGTGCGTTCACGCCAGATGTAATTTATATCAAGTCAAGCATGTGTTTCAAATTTTAATGCATTTTTGAATACGGGGGTAAGAACTCTATTTCGTGTAATCGTCCAATACTTTTCTATCACCATGAGTGCTTCGTCTTTTAGGTGGAACTATGACTTTCTTTTGGCTGAGTAACTATTGAAGGAACCAGCAGCTACTGTAGGCATGACAGGTGTAGGAAGAATTATGTTGTTCTACTATAAAGGGGAAGCCTAAAGCAACATAATTTTTTAATATTTATAATAAGGAAGATGATAGAAAAGAGTAAAGCGACTTATTGCCAGTGGAGAGAGAGAACATTGCAGATATTTACATTAGCTATTGCGTATTGACCAGTTTGGATGCAAAAAGAAACAACATTCGTTTCAATTTCACCTTTCGTTTTCTCTGCTTGAAATAATGTTTCGTACATGTATACATAAGCAGGGTGACATAAGATTGAAAATATTAATGAAGACGACAGGCAAATGAGCATTTGTCTTGTCTTATGGGTTTCTAACTCTAATCTTCATCTTCATCTGCTTTTGTTTCCCTTAATTTATTTTTCCTTTGTCTACATAAATACTGTTTTAAGGTAACAGAATTTTCAGGTACACAGCTTGACATGCATAGATTGTACAAACTGTAAATATGCTGCATACACGACTTACTATTTGTGTGTCATATTGTCCAATTTCAGATGGTGTCCCAATCAGCTGCCAAGGAGCAAGAAAAGTATGCACAGGCTGGGGCAGTGGCCCTGGAAGTTCTAAGCAAGATACGAACTGTGGCTGCCTTCTGTTCTCAATATGGCGAGCTGCAGCGGTCAGTTTAGGTCGTCTGCTGCATGCTGTTCTGTTTGTAGCCTTTGCTTTTTGTAGCAACTCCACTTCTATTCCCTTTTTCTTTTTCAGAAAGGTTTTCATTGCATCAGCTAACTCAAGGCTGCTATTGCCATTTGTATGGAGTTTAAAAAAAACTCAAGTCACTGTGGGAAACATTCTCTGTATTGTTGCCTGCAGTGAGAAAGCATGGCATTACACACACTGCCCACTTTTATAGGAGACATAAGAAATTCATGGGAGCATAGGACATGCTAAATGTTGTAAAAGTTATGAAGTCAAAGTGCTTGTGTCTTGAATAGACATAAAGCAACACGTGACAGCCCTTTATTTGCTGGCGCTGACCTACATTTTAAGATGGCCTACGTGTGTCTAGGCACCACTATATTAGATCAGTCCAGAACTGATGTCTGCACTGCCATTCACTTTGTACATATTGGAGATATTGTGATTGAAGTGAAGTACACTTCTTGCAGGTTGAAAAAAAATCAGGTAGGCTGTATTATGAACACAGCTGCAATAGGGTGCACGAAACGTCTTGTGCATGCTGCAGAGGCACTAGGTTACAGAAATGACATAACCAAACACACGACTTACATTTATTCGCGCATTAGAAAGCTTACATGCTTAACTGACATTACAGCTAGTGGGGATCTTACAGTGTGATATTGCGTTGGGCTCACTCTGTATTCGTAGTGGGCCAATTTGTTGCCTTGTGTACAGACCTGCTCAAGTATGCTGACTTGTTGGCTAGTGAGCACTTGATATTAATGTTTATCGCATAATCGTCGTCCAACTAACAGGACGGGGTCTGCACCATGTTGTTTACGTTGGCCAGAAAATTAACCACCTGCCTGATGATGCCGTGTTGTCCCACATGCCACAACCATCGTGTCTGCGTGTACAGTGACTGTGGGGACGCGAGCCTCTCCTCAATCAGGCCTAGTCAAATAGGTAGGGTACAAAGGGCAACCTGTACCCAATGATTGCAGGCACTCGTTGATGCATGCCCATGTGCGAGAACATAAAGCCAAATTTGAGCAGAGCTCAAATTTGGCCCTATTCTGTCCTGGAAACGACCCCTGCAGAAATCGTGCCATGGTTTCGGTTGCTGGCTTCAAATCTTCCTGAACCAGTACCAGTCACACACGTCGCTTGGCTAAATCGCCTGCAAGTGTGCTCCCTGTGTAGGCAGACACGTTCCGCCATGGTCAAAGGGGGTGGGTGAGGATCGGCATCCTCTGTCTTGTTGCCGCAGTTGCTTCGCACAATTTCTGGACCCTACATGTTGAACATGGAAGCATGATCGCCGAGCAACTGTCAAATTTCTGTGACAAAAACACAGCCTTATAACTCCTAATCGTCATCCTAACCACTTTTGTAACTCCTAACCATCATCCTTTAGTTTGAATCGGTTACAGAACAAAGCATTTATTATTAAGTTACACTTTCTTTAGCAGTAGAATCGGACCTCTATATCTCAATCATGGATATAATGAACTAACCATAAACGTTTCTCTCCAATATCAGCATGTAAAATATACTATATGCCCATGGCAAATATTGGATATAATCAAGAAATCTTCATGTCGGACGTAACTTCTTTCTTTATGAGGCACGGTTGTTTCTTTCTTGGCAGTGTCCTTTATTGACCTGCCATTCTGGTCCAGTGACTGTGATGTTCTGCTTCTGAGCACAAGTTTGTGGGATTGAATGAAGGCTTGAGTGGTTCTATATTCTAACAAGGGCAGAGTGTAAAGGCACTCATATGCTGTGCTTTTGTGGCACATTCAAGGGGCCCTGAAACACCTTTTGCACTTAGTAAAAAAAGTGTTGCCAATCCGTAGGCGAGGCTCCTGTGAACATGTGAGGCAAATATTATTGCACTGCACGCAGCAAGAAATCTACAACCTCGCGTCAAAAACAGTGAAAAATTGTTTGCTCTCACCTTCGCAACGTCATCATGCAGCTCTGTTGCAAACAGCCAGCCAAACGGCATTGGAAGTGCAATAATTTTTTCCAGATTTCGTGGTCGCGAGAGCATTCTGAGTAATCCTATTATTGCTAAGTTTGTGTTAAATAAGTGAAAGATATATATGCCTGCGATGTCAAAAAGATCAAAAAGGTACTTCATCTTTGCACTTTTGCTCTACACATTGTAGTTGCGCGAAGCTGCGTCTGCTGGGCATGGCCACGGAGATTGCCCTGGCGTGTTGTGCAGGATGGATACTAAGTGTCGTGACGAGCCCTCTGGCTTCTGACACTGCGTGCTGTGATTGGGTTCTGTGGGTGATGTAGCTTCATGGGCGTGGCGATGCGAGGCAGCCTTAGCGTCCATCTTGCATCGAGAGAGCGATTCACATGCCTGAACCAAAAGTAGCGTCACAAATGAAAATGTGCAGCGTTCTTGCGGGGCCTTGCCTCTTTGCCATCCCCCCTGAGTAGCTTCCAGTGCACAATGTGATAACTGCCTCTAACTCTACTTATACCTGAAGGACACAAAAACTTTTGTCATCGGGAGATTCATGCACGACATCTCTTAATAGATGCAGTGAGGCCATTCTATGATGTTAGAAAAGTGTTTCAGGGACTCTTTAAAAAAACCTGGGTGGTCAAAATTACACCAAAGCTCTCCACTATGCTGTCTCTTGTAGCTGCAGTGTTGTTTGAAGGTACCAAGCACAATCAATCAATTTGATTGGGTTTAGCAGCTTCAGCACCAACTGGCTTTGAAAACTCTAATTTACTTTTTAATAAAATGAGCCCTTATTTTCTTTTAAAGGCACAGAAATTTTGGAGAGCAAGTTTCACCCAGAGTAGGAAAAAATTTAGTTCAAGCAGGCTGGTTGTCATAATGCACATATCGCGCATACTGATAAAATCATAATTTCAAGCATTTATGGCTGTTCACTTTCCCCTAACTAACTTCAATGCGTTGTGTGAGGATTTGATTGCTATGACCACAAATTCAAGTGGAGATCTTTATTTTTACTCTTAGCATGCATGTGAAGGGGTGTGCCTTGCAGTCAAACATTCTCTTAGCATTGCGTTTCGAATGAAGGCTTTCACTGACTCTGCTGTGTTTCCTCAGGTACATGACTGCTCTAGAAGCGGGCAAGACTGCTGCAAGGCGCAAGTACATAGCCATGGCATTTGGATTTGGTCTGACGTTTGTGGTCCTCTACGGTGCCTATGCACTTGCTTTTTGGTAAGTCTCAAAGGAAAATGCAGACAAGTTGTTTAACGGTAAAGCAGCGATTTGGGCTTGCTGGTAAGACATCGTGAGGCTTATAGCGCGTGTGTGTGTCACGTCTCACTTTCGTCCTTGTCTCTTTCATGCGCTAGAAGCCTCACGTTGTTTAACGGACAGTCGGATGTTGGGATGCACATGGGCAGTAGATGGGTTGCTTCTCCTAAACCCACAAGTTCAGCTCCTTGCGGTCATGTGTCAGGCCCCTGCCAAAGTACAAAACTATCGGTCCCAGTCAGATGTTGGAAACTGCCCAACACGTGCGTGTGCTTGCATGCACTACTTTTTTCTTTGAGCTTGCTGCCGCACCTTTCAAAAACTTTTCGGACTGTTGACAATTGCACTCTGCAATGTCTCCATATGAGGGCAACACATTCTTATTAGCTGACTTGAAGGAATTCGTACATGCTTTTTTTGTGGTACAAAACAACAAAAGAATGGCAACATTTCTTTTTTTTTTCTTCACATGCGTTTTACGGATCAATCTTGCATGTGTTTTAGTGAACCTGAAGATGATTCTAGTGCCAAGGAGCAGTATATTCTGCCTTCAAATTACCAGCAGACATCGTCGGATGAGAGCACTAACAGAGAAAGCAGCGATGAAGATCTTAGAGAAAAAGGTCCCTGTGGTGATCAACCATTCAGTGTGGTTGGCTAGAGATGGTACCCTGGATGAGAGCCTCAAGAATAAAAAAAACTCTCTGTAGTAATTTACTTGCTTCCAATTTGTTCACGCAAGAACTCTCTTTGAGCGTCCTCCAAAATACGCGAAGTAGTTCCTTACTGGAACGGCCTACCCACCAACTTACACACCTATCTGTACTTTTGCTACACCCTGTTGTTCTTTGGAGAGTTCATAAAGAGATTCCTTTTTGTCTTTTGATTTGTTGGAGTTATTCTTCTGTCAATATGTACAGCTACCATACACTCAACCTAGACACACTTCTGGAAGTCTTGTTCTACAAGTGCAGTCTGCAGCTAGTAAACTTCGGCGGTTTTGCAAAGACAGATCAAGCTAGCCTTTGCAGAGCACTATTACACGAAACATCTAGTAGCACCATTTAAGGGGGGAAAAAAAATGAAAAAGCTCTCGAGACTTGCTTGGGTACTGGAGTCTGACGGTGGCTATACTTGTAATGTGTGCTCTAAGTCGTACTCTGTGGTACCGGATGAATTACATTCTTTTGTTGTTATTCTGCTTCCAGGTACAGCTCGGTTTTAGTAGCAGCATCCAGGCTGGATCCCGGCAGGGCGTTCATTGTGAGTGTGGCCCTTTGCTTTGACGCTGTTTGTATCTACCTAGGAACTTGTTTTGTCTAAGATTCTGGCCAACCAAGAAGAAAAACAAGGGCATGCTGTGCTCTACAAATCACTTGTTGTTTCTTGCAGGTATTCTTCGCAGTCATGGTGGGCTCGTTCTCGCTGGGAAATGCTCTGCCGCAGCTCAACAGCATCGCTGTGGCACAGATGGCGGCTGGCCGTGTCTTTGAAGTGATTGACCGAGTAGGTTTTCAAGCAATCCCCAAAAAATTTTTGTCCGATCAGAAAGTACAATTTTGGGCAGTTACACATTACGGCAGTGTTAAGAGAAAATCTTCCACAACAAGTGAACAACTTTGTCAGTGGGAAATTAAACCTGCCGAATCCACTAACAGTTGATACTGGCCAGTTGTTATTCCATTGTTTTTTGGCAGCTTCAGTTTCTTTTTCTTTTTTACTACATGTTTATATTATTTGTTAAGTATGCTGCACTTGATGTCTTGGTACTGATCCACGGTATGTGTTGCCCATTTTATAGGCACTTAACATCTCGCCCTATATATTAATAATGAACTGGCTTGCCTATCATTCATAATCACAAAAATCGGGTGAAAGAGAATCCTTTGAGGAGAGGCAGGAGGCTACCATTAAGATGAACTTAACAAAGCTAAATGTTCAGCTATGTGGAACAATGTGCAGTTGTTTGGTTGGTTGATCTCCCATAAACCCCATATGAAAAAAGGAATCTGCTTAACACAAACTGCATTTCTGTGATTGTCACAGATACTAGCTGCTCGAATCATCGAGAGATCCTGAACAACTTCTTGCTCCAGCAAAAGCAAATGCTTTGTGTACAGAAACACATGCCAGTGTCAACAGCTATGTGAAAACATGCAGGCCTGGCACCATAGAAACATTAATCAAGGAGGTGCTGGAAGTTTTCTTGCAAGCTGGTAGCGAGGATTCTGCCGAAGAGCCAACAAGAACGAGTTGTGCTCACATATCATGCAGATGATAATACTCCAAATACACTGGCACATTGTCTTACCATGCAGGCAGTAGGGGATTTTTCAACAAGTTAATTTAAAGACAGCACACATATTTTCAAAATGCCAGCAAAAAAAAAAAATTACTGACTGGCCCAAATAAACGTGTATAAATAAATATTTTGAATAGTCCAAGTGGAAAAAAATGTTTCTTTTTGTATATTTGCCTCTTCTTTTTTTAATGTTGGAATGTACCTGCAATTGTGAATTTCTTTTCTTTGATGACCTCCGTGGACACATATTTTTTTGGTTCCTTCGAATTCATCTTTACAGGAGTCTGTTGTATATAACTGGGAACAAGGTTCCACAAACTGCCACATATTGCAGCATCCTCCATCATGAATTCTAGAGCTACTTAGCCACATCTTAAGATACTGAAGCCAAAGAAAGCATTTGCTTGGCTTCAGTGTTACTGAGCTTACTGAAATTTAACGCAGTGAACTGTTGCTAGAGAAAAAAAAAAGGAAAGTTCTGTTTTTATGGTGACTGTCACAAAATGAATCACTTTTTGGAAACATACTCTACTAATGTAGCAGGATGACTAATGCCACAATTGTGGTATCCACAATGACAAGCAGCAGAAACAAAAATGTTTCAGCTGAGTTCTAAGTACAGACAGCAGAAAAAATATCCTTTATCTATCAGTAACAATACTCCCTTCTTGAAGATGATAGCAGACATAGATATACTTGCATTTAGTAATGTGAATACTGTTGACCGTGAACTTGTTCATGAATATAATCAATGCTGACTCACCCCCTTCATGTCTTTTGTGTGCGCTGAACTCCCAGGACTAATTCGATGCACATTTTGTTTCCAGAGGCCTGATATCGACTCATACTCTGAACTTGGTGTGCAGCTAAAACAGTTCACCTCTAACCTCTCTTTTAAGGACATCAGCTTTTTTTATCCAAGATGCCCAGGTCACATGGTAAGAGTCATGTAAAAGTATTTCTTTAAAATACATTTCTTCTCAACCGAATTCTCTCTCTCTCTCTTGTTTTTTTTTCATGTAGAAAGCGTTGCTCCTCCCTGCCTTTTTTTTTACTTGCGTGTGGAAGTCCACATACTTGATAAATTTTTTAAATTCTCTGCAAACCTGATGCAAAAGCAGAGCTGACGGTGTGTTTTGTAATGATTCTTTTAATTTCCCATTCCTTTTGCTCTTCATCACTGGCGCGCATGATGCCACGCCTTCGTTATTGCCAGCACGGGCAACTCGCTGTGGCAGGTGAACTCACAGACACGGGCGTCAGTGTTGTTGGCCAGTGTTCCCATGCATCTCTATTTTCTTACCAAGTTTACAAACATTAGTTAAGAATAGATGCAGCATACTGAAGAAGAACGTACATTTTGCTTGTAAAATACCCTCAGTTCTCAGAACATACACTTTTTGAATGGATGTAATTCAGCGCATGAAGATAGTATTGTAAAGTAAGAAATGTTGTGATCGCTATCTGTCCATCAGTTGGTATTTATTTATTTATTTATTTATTTATTTATTTATTTATTTATTTATTATATACCACCGGCCCTTGTAAGGGCCCAAGCTTGAACAACATAAGATTTATACAAAATCCAAAAGGAAAATATGCACAAATACCTAAAGGACAATAAGTTGGAGCAATGGAACAATTCAATAGAGAGGATAAGACAGGGCCAAGCAAATAAAAATCTAAACATGAAAAGAACTGGGCAAATGAGCAACAAAATTATGTAACTAAAGCAAGGTACCTGTAAAAAGAAAACGAAAAAAAATTTGGCCACATCTTGCGCGGTGTCATCAGGGCTATTTAAATTTGTTGCACGTAAGTTGTTCCAATCTGTTACTGTGTGCAGAAAGATAGAATATCCTAAAGAGTTAGTTTTAGGGAGACTATAAAGGTTCAGTATATCAATGCCACGAAAAAAAAAAAAATATCTCTGATATTCGTAAGGTATTGACACAATTAATTGCATGTCGTTATACCAACCACGAATGGTCATGTGAAAAATGTGAAAATAGCAAGAACAATACTGTCAGTATACAGTTGCACACGGCCGTATTGTAGTTATCTGCGCCTTGCAGAAGTAACGAAAATTGGTTCTCAGCACGTTTCTGTGAGTACATCCTGAAGTGTTTTGTGTTCCTTAATGCACAGCACAACATGCACGTTTGAAGCACGTTTTGGCACCAGCCTAACATATTTTTCTTAACATGGTTTATTACTGGAGGTGGCCGAATTTCACATTTTTTTCAAATATGAATAGTAAGCATTAAATATAGAATCAAATATCGAATAGTCAAATGCAGACACATACATTTACAGCGAGAATATGTGTTACGGTATTATTAGGCACCACACCTGTACTGACAGCTAGAAAGACAGTAAGAAAGACAGCTAGATTTCTGGGTCAAATGAACAGCTTTAAACAAGAAAATTGCCAATTGCCATTAAAAAAACTGCATGAATAGTCTCTCAATGACATTAGAGCCTGGTTTCAAACAAGCGCTCCAAAAAGAAGTGGCAGTTATATGACTAGCTTTCCAAGAACACTAAATAAATGACTGCCAAAGAATAATTAAAAGTTGCTGTTAAAAAGTAAAATAATAAGCTATGGAAGGACTTGTTCGCTATAGACATATGTAAAAGGGACCGTTGCAAGAAAACATTGCTGGTTGTAACACAGAAGATAAATCTGAACGCAGTTACACTGCCAAATACAAGAAATTACAAAGCACAAGCAAGAAATCGCAGGTTGTCATGTAGGCTTCAGTCACGAAACTGAAAACAAAACTTGTATTACCCATTTTATTTCGGCATTCATTTGAAAACTTTTGTCATTGTCACACTTCTGACGATTAGCAATGCTTTGTTTAGCAGGCAGAAAACAGCAACTTGAGTGAAACATTCAGTTGTTGCGAAATATTTGGTTAGTTTTAAGCATTCTAATACAGCGAAATCTCAATATAATGATTCATGCAGGACCGCTGAAGATCGTTCGTTATTTTGAAATATTGTTGTAATGAAAAACTTGCGGTTATAAACCAGTGGACAAACCTAGGAATGAAAATTAAGTACTTTGGTAGTAGACACATGTGCAGACAAGTATACTCTTAAATAAATGTTTCACTCACTTCAAAGCTGCTTTATTTGAAGAAATCGGTGATTTTCTTCTGGTGCGTGCAGTACGCATGACCGATTAGGAATGCGTCTACATCTTCCACTTTGCACAATACCTCACCGGACACGTCATTGCACCGAGCGATGAAAGTGCGAACTTTGTTCATGTGCGTTAAAGCATCAATGTTCGACACGATCTCATCTTCTGTGTTTGGTGACCCACAGTCGTCTTCCTTTGGGTCGTCATCATCACTGGAGACGTCACAAACGCAGTTAACAATCCCTTCGGTTGTCAGGTCCACCGCCGTTAGTGCTGTGCTGTCGCTCTCCACGTAGTCGGTGAAGGAAGAGACGGCAGGCAGCAGTTCCCTAACCTCGGTCCACAGGTCTCCTGGTTTGTTGTCTGTCACCTACAAGTCATCTTCAAGCTGCACAGACGCTTTGAGAAGCCCTGCTTTTCGCCAGCAGTTGCTAATGATGGACGCCTTCAAGTTCCACCAATCTCCTGTGAGCATTTCCGCTGCCCGATGAATATTGATTGCAATATGCTGCTTTAGGCAGAGGTTGATAATCAATCGCTGCACAAGGTGCTTACGAAATTCTGCTTTCACTCTTTATAATGCCCTAGACTAGGGGTTGGAGCAAGGATGTGTTGTTTGGTGGCAGAAACTCCAAGTGAATGTGTGTCAAGCGACCATTCACAATGTGAGCAGAGCAGTTGTCGACAACCAGTAGAATTCTTCGGCCATCCCTCCTCATTTGGTCGTCAAGTTTGATGACCCACTTGGAAATGTGTTCTCTGGTAATCCAGGCTTGTTTGTTGGCACGGTAGTCGTACAATAATGACATGCCGTTTTTCATGCAGCGAGGCTTCGAGTACTTGCCGATGACGAGCGGTTTAATTTTCTTCATGCCTGTTGCATTGCAGCAGAGCAGGACTGCCTTGTGAAGTTGCGACTTCTTCCCACCATTGCACTGCTGCCCTTTGAAGTGCATCGTCCAGTCTGGAAAGAGCTGATAAAAAGATGCAGTCTCGCCCGCGTTAAAAGTATCATCTTCAGAGTACAATTCAGTGACCTCTAGAAAACATCATTGCACCAGGAATCCGCGCCTTCTCTGTCAGCAGCCTTTTCCTTGCCCGAGACTACCTGCCAAGTTATTCCGTTCCTTTGGCGGAAACGAAAAAGCTAACCCACATTGGCGTCGAACCCTGTTATTTCAAGTGCATCGGCAAATTTGCGGGGTTTTTCTTGGAGCATTGGGCCAGACACGGGAACGTTTTGCAGTCTGACATCGTTGAACTATGTGAGAACAGCTTGGTCCACATTTTAATGTTTCCCAGTTGCAGCCGTTTCCTCGTAGGAGCGAGTTGCATTTACCAGGGAAGCTTGACAACCTTGTCTCGATCTTTGAAAATGGTCGCGACGATTCATGGGGCAAGATTATGCTGTCTGCACATGTCGATTTGCTTTTTCCCTGTGTCGATTTCTTGCAATACATCCAATTTGTCCTGCAGCAAAAACTGCTTTCGCTTCTTCTTAGTGCTGTCGCTAGCTGCATTTATTATTGGATCTCACGCGAACATTGCCAAACCTTTGTTGTGAATTTTTTAGGTTTGTAGCACAGCTCAGAACGAGCAAAAAAGGAAGCTGGAAGGGGTAATGAATAGGAACGGATTACAGGGACGGAGAACTCGCCCTGTTCTCTGTTCCTATTCATTACCCCTTCCACCTTCCTTTTTTGTTTGTTCTGAGCTGCGCTACAAGCCTAAAAAAGTCATGACATACCAACTCGCCCAAACTGCCACACTTTGTTGTGAAGTTTTTGGTGAAGTTTGTGGGGAAGTAGTTGGCATTAGACATGGTGATGATGATAGCTACTGCACTCGCGGTTTCTGTTTCACGAGAGAGCTGCGGCACTGTTACTTTTAGCCGAATTCGAAATACTGACGTTCCTCAGTTATAAAGGGGAAAGGAAACAATGTGTGTTATTCTGAAATATGCACTGTATTGAAATTCGTAGTTCTGAAATATTTTTACGTTGAAAATGTAGGTAATCTGGTGGGGATCTTTAAAATATTGGTAAATGAGAGAAATTTGTTAATATGGGGTTTGTAGTAACGAGATTTGACTGTATGCCAAATAGTTTATCTTCAAATACGAATCGAATACTATGCACTAACTATTCGTATTTGTGTTCATATTCGAAGCTTCGAATATTCGTCCACCCCTAGTTATTACACAAATGACCCCAACTTGTGCATGCCCCAGATTGTGCATGGGCTAGAAGCTGATAAAAAGAATTGTGTCTTCAGCTGCTGCCGAAGAGATGTTCTTATTTGTTAAAGTGCGATAGAGTAGTCAGAAAATCAGGAAGATTGTTGCAAATGACATCTCAGTTATGCACCTCCCAAGTTCAACTTTATTGTCTACTCACGTATATTGAGGAGAACTGATCTTCTTTCTTTTGTTACCTTTTGCTATCTTTATACAAGTGGCCTGCCTTTGTGGAAACCACAGTACTCACAAATGTTTTGCGGAATTGATGCTGCAGTTTCTTTATTGTGTGTGTGTGTGTGTGTGTGTGTGTGTGTGTGTGTGTGTGTGTGTGTGTGTGCGTGCGTGTGTGTGCGTGTGTGTGCGTGTGTGTGTGTGCGCGCGCGTGTGTGTGCGCGCGCGTGTGTGTGCGCGCGCGTGTGTGTGCGCGCGCGCGCGTGTGTGTGCGCGCGTGTGTGTGCGCGCGCATCAGCTGAATCTTCATTTTTTTCCCCCTCCTTGCTCCCCTGGTACCTGCAATGGTAGGTCTTGCGAGACGTGAGCCTGGAAGCCAGCGAAGGTCAAGTCGTGGCCATCTGTGGGACAAGTGGCTCGGGGAAGAGCACACTACTCAACCTGGTTGTGCGTTTCTATGACCCCTGTTATGGCGAGGTGGGTTCTGTTTGCAAGGGTTGGTCATCTTCGCTTGACTGAGTATTAGTGCCAGTGTGATATACTAAGTGAATGGAAGAGGGTGTTAAGTTGTGAAACTGGGAATCTCACATTAGAGCACCGCTTCTTTTCTTTCTTTTTTTAAATAGCTCGTAGAAAGCTGACAAGGTCCTTGTATTTTGCTTACAATATTGCAAAGTTTTGCTGTGCCAAGAATTTCAGGCATAAGTATTTGTCTTTGTTTATATATTCCTTGCTCAGATGTTCATTAACTAGCCTGCACTAAACAGATTTTTCTGCTGACAGTGTCAAGGGCTGCAGAAATATTGTTCCCGAGCATCAAGAAGTATTCAATGGTGTTAAAGAATTGCAAATGAAGAAATAAGTGTATTATACAATAAGCTTTTCTTCCCTTAAAGAAGTTGACGCTATCGTAAAATTTACCGTAGGGAAAATGCGTCTAGATTGCTTCTTCCCTTTTCCTAGCATTGGATATGTGCTTGTCATGTTTGAAGCTACAATCAAGTCAAGATAGCTTTGCTGCTTTGAAGTCTTCGTGAAGAAGGCAATGACAGTTTCTAGGTGCCAGAAAAGTGTAAACCTAAAGTTTTCTACCAAGGTGCAGAAAGTACTGCATAATTTGCTTTTTGTAAACATGTCAGTGCACAATGTTAAGTGAAGAAGCTCTCTGGCTCTGACCTGTTGAATTTGCTTGCTGACAATAAGGCTGAGAACCTACTGCAGCCAGTAGTAGGACCCGCAGACAATGTGTTCCCTCTACTTGTCTTTAGATTACTCTGGACGGCGTGAACTTGAGGTCCCTGAGTGTGCGGTGGCTGCGTTCCGAAGTTAGCCTTGTGAGCGAGCGGACGACTTTGTTCAACTACTCCATTGCTGAGAACATCCAGTTTGGCCAGGAGGACACCACAATGCCTGAAGTTGTGGAGGCAGCCAAGCTAGTTGGCATGCACGAGTTCATCATTAGCCTTCCTAAGGTAAGCACAGGCTGAGCCATTGTGCCTGAGCTGTATTCTTCATGAGACATGGTCATCGTTGTAATTTATTTTATGGTTTTCTGGTCACTGTAGCTGAAGGTGGACTCCTGTAAAAGGGTCTGAACTTGAGTTTGTTGGTATGGCTTCATTACGGGGACACTGCAAAAAAAAGAGACAAGGAAGACGGACAGGACAGGCACTGACTATAGGGGGGGGAGAGCAGGGGGGAGGGGGGTGAAATGCGCATGCATCCTACCCTATCTAGAGCAATGAATCGTTCAACTGCTGAGATAGTTAATCTCTGTCTTGGTTAATGCAACTGATGGTGCACTAACACATGCAGGCCCTACGAAATGCACACATTCGGCAAATCTATTAGGCATTTGTCTTGCATGTCACAGCAAGACAACTGCATTGCCCCTTATATTGGCCTCTCCTTACACTGTCTGATGAACCTTGCAATAACGAAATCGTCATGGAACGGGGAAAAATTTGCTTTTGCTTTCGTGAGAATTTCGTTGTTGTGAAAAGAGACGGCACAGATAGGTAATGCATCGCAGAACGAAACCTTACTGTCAAAATTTCATTAGCCTACTTTGGCAAGCTTTGCTCGAGGATATAGAACCACATTACCAACAGTACAAAGTGCGCCGCTGGCGTTGATCAGCAGTGGAGCACTATTTTCGGTCAATTGCTTTCGGAGGTACGATCACTTTTGCGAGATTTTGCGTAACTCATACTCATGCAAGATTTTGCGTGCCGGACACAGAGCAACAGCACATGCAGCAGCATTTCTCCAGTGCGCGCTATTGCCCGCCGGCTGACGGGTTCGGTGCTGAGTGCAAAAGTGATCGTATCTTGTGTACCCGAAGGCAAACAATCGAGATAATGGCCTCTTCATGCAAGTCTACATCCGGCGCTGAATCCACACACAATGCCTGTCGGGTGGCACCAAAACCAGCGTTCTTGAAGCAAGGGATGCATATTACCGGACGATCCCTCAATCGCAGCCTGATGCGTGGGACTCCATGCTGTGATCGCCATCTCAAGCACCATAAACAATTCCATGTCGGTAGGACATGGACTTTCTTGTTTTTGCTGCATTTTTCTCACCAAGGCGCACATAACACAGCCCACTGCCTTAATTGGCAATCGTTGTTGGAAACGCACATTCAGTTTGCGTTCAGTTTGCGTTCAGTTTCACCTCACGCGATTGGCCTAAGCCGTGCCGAGTTGTCAGCGGTGCAGAATGCAAACTGAACATGCGTTTCAAGCAACGATCTACGATCTCGCCTAGTAGGTATGCAAAAACCGCTGTCACATGCAGGTAGCAACATGCGTGCTGCTTCAAATGGGCGATCAACAAACAAGATGGCGGCCATGACGTCTTTCCAGCGCATGTGATCGCTTCCGGCGCTAGGTTGTTTTTGTAAACAAAAATGGCGGCACCCACCAAAGTGTAATGTGGTGGTATTTTATGCAATTTTATTGCAAAACAATCGCATTTGAGCACATTTTGGAGCATGCTAGCCCTACGCGAGTAGGTAATATGCTGGGTTACGTTCCGGCAGATTTTATTGATGCGGGATTGTAGTACAGCAACATATCGTTGCCAAGAGGTATGAAATGCCTTGAATCCTATAGACGTTCGCCTGCCTGGGATACGAAAATATTTTGTTGTTGCAAGAATTTCGTTATCACGGGTTTCGACTGCATTTCTTTTCTTACGAAAACTGGCAAGTGTAGCTTTCAGTTCTACATGTAAGAATCCGTATATCCGGAGAAAAGTATGTGATCCCATAAAACTGGAAGTTGGGTAAGTTGGTGCTGATTCATCGCTAAGCTACAAAGCATGCAAAAGACAGTTGACAAAATGCAAGGACTCTAAGAAATGCTGGAACCTTGCAGCTTGACTTGACATTCGGTTTGATGCTTGCAGTTCTATGCGACTCCTTTCTATTACTATGCAGAAGAGGTGGGCAACTAACAATCTGGCTGTACAGTGAACTGCATAGATCCAGCTGGCCATATGACAATAGGTGGCAAATTCATCCTGTGGCACTTCACCATGCCTGGCATGACAGCAGTTATTACTCACCTTGACATGTCAATCACCAAGGCAAAACTCATACCTGGCCACACGCTAATGGCCAGGAGTGTCTGGTACAGGCTAACACGTGTGGCAGGACCAAGCCATGCTTGTAGTATACCACTGACAGCTTTAGATATAGGATATTGTGTGGGTTTCCACTTAGAAAAGGCCCTGGTTATGCATTCTGCTTCGGTAGAGTACAGGAGCAGAACACATGTGTCTTATTTCTCATCTTCTTCCATATAGAAGTTATGTCATTTAATGGAGTGGTGAGTTCAAGTAGCTGTGGTTCATGTGCACAGACGCAGTGTGACTACAACTGTGCTTCCAGTGTTTATATTTTGAGAATGCTTTCATCAAACTCTCAGAAGCCAGCATGCTTTCTGTATCACCTATAGTTGGTCTCTTGCCTGTCTGTTGCCATTATTTTTAGATCATTACAAATGTGCCCAATTTGCTGTTAATTAATGTTAATTAATCATAATAATTAATACAGTATTAATTTAATGATGGTAAGTTAAGCGTCTGATGCATTTCTTTTTTGGTCAGGGTTACGAGACAGAGATAGGTGAGCAGGGCTGCCAACTGAGTGAGGGGCAACGCCAGCGGTTGGCTATTGCTCGAGCAATGGTCAAGACCCCCCGGATACTGCTTCTGGACAACGCAACTGGTGCGTTGGATGCGGCCTCTGAAACACACCTTCTGCGCACCCTTGCGAAGGTGAGATAGAGAGAGAGGTCAAACTTTATTGTTGCTCATCGGATTAATGAGCGGGCAATGTCAGTCCAGGCCCCTCTCTGTCAGCATATACATGATGGCAGATAAGACATACACTGCCTGGTACTCTTGCTCCTTTGGTGTGGTGGCTGTAGTCAGCTACCCATGGTTGGAGGGTGGGGATTGGGAGGTGGGATAAGGCTGTGTAGGAGGCATATCCACAGGATGTGATAGGTGTTCGGGCAGTCACTGCAGTTTTTGCAGGGAGGGGAATCTTCTGTCGGAAGATCCCCCTGTGCCTTGTTGACATAGAAATGGGTTGCAGGCAGCTCATGCACATCAGCTTGCATTTGGTGTGTGTGATTCTTGTGCAATTTTCATTCAGGTAGGACATGCAGGAGCGGTGTTTTAGATTCTAATTGCCACAATGAGTGCAGCATTGCGAATGCCTTGGATTCGGTAGTGATTTTAGCAGTGCAATGTTTTCATTGGCCAAGGGCTCACATGCTGTTTTCTAGTGGCACTTGAGGGTTCAAGGGAGCACTCAAGTGACCGCATGTCAGCCTTTTCCTGTTTTCAAATCTATTGTACCATGTCCTTCTTGGTGCAACATATGCCTGTGAGCTAGCATCCTTAGTCATAGCCTATTCAAAAGGTTAGTACTACTGAATCTTATTTATTTAGTTTTTTATTTATTTCATACTGCCGGCCTACTTTTGAGGCCTTAGGCAGAAGTGGGAGGAGGGATACAACATAATATAAGCTCAGTACACAAAAGCAAAACAAAAAGGGCAAGAAAAGGTAAGAAAGGAATCGGAGGAGGACACACACGTGTCAATGCGTACATGCAGAAAGCAACAAAATAACTGTCTAGGAAATAATTGCAGGACAATTTACGAAGTAATAACGATCGCAGTACGTAAAAAAGTAACAAATGATGCAGAAGCCAATGATCAGATACGTGATCAGAATGCAGATACATGATCAATAGGCACTATTTCTTCGAAATGTAAAATCTTTGGAGTGTTAGCATCATTCCTGCATGAACACAGAGCAGAAATATGTATGAAATGTTCGAGCGATTTCAAATTTATCGTCGAGTACTATGTCACCGACTGATAGACTTGGCACTGACTTCTTTTTCGGTGAAAGGTATTGCCAGAACCTTCCAGGCAATGAAAGAATGAAAGAAAGAATGAAAGTTTCACCTTTTTGATGCCGTTTCCTAATGTAACGCGTAGCTTGGTAATCTTTTTTGCATTAGCATTTGTTGGATGGCACTTATGCGTAGCTCAGGCTTTGTTAAGTTTACGCCCTATACGGACAATGTCTTTTGTCAACCAGGGGTTGCTACTGCACAAAATCTAGTTTTTCTTTTTTTTTGGTACAGACTGCGCAATGCATCAAAAAACTATTTCCTTAAATAAATGCCACACTTCTTCGGCGGAGGCATCAGCTGATTCGCAAATAGTGGCAAAGTCGAAAAATGAGCTTTCAAGCATATCCTGTATGTCAACGTCACTAACACGTGTAAACAACAGGATTACGCTTTCTTTTCTTTCTTCTTTTTTTTTAAGTTTTAAAGAGAACTGCAAATATAAAGACAAGGATACAGTTTTGTGATTGGATGTGCCATCAAAAATATTGACACTTGGATTCCACCGTAACAGGCCATTAGTAACAAGAAGGTCCAAGACAGACACTGCATTGCTTTCAGTGCAAGCGGGCTGTTTAACGAATTGGGTTAAGTTGTGCAAGCTGATCACGTCAATGAATGGCCGAGATGCATAAGTAAACGCTTCTGGGAAATCGTCTGACCAGTTTATTGCTGGTAAGTTGAGATCACCTGTCAGTAACAGGTTGCAGAAAAGAATTTTTTTCCTACACAAGAATTCATTAAGGTTTTCAGCAAAGGAACTATCACAGTTTGGTGGACGATAAATGCCCACTACACTGAAATAGCATTCCTCAAGAAACAGTTTAATTACAATGCTCTCTATTCCCGATATGTCGGGAAACCTGGAGACCCACAATGATTCCTTGAGTAAAATTGCGACTCCACCTCCCCTAACGTTGTGATCATTATGGTATACCCTGAAGCCATCTGGTGTTAACTCATGGTCACTGATGTTGTGATGAAGCCAGGTTTCAGCTAGTACTATGACATGTGGATTATGCACTGTAATAATACTTTCGAAGTCAGGTAATTTATGAATAATGCTACGAGCTTATATATTTAGACAAAGGAAGATTATTTTGCAACCACTTCATTGATTGCATTTGGGCCTACTCATGTTTTGGGTGTCAGAAGCAGAATAATCTTTCTTATCTATGAGAAGCGGAACCCTCTTGTTTTGGCTACTGTCCCATCAAAACAGAGTGCAATCGATACTGATCTTGTCATACAGGAGCTTAACTTTGTTGCACTCTCTTTTTTCTTTGGTAGCACAATCCCACTGTTGTTTGTGCACTATCCTAGTGGCAGCAGGAAAATTCTCAGCTATGGAAATGTTTTGACCTTTAAGCTTGTGACAATTCTTTAGGACTTTTATTTTTTCACAGTGATCAAATAACTTTAGAATGATCGGCCGTGGCTTATTTACTTGCCTGTGTCCTATTCTATGAATTCGCTCAGTGAATGTCACTTTGACACCCAGCGTCGTCTTGAGTAAGTCATCAACCACATTAGTGTACAGTGACTGTGGAGTTTTGCCCACAACCTCTGGAAAGCCAAATGCCAGAAGATTATTGCGACAGCTTCTGTCTTCTAGAATTGGCTTGGAACTTGCAGTGACTTGGGTGGAGTGTCACCGAGCCACCTGTTGGCTCTCTTTAAAGAAGTGTGACAGTGCATATATTTCCATTTAATAAGCATCCTGTCAACAACTGATCAATTGGGCGAAGGTGCTCTGTGGAAGAACATGCCTTTGTCCCTTGAGTGCATGATCAGGCTGGGGGAAATGTATACGAGTGTTTTTAAGGGTTTTTGAGAGCTGGTGGAGTTCCCTGGAGATGAAAATTTTGTGGATTTTCAGTTTTATTGGAATATTGTAAAACACTTGTATACCTCTCGACTCAATCAGCTGCTGAGGTCCTGGTTGTAGGTCTATGAGAGGCAAAATTTCTTTACTAGCCTGACCTCTACATTCACAATAGCTATCAATGGCTGTTTGAGCAGCTCATAGGCGCCATATAGGACTTTAATGAGGGGAGTCAGATTCATAAACTAATTTATCTATAACTGAGTAGCAGAAGACTGAGTATTTGTGGAGTCATGCTTGATCAGATTTATTTGTCAGCCTATATGACTACAGCTGACCTACACATTCACTTGCAGGGCAGTCCTCGGCGCACAACGATGGTGGTAACACAGCGGCTGTCGACCTTGCGAGAGGCAGACATGGTGTATGTGATGGACGAGGGCCACATTGTGGAGCAGGGCAAACATGAGGACCTGGTGGCGAAGAAAGGGTTTTACTTCCAGCTCATGCTCAGCCAGCTCACAGAGAGTGAAGATACTGAGGCTCCGGCACCTCCACCCGAGTCCTGTCGTCCTGCCTGTAAGCTTGTTTGCTTAGTTATGCATTCAGCAGACGGCTAAGATCACTAGGCCACTGCGGCAACTTCAGCAAGGGCTAGTTGGTAATTCAACTTCGTGAAAAACGGTGTGAACGTATGCGAGGAAGGCACAAGAGATGCAGAGCACTGTGTATGCCTCTTGCCATTCCATAGTTTGTTTTTTTTATCAGTCCTGCATATGTCCTTTGCCTCCCTTTTTTGTTTTGCCCCTTTGCAATGTTTTCCAGCTAGAGCATCTTGCTAGAGGTGTTACCCTACTTCACAAGCTTATGCATGCACTCATACTCACTATGTCGGAGTGCAAGAAAGTGTGATTCTTGTGATCAGTCTTAATTTTAAGAAAAGAATGCGCATTAAACTTCAAAAGGCTTTAGTGTCATGGCACATAAAGCAGGTTGCAGTATTACTCACTGCCTAACAGTGCACTGTCCACGTCCTATAACATTGCTTGCACTACACTCTAATTTGTATGCTTGCTAGCATTGATACCCTTAATCCCTGAGTGCAGAACATTAATTCCACATGATTTTGCCACACTATTGGTCTTCTGCTGTTACGACACCATAACTTGTAAATTTGCTAGCGCTAGTGTTCCAGCTTTAATGTCTTTAGTTAGCTATGGTTTGCTAGCATTGGTGTGCTTCATCAGTGAGCACGCATTACTTTCCTCCTGCGCTTTCTGCCAAACTGTAGCTTGTGTTTCTACAGCATCACAGTTCGTGTGTTCCTTTTATAGCACTCGTGAGCTAGAACTTGTGGGCTTCGTTGGTTGAGCGCACAACGTTACTTCCTCCGCTTGCTTTTCCTCCTGTTGTATGTGCAGCCTGTTGATACCAAGTCTCTTCCAGCAAGACAGGACGAAGATGACGAAGAGGAACAGCTGCGAAGACGCAGGAAGGCATTGCTCTTGGAAAGCATCTCGCCATTTGATCGCGAGTGCAGTCGTCTCGCTGACGACATCATCAAGGCAGGCTATTTGTTTTTATCTTCTTCTTCTTCCCTTTCTCTCACGAGAAACCAGGCATGTCTGATATGAGTGCTAGCCACAGCCTTACCCCCTCGCAGGGAATGTCACATAATATTAGCTGCCAGGCACCTGCGCGCATTTGCTCATAAAGTGCGCATGACGAACCCCAGGTTTTTAGTAATGATAACTCTGAAGAAAGAAAAATACTTTCATCACATATAGATGGTTTTAGGCTGCCATACAGCAAAATTATTGCATATTTTTATGAACTAACAAGTAACTGCTATACCCAGTGTTTGACTTAATATGGCCTGAAATACTGCCGGGACAAAAAAAAAAAATGCAACTACTACTACTACTACTACTACTACTACTACTACTACTACTATTACATTTCATTGTCGAGAGCTATGAAATGCATTGAATCCTATGAGCATTCACTGAGGATATGAAAATGTTCCGTTGTTGCAAGAATTTTGTTGTCGCGAGGTTTCGTTATTGTGGGTTTAGACTGTACATATTGCAAAAATTATGTCGAAGCATGTTATTTACTTTGTACTATTGTTAATTTCTTATGTCTTTTTTGTCTTCTCTCTCACTGCATTTTTTTCTTTGAAATCTTTCTTGTTTAATGAGATTGATAATTCTCCAGGTGTCAATTCTGATATCACAGGCTTGCATTTATGTGCAGGAGGATGTTGAACTTCCATCTGCCCGCAAGATTTTGCAAAAGGCCCGGCCTGACTGTGGCTGGTTCTTTCTGGTCTCACTGGCTTCTCTTGTGGTTGGAGCATCCCTGCCTGTCTTTGCAGTATTCTACAGCGAAATATTCAATGTGAGTACATGGCACTTCCTTGAAATGAAATATTCTAGAAGTTTCTCTCAACTTGGTAAATGTGTATTGCAAACTCAGTGCATTGCACTTTCCAAGATCAGTATGCTTTAACATTCTGATAAACTTTATCACCCTGTTAACATTGTTTTACGATAGATGTTTTGAAATCAGTATGAATGTATCGACATGTGCACTTGTCTTTATCGGGCGACACGTTTCACCGCCTAACAAATGTTATCGCACAGCGCAGGACGCGCTTGCATGTGTGGGAAATTTCTGGAATGTTATCCATAGTTCCATCCACTGTCTGTGACCAAACCTTGTGTAATCTGATTGCATGTGTGCGCGGGTCCCAGCGATTAGTCTGGAACGTTTGATGATTGATGTATAAAAGCCGACACGCTTGACCCGTTGATCAGATTTTACGACGATCGCCGACTGTGTTCACCGCTGTCGCCATTCTTTGAGTGTAGCCTGTTTTTGAGGGCACAAGCTCGCCCAATAAAACGCTAGTTTCATCTTTCTCAGTTTGGCTGCTTTCTTCACAGTCACTACCACGTGACAGTATAGATAACAAAAAGGGAGCAGCGTGTATGCCCCGGCAGACACCGAAAGATGCATGAAAACTCGAGAAAATTAAACTGAACCACAAGGCGAATACATTATGTACTGACTGTAATCACTCCACCTGCTTGCGCTCCCCTCCCTCCCCTTTTTCTTCCAGCAGCAAAACAGGTAGTTTACTCTGTGGGGATGCGCGATTCTCACGCGTCCCCTGATATCTTGTTTTCCCACATAGCTTCCATCTCCTGCAGTGCGGCTTCGCCGCGTGGCATGGCGCCCGCGGCGGTCAGAGTGGTTGAAGCGCAGTACGAGAGATGGCGCGAGTGTTGCGCTGGGGCGGGGTTACTTGGGCGCAAGTGAAAACACGGGTCCTCTTTGGCTGCGGGTGTAGGTACGACGTGGACATCCCGCGCGTGCACCGATCCATGCTTCTGCGAGACCGTCTCGCGTGGCATCCATCGAACGCGCCACCGTTCGTGTGACCGTACGCGCGAACGACCAGGCGTTGGGATTTAGCATGGGGCGAACATATTCGCTCGCTATCCAGTCGCGGTGAGTCGGACTTCTAGATTTGTGGCGCGCCCATCGGCATGTTTTGTGGATAGCAACTCGGCTAGCAGCCATTGATCTATGAAAGGTGCAATAAATGCCCTTGTGATTGTTTGCGCTACTGTATTGTCGTTCCTTTGTCCGAAGAGTACGTTTGAGAATCCCACAACTCATGTCCACAAACTTATCCCTGTAAAGGGCTTCTGATATCAGGCAGGTTGTTACAGCGTATGCATGCTTATGCAAAATGCTTTTCTGACTATCAAACAGCATGTGGTGCGAGCAGTGATATTAACAAAGTCTGGTGACAAGCAGAAAACGGCTAAATAACAGGACGAAGAAAGGCACACAGACCACAGCGCTGACTTGCTATCTCATTGATTGCAATTTATTGGCCCTGAGTGTGCTGAATTTCCGTTGCTTTTGTGCTTTGAGATAGTAGTAGAGTATATATGTGCTGACTGAATAAAGACACTTGGTTGTTAGTCAGCGCTGTGGTCTCTGTCCCTTTCTTCGTCCTGTTATTTAGCTCTGTTTTCTGCTCGTAATCGTGAACCAACCAGCCCAAATGCTTACTCATCTGCAAAGTCTGTTGTTCTTGGTGGTCCATGTACATTCGGCAACTGACAATTCGAACTCAGCGGGGACTGCAAGAACATCCAAGTAAATGGTCGTCCCAAATACCGGATTCGTCCCAAAATAAGTGACTTTATTCCACAAGTGGTCAAAAAAGGTGTACCGTATTGTTGGATTGTCACTTTCAGGGATACCTTCAATTTTGCGTGACTGTAGCACAGGACACGTCAGTGTCCAGAATCGATGACATTCTTGGTGCAGTGTCAAGCACGCTATCTTTCATGGGACTAGCACAAGATGCGCTGGTGTCTACGAGCAACGTCATTCTTAACAGAGTGCCAAGCACACTACCTTATCACTGTGTGGAAACACTGTCCACCATCGACGCCTCTGGTGCTAGACTTGTGAAATACCGCGAAAATGAAAGCACAGTGAAACCTCATTAAATCGTAGTTGGCCGGAACTCGGAAAAAGTACGTACTAAACGGTAGTACTGCTTAACCAAAATGGTGTGAGATCGCCCACTTACCTGTCAAGAACGGAACTATGAGAAAGTGCGATGAAAGGGCAGAAAACATGCAGTATTTATTCATATCTCGGGACAAAAGTATGTTATTTTCGTTTGATGCCGCGATGGCCTAACAGCGACGATGGTGGCCTCAAACTCGCTCACATTTTCCCCAGTCCCCTCTTCTCACGAAACACCCGCATGAGGCTGACATAACACGCAGCATCTGCCACTGTCAGGCCTGAATTGCCTGTCCTGTCGCTTTCTGTGTTGTCCTCATCACTGTGGTTAGGTGGCACCATGGCAATAACAGAAGCAACAGTGGCAAAAGTTCGAACCTCGTAGCTAACGTATTTTTGCAGTCGCAGCAGCATTGCCGACCAACTTCTCCTTTGCTTTCCAAATGCCACATGCTGTAGTCAACAGTAGATCCCACACGCATGTCAGCACCAACTTCTTCGTGCCACGTTCGACAGCACGAACGGTGTCCTATTTTTCTTCTATGCTCAGCACCCGGTTCTTGCCCTAGCTTGTGCGACACCACAACGCTCCGACTCTGGCACGGCGCCGAAATGATTTTGATGTTGATGTGGCTTCACCTTTCCAAGCGCCGTTTGCGTTTGGAGGTCGTTCTGATCTCCGAGGCTCGTTGTGCAGCCAGGCTGACCTACCACTGTGATTTTGCAACGAAAAGTGAAAATACTACGTGTTACCCAATACGTACGCAATAAGCTGGTACGGTTTATGCGGATACAAAACCCATTATGTTCAATGGCCGCTGAGTCGGGGATTTGACTTTACTACTTTTAAAACGAAACTACTATTTGAGCAGGTACGGTTTAACGAGGTTTCACTGTATCTTTCAAAAGTGATCGTTCAAGCATGCAGCCCAAGTTTGTCAATGCGTGTTGCTGTGCTCACACACGCTTGCCCTTAGCGAAAACATCCTGTGGCCATGATGTTCTAGCAATGCCTTTTATGCTATTCCTCTTCACGCTTTTCGCTCTTCGTCAGTGGTCAGAGCGTCTGCATGTGTTATCAATGAGATCAGCCAGCCATGAACAGTGGATGATAAGAGTGGCATAGAATTGAGTAAAAAGTGTCGCTAAAATATTGTGGCCTGTATCTTGACCATTGTCAGGCTGTCGCTACTGATAGAGGAAAGCACAGTCAATGTATGCACCAAATCTTCACTGGCAACTGCTAGGTTGACTAGGCTTCGCTGGTTTTAGCTTCGCGAAACGCTGGTGACATGGCTGATGACCATGCCAGCGACGTCTCAAAATGAAATTATCGCTATGTCTGCTTGACTCAGTGGCCATATTAGCACATGACTGGTCATCCTTATAACATTATAGCACAATTTCGGTCATCCTTATAACATTAAGTCTGTGGGGTTAGTGGCAGTGCTGCAGGGCTGTCCGAATAATCAAGCATGTTAATATTATCAATGTCCGAATAATCGGTCAACCAGAATGTTACAAGAAAGAAAATTAGATTGTATAGCATGTGTTTTCCTGTTAGCACATAAGTTTCACCAGAACTGATTTATTAAGAAAGGTGAGTGAATGCATTCAATTTTTGCCTGTTCATTTCTTGCGCTGATTCTTAAATTAATTTGCATGGGACTTCCATGCATTGCACAATATATTAGGTGCATGAAACATCTTTATCCTCACGGACTTCACTAGACCTATATTAAATAGCATGTCTATTCTCCACAAATACTACTTTAGCAGGATGCGTTGTTGGGCAAGTTGGTTCATTGTAATAGGAAACATTGGTTGCGCTTTCTAGACAATCACATGTTCTAGACAATCACATGTCCTGTCTTCTTACATGTGATTGTCTGGAAAGCGCAACCAATGTTTCCAAATACTACTTGTATGTTTCTGTTGCTAAGATGCAGTGGTGTGTCCTTGCAAAATATCTGTTATCATGATGGAACGCCTCTTACATGTGTAAAGTGTAATAAAAGAAATGAAACGAATGCATTTGAGATGGCACTTCAATCTTTACTATTTTGTAGATGCTGTATTAATTTTTACTTATAATCTATTCCAATGGCGGAGACTGAGCAACTTTTTCTGCTCTTTTTGGAGCAACTGTGTTCCAATGAAAGAGTCAGTGACATGTTCAAATGGAAGATGGAGCATATTTTGGGCAGAAGTCACTCCGTGAAGTAGTCAAAGCTGCTCCGAAATAATCGGCAGAGTGGACCGGAACTTTTCGTGACATATTTCCTTCACGTGTGCATTTTAGTTTGTTTCCTGCTCAGCGCACTCAGTCGCACTGTGGTTGTCATCGCTTTCGTGGTGATGGCGGATGCCACGAACAACTTGTCGTGGCATGGATTTGTCATAGCATGCTGCATTGCTTTTGATGCTCAATAGTGACAGCTTGGACTTGAGTTCTGATACATGTGACAAATCAGACACAGACAGCGACGCTGTAGCTGCCACTTGTGAGCGCACATTTGACAGGATGTTTCGGCTGCCTGCAAAGAGACCCAAATTGGTCAGTTTCATTGACGACATTGTTCGGCAGTATTTGGTAAAATATCCAAGTCGAAAACGTCTTGACTTCAATATGCAAGACCAAACACAGACAGGCTGATGACACTGGCAGCGAACAGCAAAAGCGAATGACCACGTGCACAGTATCCTGTGTACAGCGCTCGTACTGTGTCCTTCTACATCTGTGTCGTTCGTTGTTTTCACACTGATTGATAAGTATCATCCTTTCCTACTCGCCCATCTCTCTACTTTAAGGGTATCCTGGTAACACTGAATCTGCCAGAGAACTTCCACTACCTCTCTCAAGCTATGTGCTCCAGAGACGTGGGTTGCAAACTGCAAATTTTGAGGCACAGCTGGCATGTCAGAGAGAGGTGCTCGCTCGAGAAGTCGGTCGGCTGCTTCGACTCCGTCACTGGAATTCACCACTGTAACTGCTATGAGCCGATGAAAAACATGCAAATTCTCTCCTACCTGATGTGTGCACCATGGAACTGACTCGTACTATCTGAACTTCTACATACCATGGTGGCTCGGTGTCTATGGCATTCTGCAGCTGAGTAGGAGGTTGCATGTTTGATTCTTGGCCACTGTGGCTACATTTCAGTGGGAGCAGAAGGCAAGAATGTTCGTGTACTTAGATTTAGGCGCGCATTTTAAATACCCTTAGGCAGTCAAATGTAAACCAGAGCTCTTCCACTACAGCGCCTAGATGAGAGCAGTGTTGTTTTGGGACATTAAACCTCAAAAATCAGTCAGTCAATCAATCAGTCAGTCAGCTTATCTATCTGTACTTCTACCAGTTTTAATCCACAAAGCCTTTTGATTCCACATTGTACAGCCACATCTTAGCAGAAAATAAATTCTTTCACACATATTGTGCTTTTTATAAACCTCTGCAATATTGTGTACATCTATGAGTACCTGTTAGATTTCATTATGTATTATTTGTGAAACTAGGAATAAATATCTTGTGCATTCATTTTGTGCAGTGTTCAGTCCAGATGAAGATAGAAGTGTAAATATGGCGTCACTAGAGAAGGTTTCTGAATTGAGTAGGCAGGGAAGTGCTTTATATATGCAGCAAAAAAAACAAGATGAGAATGGGAATGGGATGTCAGCACTTGCATTGTCCCCACCTAGCCTCACTCTCAACTTACTTGGTTAACCATAGTACTTTTGCCAAAGTAGTGCTCACCCAGTAACTCTGTACTTTCGCATTGTAGACGTTCACCCTGGTTGGGCAAGAGATGCAAGATGCTGCTTTCTTCTGGTCCATGATGTTCCTGGTCCTGGCAGCTGCTAGTGGTCTGGGGCACTTCTTCAGGGTAAGTCAGCTTTTTCGTTTTTGGCCACAATCGTACGAAGTGACAGACAATGAAGCCAGACAAAGCATAGGGAAGTGGTTATGTTTAATCTAAATGGAGAAATAACAAGTTAAAGGAAAATTAAAGTGCAACTTGCCGCAGGGGGGGCCAAACACACACCTATGCATTACGTGTGCAATGCTCTATCTATAGGGCTGCCATGATGTCTTCCCACCAGCCACTTTGTTGGGTATTTTGTGTACAAGGTTAGTCCTGGGAATTCCATGTCTACCACCTTGGCCGTGGGCAGCGCTGGCTAAAGCTAAACGGAGTAGCCACTGTGTACGAGCAGTCATGGGCTCAACCCTCGGCCATGGCGACTGCATTATGATGGGGATGGTAGGCCAAAACACTTGTGTGCTTAGATTTAGGTGCACGTTAAAGAACCCCAAGGGGTCAAAAATAACCCCAAGGGGCCAAAAAAGGCAGGCCATGCGAGGCGGTCTCGCAGAAGCATGAATAGGCGCACGCGCGGCACGGCCCGTCCACACTGCTTGCTGTCCTGACCCAAAGAGGAAGCGCCTTCTCTTTCAGCGCCCAAGTAATCCCGCCTGTCGGCGGTGTTAGCAGCGCAACACTCGTGCCATCTCTCGTACTGCGCCTCAACCACTCCGACCGCCGCGGGCGCTAGGCCACGCGAGCCGTGCGGGAAAACAACATATCAGGAGATGCTTGAGAGTCGTGCATCCCCACATCCCCCCAATCTTAAATCACTACATATTCTGGCGAAACATGTCACACGCTCTAACATCAACGCGTGCTTTGCGAACAAGGTAGTACATGCAACATTGGCCGCGCCGAGGAAATGTCCACACGCTGTCCATAACATGCGAGCCGACATTGTCCCTGGGTACACCGCTGGCGTCCGCCGGTCACAGCAGCAGCTTTGCAGACTCGACGGCACGATTCCAGGCCAGGACTCCGGAAATGACGATGCACTAGTCGGTACGAGCAAGCGTCGCTCGCGCCGACACGCCCTGCTGGCAAGAGCCGCCGTAGCTGTCGGTGACCGCCGGCTCTTTTGTCCGCTGCCGTCGGCTAGCAAAATATCGGGCAGCTACTCAGATGCTAAGTTCATGTGAACGAAGCTCGCTTCCTTGAGTCGAACGAGTAATTTCAATTCGTGCGAGGCTAACTAAAATGAGGGAAGCAAAGTGCAACACCTCAACGCCACGGTCCACCAGGTTGTGTCCCTCCACGTGCGACAGGCAGCTTCGTAAAGCCTTAGGCCTAAAGCGTCGCTACCCTGACAACAACTGGCATCCAAAAACAACACCCAAAATGAGCGCAAGACAGGCAGCCGCGTGGAGACCTCAGCTCTGTGAGGTGGTCCTACTCCGCTCGGTGCACACAGCATCCGAGTTGACGGCGCCCACCGTCCCAGATGGTGTCGGAGCACCCGTGGCCCGCGGCCACCCGGCTCCCAGAGCCGCGACTTCATCAGAGTCAAAGAGATAGAAGTTATTTATATGAGAAATTCGGACCACCCACGAGGCTTCCGTACTCACTCGCTTCAAGCTTGCGAATGCTCCACGGGCACTAAGCCTCGCTCTCCCAGTATGCAGACCACGTGGCTCTCATACCGACGAATGCCATTAAAAAACACTTGCGAAAAGGCTTAGCATGTTGACAAGTTCAAACACACTACAGCCACCGTCGCCTCGCTCAAGAAAGCACGCCGCCAACGCTAGCGATCAAAATCCGCGCTAGCCCTACACTTCAGTTCAAACAAAGGTCTCGAACGAAGCAAAACTGTTAAATCTATCGCCTGATGCCCCAAGAGCCCCACGTTGGCCGCCAGATGTGGGGTTCCCCTCCCGTACTCTTGGGACAAAGGAACGACAAGCATTGTAGTGCAAACAATTACAAGGGCATTTATTGCACCTTTCATAGATCAATGCCTGCTAGCCAAGTTGCTATCCACAAAACATGCCAATGGGCCCGTGGCAAATCTAGAAGTCCGACTCACCACGACCGGATAGCGAGCGAATATGTTCGCCCCATGCTGGGTCCCAACGCCTGGTCGTTCGCGCGTACAGTCACGCGAACGGCGGTGCGTTCGAAGGCAGGCCACGCGAGGCGGTCTCGCAGAAGCATGGATCGGCACACGCGCGGCACGGCCCGTCCGCACTGCTTGCTGTCCCGACCCAAAGAGGAAGTGCCTTCTCTTTCGGCGCCCAAGTAATCCCACCTGTCGGCGGCGTTAGCAGCGCAACACTCGCGCCATCTCTCGTACTGCGCCTCAACCACTCAGACCGCCGCGGGCGCCAGGCCACGCGAGCCGTGCGGGAAAACAACATATCAGGGGATGCGCGAGAGTCGCGCATCCCCACCACTTTCAGACCATGATTACATGATATATTTTCCCGTGGCAGGTACATAAGAATAGACATTTATAAGTCATGAACAATCTTCCTGGTTCATAATGACATACTACTGGCATACTTTTGAGCGTAACATTTTCTGAACATTTTTGGCCTTCATTTCGTCGTGGCCAAGCTAGAACATGAGGTAAATTATTACACGATGGATGCTTCTAATTATAAATTCTCTCTCTCTGCAAAACGTTTTTGCTTTCTGCATATCAGTAGCAGAAGCATCAGCAACAAAGTTGACGACATTACTCACTTTCTTGGCTCTTGTATCATATCATTTGACGTGATAATGTTCTCGGAAACTAGGATTCACGGAAATGAAGTACCATGTCTACCTGGGTCCCATTCTGAGCATTTGTGCCATAGCATAAGGAAGGGAGGGGGCCTGGCTATATATTTTAAGGATACACTTACATGTGAAAAGCTGCCTCACCTATCCGTCATGAATGATGACGTCGAATCTTTAGCTTTTCGGTTTGGCAAGATACTAACAGTAGTTGTCTGTAGGCCACCTCTAGGAAAAAAAAGAAAATTTTATTCATTTCTTTGAGATGCTGTTATGTGACAATGCTTTCAATAGGGGCACATTTGTCATTATGGGTGACATAAATATTGACCTGAAATCCTCAGACCCGTACTGTAGAGAATTTACGACCCTGTTGTCAACGTACACCTGTCAAAATTACATAGATATACCCACTAGAATCACAATACACAGTGCTATGTTATTGGATGTCTGCATAACAAACCTCAGTGCAGATTATATAAAAGGGGGTGTTTTTTCTTCCAATATTAGTGACCATCGGCCAGTCTTTCTACTGACTACTCGATATGAAAATAAGGCTGATGAGCGGGTATCTTTTCTACGAAACTTAAATGATAGCTCACACGAGGTATTCGTTAACTTAGTCCAAGGGCATGACTGGAGCGTTATATTAGAGCAGAGCGATGTCGACATTGCATATGATATGTTTTTTCGCATGTTTTATAGCTGTTTTGACAAAGCATTTCCACTCAAGAAAATCATGGTGCGTAGAAATAAAAAATACAGAAAGCCTTGGATAAAAAAAGTCTATATCAACGTATAAAGGTTCAGAATAAATTATATCACGAATTCCTCAGTTGCCAGAATCCTGAAGTATCTTGTAGATACAAAAAATTCCGAAATTCTCTGAACAATGATTTAAGAAAAGCGAAAAATAATTACTACACAGCAAAATTTGAGAACATTTACGACAACCCTAAGAAGGTGTGGCAAATGGTAAATGCACTAATGAATAAGAAGAAACAGTTTGGTGATATAAAAGAAATGACTATAAATGGTAGAACTATTTGTGGTGAGGATCTGGCTAACTCAATGAATGCCCATTTCATAAATGCAGGATGTTATGAAGAGCCTAATGCCACTGATTGTGCGACTAATGTTACAACTATATCCATGTTAGAACAAACAATATTCATGCAACCAACATCTCCTACTGAAGTGGAAGCGTCCATAAGGCTGCTGAAAAGTAATGTCGCCCCTGGAATTTAAGAAATTGGCTCTAAAGAATTAAAACAAATATCTCACCTTGTTTTGGGGACAATTGCTCGCATTATTAATCTCATGCTAACAACCGGTGTTTTCCCACAGAAACTTAAGATAGCACGAGTAACAGCTATACTCAAAGGAGGCGATATAAATAATTTATCAAATTACCGACCAATGTCAGCGCCCTCCATTTTGTTGAAAATCTTTGAAAGTGTGATTAACCAAAGGCTGATTTCTTTTTTTGACAAACACAAAATCTTGTCTCATAGCCAGTATGGATTTCAAAAAAACAGATCAACTGAAGAAGCGTTGTGCTGTATTAAAGATAGCATACTTACAAACATTGACAGTAAGAAGAAAGCATTTGAAGAAAGCATTTGACTCAATATCCTACTGCACAAACCGTCTAGATATGGTGTGCGGGGAGTCATACTAGAGCTCATTAAATACTACTCGAGTGATTGATATCAAATTGTGCAAATAAAGGTCACCACATCATCAAAGCTAAAGTTAACACAAGCAGTTCAACAGGGGTCAATATTAGGACCGTTTTTATTTCTTGTTTAAATTAATGACATTGTAACTATACCCAACTCTCCTGAACTTATTATGTATGTCGATGATACTAACATATTTTTTTAAGTCCCCAGATCTAACAGATTTAGAAAGAAGGGACAACGCCTACCTTGTGTCCCTTTCAGCCTGGCTCTGAGAAAATAGGTTTTAGCTTAACATATCGAAAACAAAGTACATACTATTTCGTGCATTTAACAAACCACTAAGTAGGGAAATCGTTTTAACTTTTGAAGGGCAACTGATAATCTGGGTTAAGGAGCAAAAGTTTCTTGGTGTTTGGTTCCAAGAGCGCCTTTCATGGAATGTCCACATTAATAATTTAGCTACCGAACTCTGCCGATCTGTTGGATGCTTGTATAAAATTGCACACTGAATACCTATCTGGCTGAAAGAAAATATATACACTTCAGTCTTCTGCTCCAGATTATCGTACAGCATATTGGTATGGGGCAGCACAACAAAAACTTACAATAACAGGCTCATTATTCTACAAAAGAAGATATTGCGCATGAAAACTTTCAGGGACCATGTGATGAACTAACCACATTACCATTATTTTTTAAATACCAAATGTTTAAAGCTAACGACGTTTATGATCTTAAGCTACTACAGTACATATTGTCACGTGGAGTATGAAGAACACAGTACCAATACTGTGAAAGAGGAAACTAACTTTTATTGGGCGAACCTGTGCCCACAAAAACAGGCTACACTTAAAGAACGACGACAACAGCGAACACAGTCGGCGATCGTCAAAATCTGATCAGAGGGTCAAGCACGTAGGCTTTTATACATCAGTCGTCGAATGTTCCAGAGTAATCGCTGGGACCCGCGTGCCTTCCACAAAGTTCTACATTATTCGCGTTGCGCACACATGCAATCAGATTACACAACGTTCGGTCACAGACAGCGGATGGAACCATCGATAACATTCCAGAAACTTCCGATACATGCAGGCACGTCCTGCACTGTGCGATAAAATTTGTTAGGCGGTGAACCGTGGTCACCTGATAAATATAGGCAAGTACATGTGTCAATATATAACAATGCACTATATATACACAAAAACATTAATTAAATTCCTTACAACATGAGACTAAAAAGAAAACGGACACTAAACACACGGACCAATTATGGTAAGCAAACAACCAGGTACCAAGTACTAACAATCCTAAATGAGCTAGAAGATAGCATTGATTTCAATATGACTAGAAAAACCTTCAAAACTTATGTGAAGGAACTGTTAATAACACAGTGTTTGAGAGAATGATTGTTGCAACATAAATATATCATAAATCGCTTTTTTTTCTCTCTCTTTTATGTGCATACATGTTCATCTAATATGGTGCATTTTAGTGTACTACGGTAATTTACATGTACAGCCTGTACTTTACTGCTTGTGGACAGGGAGAGGAAAGGAAAAGAGGGGGAAAAGGGGAACATTTATTATTTTATCATCTATATTAGTAAACCAACTGTAACCCAATAATTTGTCAATTTCTGTTGTTCTAAGTTTCTGTGTAAACTCATGTACAATGTGTGAAAATATGTAACGTTATGTGTGTTCGGTCACTTCCAATGAACTACCATTAAATAATGTATAATATACACCTATTTTGCGGGTACAGGGGCCCCTGTCAGGCGCTGCGCGCCTTTTGCTCCTGCACCTTTCTTGAAATTGTATTCAAGATGAAATAAATGTTCATTCATTCATAGTGACTTACAAGGTTGTGCTATAACAAGTTGTTCTCTCTCGCTTATCATAGTATTCATAGTGCAACAAACTTGACTAAGCTGATCATAGTTACAAGAGTCATTACTTGAAGTGTGGTTTACTTTGTGCAGACGCTGGGTGTAGGCATTGCTGGGGAGAACCTGACATTCCGCCTGCGGGTTGCTTTGTTGGCCAACATTCTGCGGCAACACATGGGCTGGTTTGATGACGACTCCCACTCCTCGGCCAAACTGGCCTCTCGGCTAGCGAGTGACGTTCCTGTTGTTAAAACCGTGAGTGGAACAGAATGTCTTGCATATTATGAAAAGGAAATGCTCCAGCACTTCCTTGTGATGGCTGTAACATTTTAGGACAGTTACGCATCAAACAACTGCCATAGGTTGTGTATCCTTTTTGAAGTTTATAAACCGTTTTGTATTTGTTTCATTTTCATCGTCAGTTCACTGTGATTTTATACAGTATATTGGGCATCCTTGCTATTCTGGTTTATGAAAGAAAGCAATTTCTAAATCACTAGATAGCACTAGTAGGTGTAGTATTGTACGTAGAGAATCAGACTGCTAACTCAAGTAAGGAGTGCAACATAGCTTGCTGTACACTTTTTAACACTTTTGAAGATCAGATTTTAAAATTTTCTTGCTCTTTCTGTGGAGAAATCTGTGCTCAACAACTCTCAGAAAAGAGAAAAACATCTGCGTATATCAGCTGTGCAAACAACAATATACAAGATCATTTTAGTGGCTATAGAAACAATCAAGCACAACTTTTAGTACAACGCCAAAATTCTGGAAGCAACTTTATTTTGTATGTTCAGTCATCACCAATGTCACCATTTCTTATGGAATAGCGGTGTGGCTTCACCACAGTGTGAGTAACAGCACAGTGAAGCTGCACTTAAAGAAACAATTCACCCTAAACCCACATACACTTCTTACCCAAATTTCTCTAATTTTTTCTCTAATACAGTAATTTGTTACTGAACTCCAGCATGTGCATTCAGATCTATCAGCCTGCAGATCTGTCGTTATCCAATAGTTGTGCGCACAATTTCTGATCATTGGTGTATTTATGGTTTCAGCCGTTTCACTCTTAATCCTACTCACAGTGTCGACTTTGGTCATCACTGTATCATTTATTTGTTGCCTTAGCAGGTGACACTGTTGGTACTTCGTGCATTTGCAGGCAGCAGGCTACCGCTTGGCAGTAATGTTCACAGCGCTCGTCACGCTTGGAACGAGCTTGGCCCTGGCCTTTGCTTTTGGCTGGAAACTGGCCCTGGCCCTGGTGGCCATTGTGCCCATCCTGGCCTTGGCCGGTGGCCTGCAGCTGCGTGTTGAAAAGGCCTCCCAGCGTCGCGATGCACACCTCATGGCTCATGCTGTTCAAGTAAGTGAGGCATCCAGCCGTGCTTACACTCCTGTTGTGCAGATAAAATATTATTGCCTAAGTCACCTTGTGGGCTTTCCCTGAGCTCAGTAGTCTGAATTTATCTAGTCAAACCCAAATATAACAAACCCGGATAAAACAAGTTATTCTCTATGTTGAACATGCAACACTTACTGAGTGATGCTCATACAAAATAACTTCCTCATAGCAAACTGGACATTGGACATATAGAACTTGGGGCATCCACTGCGAACGCCATAAAGCCACGTGCAGTGTCAAGGAAAAGCGGTATTTTTTTTTTACTTGCTTCTTCTTAATTATTATTAGACTGGCGCACGTCTACACAGTCGTGTCGTTTTTAGTGACATTGAAAAAGAGGTCAAGACACAGGCAAGAAAAATGTTGCCTACTATGCGTAGTTGTGTTTTCAATTAATGGATTCCTTGTTTGATTCTTACTCGCACTTAACATAAGAAATGTGTATGTAAGAAACTTATAACAAAAGCTCACTTAAGTCCATTATAGAGGAGTTTGGGTATGGCATCTAATTACTTGATACATCGAACTATTTTTAATGCATAAGCTTGTTTGTTATAACCAGAATAACCAGGTCCCCCTGAAATTGAGGAATTTTTCTTGCACAATTGAGAAAACTTTTCTAAACATTATGTAATCACTGTATGCCCACTTCTCCCACTGTGATAAGGCCAAGGTGTCTGTGCTTCTTTCTGGTAGCAATTTATATTGCATATAGCAATGGGTATTGTGGAGGTCTCATATCTCACAGGAGTACCAACCACCATGAGACTGGGTTAGCAAGCCACCACGCCACATCTGCCATTGCCTCTTGTAATCTAGCACGCCATTGCACGTGCACTCAGGCCGCTAAATAGGGGCACCGAGCGCTATGCACACAAGAAAACACAGTATTGCCCTGAGTTAGCAGAAACCATTTTTCCGATACCTTTTTTTTTCCGCCTTTTTTCCGATAAAACAGGTCCAACATTGCATGTGCGTTAGAATCGAGTGCGACCCTAAATCCGCGTTACCATATCGCCATCAGCATTCGAAAAATAGCCACCTCGTATGCGCTTCTAGCCTAGCTGCCGTAGCTTCCTCCATGTGCATACCTCCATGTTGTACGTGTAACGAGGCGCTGGTGTAACCTAGTCTACCGCTTGTCTCCCCGTTTTCTACATATATTCAATCAGCATAGAAGCACTGACTGCAAAGACACGCCGAGTCCACCGTGATGCCATGTTTAAAAGGAAAGTTATCATGTGCACGGAGACGGACGGAAATCGGGCCGCATCATGGGCATTTGGAGTTCCCGAAACTTGCATGCGGGACTGGCGCAAACAGAAGGGGACTATTTTTGCCAGCAAAGCAACAAGGAAGGGTTTCAGTGGACCGAAGCAGTGCCGCTTCACCGAAATAGAACACCTGCTCGCGGAATACGTGCAAGAGCAGCGAGCAGCACAGCGGCCTGTGACAACCGATCTGCTCAAAGTATGGGCGATGCAGTTAGTCCTACAGAAAGGGCTAATGCAGAGTGACTTCAAAGCGAGCAGGTGCTGGCTATCAAATTTTATGAAAAGAAAAGGCTTTTCTCTTCAAAGGCGGACAGGGATGTGCCAAAAAGTGCCCGAAGAATATGAAGAGAAATTGCAGAGTTTTCAGCCGTACATTTTGAAATTGCGCCATAGAAATTTCTGCCACTTCGGACAGATTGGAAGTGCCAATCAGACGCCGCTCTATTTTGACATGCCTGCCACCACAACCATTGACAAGAAGGGGGCGAAGCAAGTGCGCATTTTGTCTTCTGGCCACGAAAAAACTAGAGTCACCGCGATGCTTTGTTGCACTGCGGATGGGCACAAGCTGCGCCCGTATCTTACCTTCAGATGGAAGACGCTCCCGAAAGGAATCGTGTTTCCGAGTGGCATGATTGTGCACGCAAATCAAAAAGGTTGGATGACCACGGACTTGGTCGCTGGCTGGATTGATAACGTTTGGCGGAAGAGACCTGGCGGCAGTTTGGGTCTGTGTGGGATGCTTGTGCTCGACACGTTCAGGTGCCACCTTGACCAGCGCATCAAGAACAAGCTGGCTGCATGCAACACCGACCTTGTCGTGATACCCGGCAGCATGACATCGCAGCTCCAGCTGCTTGATGTTTGTTTGAACAATCCAGTGAAAGATGGAATTCGGGCACTCTACACTGAATGGTATGTCAGTGGCTACCACGAATTCAAGCCTGCCAATAAAATGAAGCGTGCCTTGGTGCAGGACTTTGCTGGATGAGTGAAAGATGCATGGTGCATGATCCCATCTGCCATGGTCAACAAGGCCTTTAAAAGGTGTGGGACTTCAAATGCCATGGATGGCACCAAGGATGAAATGCTTTGGTCTGTTGATAGCGATAAGGAGTTGTTTGATAGTGATAGCGACGACGAGTGATACCTATTGCCCCACGCGACTCGCACTGACACAGTGAAAATCTTGGCGGCAAGCTACGCCGCTTCCATTTGCGTTTTTATTCATCGCAACTTTAGTGTATTGGGAATAAATCTGTTTTTTCAAGGATGAAATGCTTTGGTCTATTGATAGCGATAAGGAGTTGTTTGATAGTGATAGCGACGACAAGCGATACCTATTGCCCCATGCGACTTGCACTGACACAGTGAAAATCTTGGTGGCAAGCTACGCCGCTTCCATTTGCGTTTTTATTCTTCGCAACTTTAGTGTATTGGGAATAAATCTGTTTTTTCCAAATGAGAGAAAATAGTATTTCTATATGAAAGCACGAGGTTCATGGTATTGTAACTTTTTTTTATTTTTTGGTCACGGAAAACGGGTGCGTGTGACAGTCGAGAGCACGTTAGAATCGAGTAAATACGGTATTTGTCTCCGGCGACACCCAACAATGCACAAAGGCCCGCTCCCGGGCCGGCACAGAAATCAAAGGACTCCCATGCCAAGGGTGAAAAATACAGATAGGGGCACCGCTAGCATGTCGCTGCGAGAGCATGGCTTCCCACAACACGCCACTAGGAAACGTCCCCGTGGCTGCGCTGCTTGCTCTCACAATAACCAATAAGCTCACACGCGCGAGCTCAAGTCAGCTGGGGTCTCTGTAAGCGCGGTTCGGCGTAGTAGCACTGGCAGGACCACATGCCAGCATTAGGCACCGCTTTTTGGCTTAGCGTCTGGGAAAGGAGATACACCAGGTGCACTCATCATAGCTGCAAAGACACCATAGACGAACTCAAGTGAGAGACCATAAAAAAGGGGTCGGTGGGCGAGAGAAAAACATGTACCCACCCAGTGCTGTCCCGGAGAAGTCTCCCTCCCTCGCGCTCGCTCTGCCGACTGTACTCGGTCGCGCCGCGGCCGCCAGCACGAGCACCTTGTCTGTGGCCAAAGCCACTCCGACAACTGTCCCGAGTGAAAAGGGAGAGGCGTAGAGGCGACAGAACAGGTGAATGCCTGCACAAGGGCACCGGGGCCACACCTCCATCATCACAGTGTGTGCTGTAAAGGACTTAATTTTTGTGAGGGGGTAATAGTCATTATATTTATGAGCTGCCTCCTTTTTTACAAAAATTAATTTCAGTGAACAATTTTCATGTTGAAATGCAGGTTTCACTTCTCTGTGTTGTGAAACTCAGTGCCTGCAAATTAGACTTGACTGAAAGCACTTTATATCAAGCACACAATATAATTTGTTTGCAAGACATTGAAAATGGCATTTGTCAGAGGAATCAAATTCTGCAAAGTGAAAATAAATTGTGCAAGTGAACTGATGTTTAAAAAGCAGCATTTTCTTAGGCATGAGGTTTTCTTAGAGGGACCCTGAACCACCCCTTGGGCTTGGTGAAGTAACATAGTCCGTGGGTAGCATACGCTGCTGTGAACACCTCAGCCAAGTTTTGCTGTCGTATACAGTGCGTGGGGCTTGCAAGCTAAGTGCCGTCACCTTTCTCTCGCACGCTCTCTTTTCAAACAGAAGCCTGCTCCTCACTCTCTTCTGGACGCTTTATATTGTAATAAAGCGGATTCCCATTCGCTGCTGCTATTGGTAGCTGCAGTCGGTTATGCAGCGTCGATATTGCAGCCGCCACAGGGTGCCGCCATGAGTTTACTGGTTAAGTGCACTGCGGCTCGCTGAGGACAACCCAATTTGACTTACACTTAGCACGTCATAAGCACCAAAATCGGGAGTCGTGGTGTCTACGGTAACATCCAAAATGAAATTTGAATTGCGTGCCTTGGTAACATTTACAAGGCGGAGCGTTGTGGGCACGCCCCACTCCAGTATAGCCTTCTATGTGCAAGGCAAGAAAAAGCAGGAGCACAGCGGAGGCCATGTTTGTTTGCCAATAACTTCACTTCTGCTGAATTCATTGAAGTACTTTTCACGGCAAGGTATTTCTGAAGTAGCATATTTTCATTTCAAATGCCTTTCTCCACTTCGATATAAAGTGCTCCAGGGCCCCTTTAAGGAAAAGCTGCCACAGGCTTTCTGTTTACCTACATATGCCTTTCATTTTTCATTTTGCCACATTTTATTTTAGGCAATGTCACGAGTTTCATAAGATATTTAAGTGAAGGTTCTCCTAAGTCCGTTTTTCTGTTATGCACAAACACCATCCACGAGAAAATTGAAGGGCACACAGCCTACTGTAGTGCCTGGCAGCATATCTTTAATTAGGCACAGCATATGCAATAAGCTTTGGCATATTTTCACACTTTTACATATGTGTCGTGCATAATGTGTCCTTCTGTAACATTCAAACAAGTATGCGTCATTATTTTCACTTATCGGCGGCCATTTTTCTCTTCTGCAGGTGACCACAGAGAGTATAGAGAATATCAGGGCTGTTCAAGAGTTAAACCTGGAACCCACCTTTTTTGGCCTGTTCGTCAGCCACCTACTTGTGCCACTTATGTGAGTTTAATGTTGTAAAAGGTTCATTTTTCTTTCAGCAGTACGCAGTCCAAGCCTTTTCTTGCATATTGGGCGGGTGGGAGAAGAAAGGGAACCGAGCGGCTCGATTTTTTTACTATGAATATAAAGCCAGCAGACAATTAAGCCAAGGAAAGCATCGGGGAAATTCGCTGTAGTTTAAATTGAAATGTAGAAAATAATGAAGAAAAGAGAAATTAAAGTGGACGAAAAGATAATGTGTCGCCAGTGGGAGCCAAACCCACAGCCTCCACATTATGTGTGCATTGGACTACCAATTGTGCTACGGCGATGGCTGTCAATCGATCCACTAACTTTGGTATTTATGTTTTACTAGGTCTAGCTCTAGGAGTGTTAGCCAGCACTACTCAGAGCCAAGGTGGGCGGATGTGAAGCATCCTTTTTTTGCCCGATGGCGTCACGTAACAAAACTTAGCATGCCCACCTTGACTCTGAGTGGCACTGGTTATTCGCTGTGCTCATTCGCTCAGCTACAAGTGACGCCGACGCTCGTCGCAGGAATGGCCGCCTAAGAGCTATACTCTAAAGAGTCCTAATGACTTACTCAGGCAGAAAATATATACATAATCATGCCTTGATTGTACAAGTCGCACTGTTCAGGTAACAGAGGAACGCCGACACATAGACATGAAACATACGTAGACACGTGTTTACGTGCCAGTGTTCTTGCGTATGTCACCTAAGCAGTGCAACTTATACAAAAAAGACATATCATGTCAACTATTTCCTGTCAAAGCACACTTTTAAAAGTACACAGTCAACCTTGTTTTATCATGGACATAACGACTGTAACTGATTTCAATTACACGCAAGCACATCCATTATACCTTGCTGAGACGATGCCCTGCCTACAGTTACTGTTGCTTTTACCCGCAGAGAATCGAAAAAGCGGAGCATCCTGTTTGCACTCTCCTTCGCCTTCTCCCAAGGTGTGATGTTCCTAGTGTACGGCTGTGCTTTTCGTCTGGGTGCCTTCCTGGTTACAAGGGGGGAGATGGAAGCCACCAATGTTTACAGGTGGGTGATACTGTTCGTTTAGTTTCTTTCTGTAGATAAAGCATAACCTGTGCAGTGGCACCGAGGCTTCGCTTATTTTATGACTAACAAGGAAAACCGAAACTTGTGCAATTGTATTTCAGATGGATCATAATTGAAAAATTGCAATTTATTACAGTTGAGAAATGTTTATTGAAGGAACTTGTGTTAGAGCATACCCAAAGAAGATTGAACTTGTATATTGTTGTACTAATAGCCAGAATTACAAGCCAGTTGTCTCTCTTTCATGATTTTCTTTCTTGTATCATCTGCATTTTGTGTCCTAGGTAAACAGTAAATGCATCTGGTTTGCCTTCAATTTCAGAACTGGTTCAGGGAGTGGATTCCTTCATTCACAATTATCTTCACCGACACAATATAAAGGGCTTATATTAGATGCCATTTCTTTCTAACACATTCAGACATCATGCTAGCATGAGTTTGCAACGTTGGCTACACTTTCAGGAATGTAAGAGTAGGTAGGTTTTATGCATGACACATTAGACAGCTTTAGTAAGAGTATGGAACTGTTGCTAACCCTGTGCAAACTAGTTCATGCAGTGAATCGAGGGGCTCTGGCATTCTGTCAACCTAATTTGCATCTCTCTTAATGAAATGTGCAGTTACTGCTGCTAACTTCTTATTCCGCTGTGGTTTTAATATATTTCATCATAATTTTGGCCATTGGAACTTCTTCATTTTGTGTGCATGCTCATGTCCCAGGGTGTTCTTCACGATGGCATTCAGCGCGGTGTCTGTGGGCCAGTGGACTTCCATGCTGCCCGACTATCTCCGGGCCAGGCTGTCGGCTGGCCTAGTCTTCAACCTACTCGAAGCGGAGACTGAAATCGATGGTTACTCCGATGGTGGCATGCGGCCTGTAAGTTATCTGAATTTTTACGTGGGTCAACACACAACACACCTGCACAGTAAAATAAAGTGAACTTAAATAAATCAATAAAGTGAAAACAAAGTGAGGTGAAGGGCTATCAACGCCTAGACACTCTTCATCTTGTTGTAGCATAAGAAGTATGCTGTGCTAAATGTTATAAAAACAACATGAAAATGCATTTTCCACTTCAATCTGCGCAGGTGCTACAATGAAACCTTTATAAGGAAACATTAAAGTGAGCAGTGAAATTGCTTGGTCTGAAATGAAAGCTAGAAGGTTTGGATGAGAGAAAAGTGAACGACGAGCAAGGAATAACAGCTGTTCTTAGCATTTTTGAGAGTCCTGTAAGCTGATGCCACATATGTGGGTGGCGGCAAAGACATAATGTTACGACGCAATGCACAGCACTGTGGAAGGCAAGCCAAACAGCTAGCAGATACGCCATCTGTCCTGCTGACGATCTCCAAAGCCCTAATCACCAGCTTCATGAAGTCCTTATAGGCACTGGGCAGCCGTTGTAAGGTGCCAGCAGTGCACTAAGAAACAGCGCCACCAACAGCAGCAGTAAGAGCAGTGGCATGTGATGCAGACGATAAGGCGAAGGCGCACGCAGCGCTTCCAGTGACTTTGCGCTGCTGTTTCCAAGGCCTGAAAAACTGGAAAACACGTTTTCGTACGTACGTTGCCACTTGTACGAAGCGGGTCACATTCACGGCATAATGTAGTATATAAAGCAGAAGATGAGTGCAAATTGCAATGTAAATGCACCCCAACAACAAAGCTCACCGTGGCACGCTAGCATGTGGAACTCCAGCAGTTTACTGTGTGTGTTAGCATTGTCGTGTATATATTTAACGCATGTCGATTGGCTAAACAGAGCAAAAAATCGTGGACAAAGGGACAAAAGGACATAAGTCTCCACTTTTTGTTTTTTGTGCTGCATTGCCAATAGCACATGCGTTGGCACTTTCCCGTTCTCTGTCCATTTTCATTATTATCATTTTTTACAGCGCTTTTCCGATTTTAATGTCTTGGCAACTGGCCCAGTCTTCAGTCTTGGTTTACTTCACAAAGCCTGGCGTGACAAGAACCGATGGTAGTGTCCAGTGCATGTGTGAGGCCGGCATCGACAGTGAGTGTAAATACGTGACGCTGAAGCAGTTGCCATCAATGCAGAACACACAGAGTCGCGTACCAGCCGCAACCAGGGCTGAGGAGTGCGATGAAAGAAAATATACCTCGAAAGAAAAATACTGCGCTGCTGAGAGGGCGGCAAAGTGTCGACTACAAATCTGCATGCTCACCTTCGATGCCCAAGCTGCAAAGCCGGCACACCTGTAGAATTGAAGACATGCAATGTACTTGGATCACTGTTACACTGCGGTAACTGGCACCACGAGGTATTGGAACTGGTACTAAACTGTACGATCAAAGGTAGAGCACGTGACCTGCGTGGTCAGTGTGCCTACGCCCCCAACAGTGGCTACTGTGTCCTCTCTACCACACGCTATGGCCGCGAGCCCGGTCACCACGTTCACGAAGCTCTTGTGGATGAACGGCTTCTTTATTTATGTTAGAACAATTAGGCAAAGCAGAGCAGCATCAGAAATTGTGCGTACAGTTGCCTATCAATGCGTATGTCCAGACTTTCCACCATTTCGCCTGGTGAGGCTGCGATGAAAATCAACGGAACTGAATGGCCTTACCAGCTTGAGTCATGTTCTAATAGCTGTCCTTGCACCAAAAAAACGCAATATGTCTTTTCAGATTGGGTAGCACAGCATATTTCGGCAATGCGAAACAGAATAAATGACGGAACATAATCAACCAACGTAGCTGGTGGCTGTGCCTGGCATGGTGGTCACATGCCATTACATTCACGCCGCCGCCACACAAAGGTCAAAGGTGCCATTGGTCCAAACTCCTCCAGGCCCGGTGTATATATAGGGGCCACGACGCCACATTTTTACACTGAATTCTTCTCGCAGATCAAATCACCATTCTGTGAAATCTGCGCCAGTTCGAACAGAGAAGTACATCTTTAAAGGCTTCTTTTTTTCATTTACCTGTGGAATCCTTTGCAGTCTGGCAACTATCACACATTTGCAGCTGCTGGCATTAGAAACTGCAGTCCACTGCTCACATTGTGCTTGAGCATTGCTTTCCTGTCTGCATCAAAGGGATTGCCACGTTTTGTTGGGATGAAATGCAAAAACACCCGTGTACTATGCATTGGGTGCATGTTAATGAACCCCAGGTGGTAAAAATTAAACTGGAGTCCCCCACTACGGCGTGCCTCATAATCGGATCATGGTTTTGGCATGTGAAACCCAAGAATTTTTATTTGACAATGGTCTCAGGCAACTGTTGACATCGCAGACCGTCAACAGAACCCATAGAACCTCTATATTACATGTGTACTTTCCTTTGCTCTCCTCTGAATCATAAGACTGTAGTTCGTCATTCTGCCACAATGTGGCCTCGTCAAAAATAGTATATTGGTTCACTTAAGCCCCTTTGTACAATGGTAGGTTTGCATACTAAAAAGATTTTGTGCCAAAACAACACACACAAGAAAAATGACGACACGACGAGCGTTGTGTTGTTCTTGCGCAAAATCTTTTTAGTAGGCAAGATCACCAACTAGTCCAGCAGTTAACACTTCTAAAGGTAGGTTTGCCTTTCGTGCTTCTTTATCAGCTTGTGTGTGGGCGGAGTTGTGCTGTGTAACAAGTTCACACCCTGCAGCAAATGTTGCCCTGTGCGCTGCAAACGCACTTGTGTCACTATTGTTAAGTTTGTTGCAGACCTAAGACATGCCAAGTTCTCTTTGGCTTACCCCACATTTTCAATCCTTCTGGCTTGGGTGACAGTCCTCCTGGCATTGGTGACTACACCCCTTGATATGTGTACATGATCATACTGTATTTACTCCTGTAAGGCCTACCCTCATGTAAGGCTCGAATCCCCACTTTGGAGCGCAGAAATTTGGAAGAAGAGTTTCATAAGCTCACATGTGGCCAAAAGGCCAATGAAGCTCCAAAATGATTTTGTGCAGCACAGCCTAAAATGAAAACGGCGAGAATCAAGGTTGGTTGTGAGGCATCAGTATTTTTGCAACAATTCACGATGCACATCGGGCTGCACAGGTAAATGCAAAATGCACCTGTGGCCTCGGTCATCAATAAATTTAAAGTAAAATTAAATTTAGTGGAGCACAGCACTGAGGGAAAAAAAACCTGTAAATGAATTTCTTCCTGTGCTGGCATTCTAAAAAACAACCAAAATTATTTGGCCATTGCCGTCCACTTTTTCATAATTCACAATTATTCGTACATTTTTGCAACACTCTCCATGTCTGAAACTTAGATCGGCAACTGTAAATATGTTTGCAGTTGGCTGCCTATGGTTGCATTATTTTGTAAACAGTCTGAGTGCTGTTCAAGGTTTCAGTGAGTAGTTGCCTCATTTAAGTAACACTTCCGAAAACCCAGTGAACCCAGCAAAGTTTCTACAAAAACGAGTGTGGACCTTACATTAGTAAATATAGTATTTTAAACTTGCATGAAACAAATGTCTGAATAGCCTTATAGAAATACATGTAGCATGTCAGGAATTAACGTGTTATCTACTTTGTTTATTTCAAAAGTCAGGAGTACAAAAGCAAGAACTTACAGACAAGTATCCCAAAGTCAAGGGCTATGCCAGGATCTTCTTTTAGTACTTGTAATCAACTTGCAAGTATGTAATTTACACAAAGATAATTATGCATGTGCCATCCTTAATTAAAACAAGTAGGTTTCATGTAAGCTCTATTGGGAAAACATTTAGGAATTTTTGTATGCCTACATGCTCATCGCTGACCACCAATAATATCAGGGCTCATAACCACTCGAAAGCAAAGTGTAGTATGGAAACTAAACAAATAATGGCACTTTGAGGTGTGATACTACGATTAAATTTTTATATCAAGGAGCTTGTCACTCAAAAGACAACATCCTTTATTTACTTGCTGAATTATGTACAAGCTAGCCCGTCCTCTTCTTGTGTGACCTTACGCAGGAGGTGAGCAGCCGAGTGTCCCTCAAGGGGGTCACCTTTGCCTACCCAAGCCGTCCGCAAGTCACAGTGCTCCAGGGGCTTGACCTTGAGCTAAGCCCTGGCGAGATGGTGGCACTGGTAGGCGCCAGTGGCTGTGGCAAGTCCACCGTGGTCGACATTCTTCTGCGTTTCTACGACCCCCAGTGTGGGCAAGTGGTGAGCCTCTCTGCTCAGGGCAGCTGCTTATTGTTATTGCTTATTGTTATTGCTTATTGTTTGTTTGTTTAGCCGCTGCAGTGGCCCTTGCGGCTGTGGTGTGGCGACCACATTCTGATGGTGGCAGTATGTAAACATGCTCACGTACTGAGAGTTAGGTGCAAGCTAAAGAACCTCGTATGGCCGAAATTAAACCAGAGCCCTCCAACTGCAGTTTTTCTCATAGTGCGTGAGTTGCTTTGAAACGCCATAACTTGGGTTCACTTTTTCTTGTGTTTGTTTGTCGATTTGGCAATAGTGCCAGCTGCCCTCTGGCAGGAAAAGTAAGAGTGGTAACTCGTGATGAGACACTTCGCATTATGTCCAGTACTATGACAAAGGAAAGCAATCTTGGTCTTGATAGCATAACAGCCGTGTGGAAGGCATTACACAAATAAGAGTGCAAATTGAAGTGTGCTGTACTCGCTCACAGGCGCATGGACACACATCTAGCAGCACTGCTGATTGGAAAGTACTTACAGTTGGGATATGCTGGGATATGGAGAGACGAACCTACAAACTACTATCAAATAATTATGTGCGCTAAGTTTCATGGGCCACTTATGTACTTTCTTTCCAAAGACGGCCTGCATGCATTTATTTGAGTATAATATGTCGTCCAGCAACCTGTGTGGACAAAAAAAAAAATCCAAGCAAGTTTGCAACAGATCAGAGTACAATAAAGTCGCTGTCCCACTGACCACCTTCTTTGGGACCACAGTAGAATGTGTTCATGAACTCAGTAAGACATTCTACAATGAATCAAGTCACTGTGCTTTATTGTCAAGCCAGTGGTTTTTATTTTATTTTTTATTTTTTTCCTTGTTAGCATTGAGACATTTGTTAATGTTAAGGCACATATGGAAGGCGAGGTATGGCATTTCATCTCAGCTTCACTTTAAACAATAAATGGGAAGATGGTGCTGGTCCACTGAGAAAACATACAATGGGTTTTGCAGTGGTCTCTAGTGAGTTCGTGACATTAGAAGTGTTGATGTCACTGCAGGTTTTCCTCTCTCCTTTTTTTTTTATCACAAGTATATTTTGAACTTTTCTCCAGCACAACGAGACTATGTTGCAGAGTTTCATTGTTCTCATTGCTTACTTCATATTGTTGCGATAATATTCCTCTAGAGGAGCGTCAATGAAGAATACGCTTTTGATCTGGCGTCCACATTCAACCATATGGTTCAGTGCTTGCGTTCCTTGTAAATATATTGTAAATACATTTCCCTGTTGTGTCTGCCTCCACTTAACATCTTGGTGGAGGTGCTGGGTAAGACATGGAAACGACATGTTCTGTCAAAAGGTTATGCTAATTGTGATTAAGTGGCATTTGTAGGTGCTAATGTTTTAACCTTTTGGGCCACTGTCTTTTGCAAGTCTTATGCAGTATATTCTTGGCAACAGTAAAAATAGAGCTATTATGTAGTTTCGAAATGAAAAGGACACGACGGCTAATGTGCTTCTTCAGTGTGAGGGGGATACCACCTTAGCCGACTCTTGCAAAAGTTAACGGAAGGGAGGAAATTGTAATATCGATGATAAAATTCCTTTCAAATAAAATAAGTGAGCATCTTTTAAGGTAAGCTATGTTGACACTTCTTCTGTGCCAAGCAGGCAGCTTGGCACCTTTGTTTAGTTCTCACAGGTTCACTGAAATTCTTAAACTTAACTTTTGATAAGACAAACAGATTTATGAAGTCCAGATGTGTTCCTGTTAGAAGGAGTCCAGTGCATATCTGAAAGCTGCGCTGTTGTGTCAAACTTGATGGTCTGTGGTTGTTGATCCCTGGGTCCATTGTGGTTTTGCGTGCAGTACTTGGATGGGGTGGATGTACGTGCAGTCAACGTAGGATACCTGCGGCAATGCATAGTGGCCTGCGAGCCACGGCTGTCCCTAATGGACCGCACCCTCGGGGAGAATGTGGTGTATGGCCTTGACCCCTCCTCTGGGGTGCCCAGCCAGGAGGAGCTAGAGGAGGCAGCCCGCATGGCACGTTTGCACGATTTCGTCAGCCAACTGCCCTTGGTGGGTACACCTTAGCACTGGCGTAAAGTAGAGCTTAAGTGAAACAGCTTTGGTGTTGCGAGTACTGCAAGAGAGCATTTCTCTGTGAGTGTAGTCGGATAAGCGCAGTGCTTCAACACTTGTTTGTGACTGACAGCTGCTTTGCAAGGCCTCGAGAATGATGGCAACCGTCCTGTACAGCAGGGTACTGTCATCTTATGAATAAAGCTCGAACATGAGAAAGCAAACCGCATGAACATGTTTCTTTTCCACATTTGCTGGTGTGTGCGGCATCTGTGTCATTCATTCGCGAGCATTTAGTTTTTGGGCTAGAGCACTTTTAGTGCCCAGTTATGCCACACTCATACATTGCAGGTGTTCTAATACTGTATTGTTTCTTTCTGTTAGTCTTTCGTTTGTAGCGTGATTATGATGGAGAGTCATCGTGGAGTTGAAAGTTGTTTCGAATCATTTTGGTACTGAGACAGACGGAAGAAAAAAGGTGCTTATTTGGAGTGGTGCAATTCTAGTCAAGTCATCCACTACTGATCATGAGGTTGGATGTTTAGTCAATGTAATAGTGGTTGGTCTGAGGAAAGGGTGAAACAGGCACACCCGTGTGTAAGAACTTTCATGTGCACAAAGGAAATACCTATCCAGGCAAACAGTTTCTTACAAGAAGTATATTAATCTAAGTGCACGTTCAGAGAATGGCTAACTTGGCTACCATCACTTGACTTCGGCCTCAATCTAGAAGCCCTATTGTTTGTGTCTGTCCTCTTGTGGTACTGCTTTCTCTGTATCTTAGTAGTGACGAGACTGTGTCAAAGATTGAGTTCAGCAAACTTTCTTAGCTAAGCTAAGCACTGTAATTACACTTGTCATTTTTGGTGATATCCGGGATTGCTCCTAGCTGCTACATGTTCAATCTTCAGTTGTACATATAATTTGTGTAGTGGGCAAGCCAGCATGGTGAGAGAAGAAAAATAAGGAACTGAGTGGTACCTAAGACAACTAAAATATTATTGTAGCACTGTCTTCTTCTGTCAGGGTCAAGGGACAAGATTAGCTGCGCCACAAACTTGCTGCCTAAGCATTTGTCCATGATGTAACCCACATTAAAACTATGAGAAAAGTCAACAAGGTGTACATGCTAGAAATTGTGCTTTTGCAGGGCTACGACACACCCCTGTGTAACTCTGCCATGACACAGCTGTCAGAAGGACAGAAACAGCGAGTTGCGCTTGCACGGGCACTTGTGCGCAAGCCCCCCATTTTGGTCTTGGATGAGGCTACGTCCGCCTTGGATGCTGATGCTGAACAGGTGAGTATTTTTGCTATCAACTGAATTGTCCTCTTCAACCCTTTAAGTGCTGTGCTCAAGCATGCATATCTGGAAACCTATGCACACAACCCTGGTCAAGCCTGAGTGAAGCCGCATCACCCTTTCTGCACACTCCTTGCCTTTCCCGAGATAATTTGCAAATCTGAAGCATCCGTAGACTGGTTGTGTCATCTACACACAAGTTCTAAAATGGTATGGCAGGTTTGGTTTTTGTAGGACAGATGGCGGCGCCAAAGCTTATTTGTTGGTGCTGCTCATCACTCTTGTTTTCCAACATGGCAAGATGGCACAAGAAGCCTTTGGTTCCTTTTTTAACAATGATGAAATTCAAGAACGTCTCGCGAACTCTGATTATGAGAATCTAGTTGTTGATTACAAGGCATATTCAAGGGACAGTGACAGCAACAAGGAGGTCATGCTACCTGTGGAACATAATTCTTTTAATTAAAATTGGTGATTACCATGTCTTAATTTTGGCTTGAATTTCCAGATTAACAACTCTCTAAAAGGTTCAGTAGCATATCACCAATAAATAAAATGGGAATTCAAAGCCTGCTGATGTGTTACCGAGGCGGAAATTGAATTTGTGTCACTTTTGGAAAAACCATTGTCATGCAATTGGTGGAAATGCCTGAAATGCCCAGCAGCCAAAAAAGGTCAAGCCCCATCCTGTTTTGTAGGAGCACATCACGATTTCTGTGATCTTACAGAACTGTTTTGGATTAGAGCACCTTCACCGTTATGATTGTGCCTGCTTTTTTAATAATTTCAAAAGACTGCAGCTCACCCTATGTGTTTGGTGCTTTGGTCATAGATGGCAGCACCATATTTTGTATGCTGAATGAATAGAAAGAAAATTTTAGTGGAGTCAGATGGACGTCAAAGCTGTGGGGTCTCAAGCGTACTCTTGGGAGAAAGGAATGACATCACAGTAGCGGAAACAAAGTAAAGGGCATTTTACACCTTCTATAAAATAGGCCAACTAGCTAGTGCATATGAGCGAATGGGAAGGCATCTTCGAGACGGTCCCTCAAAGTGCGCTGCTGAGAGCGCGTGTGGTCCATCTACACACATTGTGTTCCTGCCACCCAAGAGGAGGAGGCTACTTCCTTGTGCGTTCGAGTGTCCCCGCCATCAGCTGGCATTAGCAGCGGATCATGCGCCATCTCTCATACAATTGCCTGACCACTGTTGCCGCACATGCGATGTGGGGAAGCCAAGTTACAGGAGACACGAGATTCGAGCATCCCCACAAAGCATGCATCCAATATGACAAAAAAAAATTGATGTGGGTACATGCCACAGCAGTTCTGGTTAGTGGCAAACTGCAGTGTTGATCTGAAACATCAAAAAAATACATATTGAATTATAAAGAACCAACCCAAATTGTTCAAGAATGCACTAAGCATTCTTTGGGAGGTGGTTATTTGTGGCTCTGTGTTGCACTATGTCGTATGGGTGGCGTTCCCCCTTACCGATGTGCTTTACACATATGTGGGAGCCAACTGGTACTTCAAGTGCCACTTCCTGAAGGACCAGATTGAAACCACATGCAGTGTCTGTCACCGTCTCTGATTGCAGACGCTATGACCAGAGGCACAGCATCCTAAACAACAGTGCCTGTGCCTTCAGCCAGAAGCACAGCATCTCAATGACAGCGTCTCAATATGCTAGCTGTTATGAGGAAAGACTGGAAGAATGCTCCCGTTACCACCATGCCATTGTGCAATACTGAGCAGTACCATCGCACAGTGGTATCATACCACTGTGTGGTTTTCACCACTGCGTTAGACTGCATGAGCTTTGGTATCAGCCTACGAAAACAGTTCAGCACTCACAAGAAATCACGATTAGTTCCCTAAGAAAGCTAAATATACCTTAAGATAGCATCATACTCTAGTAAGCGGAGCAGTGCAACCTCCTTCCAGACAGCGCATAGCCAGCAAATGTGTAGGCTATGGACATGCAAAATGTTGCAACTGCAGTGCTGCCATGTTCTTTTTTTGGATTTGCCGTTTATAATCATGAGCGATGAATAATCATCATGTGTAAATATTTCCACAAACCTACCGTGATACCAGATCCATACTTTCAATGTGCCCATTGTATTATTGGGCAATGCTACTCTCAATGTGAACGAGCTAGTTGCATTTGGTTGCATGGGGCACAAGTCTGCCTCAATAAATGTTTGTCGTGCTGCACCGTTGTTCTGTGTGGTTACCACCTTGGACCACCACTGGCAGCAGTTCCATTTCATTAAATTGCATCTCTGCCACTTTAGGGAGTTGCCGCTGTATAAAAAAAAATTGATATATTGGCACATTTTTTGACAAAAGAAAAACACAAAGGTTTAGTGACACCCAGACATTTTGCAGGACATTGCTGTCTGGCATGTGCACAAATGACAGGCGTTGGCCATTAGCCTGACTCACCTGATAACTTAATTTAAATTGAATTGCTTTTATTTCTTCTATGTGTAGAACAGTCCTCCGGGTTAAAAGCTGTTCAGCAGCTTGACAAGGACCCAGAGGTCGCGTTTTCACTTAACAGCAGTATCGCACATAATTGACAACTTGCTGATAACAGTCGATACAGCACTAGCAGGTAAACACTGATGTTGAAAGAACGTCATTTGGACAAAAATTGATAAGGAAATTTCTAGATGTACTCGTATCTACAGCAGCACACAGTAACTTTGTTGAAACAAGGACATATAACACTGTATCCGAAGGTCTAGCAATTCACAGAACAGAAATAAATGTATGTGCACAAACATGTACTACATACATAACACAACCACAGGAAATGCACCTCAAAGAAGTAAAGAAAGAACAAAAGCAAAATAAATGTAATTGTTGACAATTTCACATAAAGAGATATGCTAAAAAGTAATGATAATTTGTTGCTATGCTTGCACCTAGCAGCATATACAAATACTACTACATGTTAATAAAATGCACTTTCAGTTGGTGATGTTATACCGGTGCCACACGTACACTTCTGATCGCGATCTGGTGTTGCTACACAGTCATTTGCAATCGCGATCCTGCGGGATACGGATCTGGGTGGTCACGGTCCGAGAATCACGATCAGGCCCCTTCATCACAATCGCAGGCTGACATCTGTGCCCTCTAGAGCAGTATTCTGAAATTCTAAAAAGAAGTGAAGGCAGCTCAATAAAAAATTCTCCAGCAATAATAAGCTGTAGAATGGAAATATTGTCCAAATTTAACCATATTTGTGAATCAGAATTTTGAGCCAATGCGTTATGCAGCACAATATCAGTGTTATGCAGCCCTGATAGTTGCTAATGATCAGCAGATCATAATAACTCGCTCCAGATCGTTAGACTATGTAGCAGCAACCATTATTAATTTCGATAAGAAATCCGATCCGGATCGGCCGCGATCGCGATCAGAAGTGTACGTGTGACACCAGTATTAGACATTACTTAAATTGCTATATTTAAGGAACAATGAGGGAAGGTTATGTTTTAAGGTTAATGTTTTATAATATGTACAAAAGTAAGGAACGTGCCAGGTTTCTGGTTTTTGAATGTAAACAGTGTTTCATTGAGACATAATTATGTCATTGATGTTAAGAAACCTCTAAAATCTTTTCTACCGAAGTAAAAGATGTTTAGTATAAGATATTTGTAATAGTGAACTGTTCAATGCAAATTATCTTTAGCTTCTGAAGTATACCCATTGTAGTGAACATCATGCGTGGACCATTTGCAAAATGTCAAATGATTGCATTTTTGCCAATTTTGGAAATATTTACATTAGTTGTGGTTCCCCAGACTAGTGAACAATAATTCAACTGGGAGTTGAACAGAGCGTAGTACTACACGTTGAGATTTGCTTTCAACGGAAGTACCGATCTGCAGCAACAAACTGCACCTGTAATCGTACACTACTTTTTACATATCTTATTAACATGTCGGTCCCAGTTCAAATGGCAGGAGAATGTGATGCCAAGAACCTTCTGTTCATTTACAAGCTCAGTTTTCTTGTCACAGTATTTATATTTTCTTGTCACCTTGCTACAGTAATAAGTAACATTTACAAGCGTAAGTGCTTTTTTTCTCGCGTAGAATAGTATATATTTTGTTTTTGTTGGGTTAACTTTAAGGTAATTTTCTTGTGCCAATTTGTGTAGATTACTCAGGAATTCATTGCAATGTAATATTAATGAATTAGCATCAGTTTTGGAAGAGAGCACGGTGCTGTTGTCCGCATAAATGACAAACTTTGCATGAAGGTCCGGATTTATTAAATTATTTACATACATAATAAGTAAAAGAGGTCCTAACAAACCATCTTGCAGTACCCCACAGGAAAGTGATAACAAACTGGGCCGTTATCTTGTACGCATTCGAAAAACCGACGTTCGGTTTCGCCTCACGCAATTGTCCAAACTGCACCAATATCGCAGCCCAGGTCAATCTATGCGAATCGTGTGAGGCGAAACCGAACATCGGCTTTTCGAATGCGTACACGATAGCGGCCATGTGCTCCGTTTCCAAGGTATGACTTGCATAATGCCAATGGCTTAATTACCGCGAACGCCATAGCATGAGAGTTTGTGAATGAGAGTATTGTCATCTAGTAAGCTGAAATCTTTTGTAAAATATATGAAGAGTCCTTACGTAAACAAGCTTTTGTCAGTGTTAGCTAATAGTTTCTCTTTTAAATCTAGTAATGTTGTTTGTTTGTAAGTCCCCTTTCTAAAGCTGTATTATGAATTGTTTACAGCATTTGTTTGGTCAAAAAACTTCGTAAGACTGGAGCTTTCTTTTTTTAATTCTTTTGAAAACATTGGTAGCAGAGAAATTCTTTTGTCCCCGCCCTTGTAAATCATGGAGGCTCTAGCTTTTTTTCATGCCATGAGGAAACTTACCTGACTCAACAGCTAAATTGGGCACATCTGCCGGAACCAGTGCTATGCATTCCATAACATATATTATTGGCTTTATTTGGAAATTGGGTCGTTCCACGCCAACTATCCCAACCGTGGCGCTCGAGAAAAATAATTTCTCTCAAAAGACGTTAAAAAAATTGCACATATATAAGCATTACTTACACTGTGTTTTCCTCAGATATTCTGCGCGGAAAAATGTTTTCACGAAAATTTAACAAAATGGTGAAAAACCAGGTGCAAAAAACAAATACGCCAAAAATCTACTGTTCTGCACATTCTTTCAAAATTTGCATTTTTGCATTTTCTGAACATTGTTCTTTCATTATAAGACAGTTTCACAAAATAACCTTTTTTACCCCTTAGCACCGAGGTGAAAATGCTCAAATTATATCATTTTGGGAAAATCACTGTTATTGAACTTTCTGTAAAACGTACTATTTTCTAAAAATTTGTTTTCACAAATGTGCAGCGCACAGGCTCTAAAACGAAAGTGTGGCTTTGTCAAAAATGCTATTTTGGCCCATGTTTAGACGTTAGTAACACACTAAGGTGGTCCACGAAAAAATAAGCAGAAAAGCGGGTATAATTGAGAAGTGTAACAACTTTTGCCACGAAAATTTTCATCACAGTAATTTGAGTTTTCATCAAGAAATTTTTTTTTATTTGAGTGCCACCATTGCATCATTTTGGTTCACACTTCGACTTCACCTAATAGCATGTTGGTGGGAAATACAAACCAGGTTGGTGCAGATGGTGGCCAGCGTGGTGAAGAACAAAAGTCGAGATCACCAGGAGTTAGTAAGAATTTGAATCTTGCATCTATATTTAGTTAAGGTAGACCAACCTTGTGAACTTCCATGCTACTGGATGTATACATATGCGGCCGCGTACGCGTGGATTGGTAGAGCGGGCCAAAAATCACTTTCATTTTCTCAGACAACTTTTACAAAAGTAGCCTGAGAAAATGGTTTCCTGTGGTGTGACAACACATAGGCCCTGTATGCGTGTCCCAACAAAAACTTTGCCGACTACTGTCTATCTGTAGCTGGAAGAAAAGTCAAGAGATCACAAAACTAGTGAAGTATGCTCAATAAAGCTCCCTATCAACGATGTTCACCAAATTAATGGTCTGTCTTTGCTGGTTTCACGGTGACTGAATGTGCGTCATTCAAGTGGTTTCCCATCATCATATGCACAAGTTGCGCCTTTGCGCAGTTCCAACACTTTATCAGAAACTTGATGAAAGGTGGAACAAGCTTGTTCTGTATTACTTGATATGCTATTGCTTGAATATATCACAAAGCAATGCATAGAGTTAGTATACTAACTCTAGAGGAAAAGCTGGATGAAAATGTGGCAACCACAACGCCACCGCCATGTTGCTACCTCAAATTTTTGTAACACTAAAAATACTCAATATATGATGCAAAAAGAAGCATTTACACATAGCATGTACATAGCAAGGGCACTGTGTCAATTTAATTCCATATATTTTTCAGAAAGATCCAATGGCTATTAATAAAATCTTGATGTAAAACTTATGGTGTCTGAAAGAATGTGTTTGCAGGTGCCTGAACTAGATGGCGCCACTATACTGAGGGAGGCTCAGGATCATGTCGATTTCATGTCTCGTCTGAATCTCATCTCTTCATCTATGCTTGCTTTCTTCTAGAGTTCGTTATATTAACCATACGGGGCAATGATTGGTGATATCAAATGAAATCGTACCTGCACTACTGTCAAAATTAGTGATGAAAAGGTCAAGAGCAGTGCAGGTAGTTACTGCTATATAAGAATAATAATAATAATGTACTAATGTAATAATAATGTTACTGTAGCATTAAACAAGCCAGATGAGTAAATTCTGTAATTGAGGTTGAAAGCATTATTGTTATATTCTAAAGCATTTATGTTTAAAAAACCTTCACAGATAAAGCAATAATTGTTCATGTTTACGAAGTCAGATAAGTCGTCTAGGAAATGTAAGAGTCGAGGTACACTTCCGGTTGTTGGGTGGAACATAATGGATGGGACTCCAGTTTTGTCTCTCAAGGTTAGTATTTCATAGTCATTGGCTGTGACTCTGGATTCTGTTAAAACTTCATATTTTCGGCACTTTGCATTGTGTATTGCGACGCTACCTCCACGCTTACTTTGACGATTTTTGGGAGACGATTTGTAGCCATATAAATTTAACATTTGGCAGCCATCATAATACCAACTTTCAGAAATCAATATATCAATAAATCTGAAAGAACATTCATTAAAAAAAACAAATCTGGCCTTCTTTGTTGGCCACTGAACAAGCATTGAGATATAAAGCAGATGTATGAAATGCATTTGGGAGGTCAACATTGTAGGGCAGTACAAATTCAGAATATTCCATATTGGATTATTTGTCTAAGCACGCTTCTGACACCAATCAGGATCCATAACATATTTTAGGGAGATCCTCTTCGTGTTCAATCCTCGTAGCTGATTAGTGTTCGAACTGCCCTGCAAAGACCTTGCTATCGGAAGACCTAATAGACTTCCAGTTATGCTGACGCTTTCTTCCAATGGCCATTCCAAGAAATCGCTTCAGTTGTGGGGCACAAGTGCTCATTTACGTATACTGGTTCCGAGTTGTCTAGCCCAATGTATGTCAGTAATCCTCGTGGTTTTAGCCTTCTTTAATGTGGCATCCTTCTTAGCTTGGGATTTAAACTGAATTACGTTGTTGCTCCTATCTGAAGGTCTGGTTGGTACGCAATGTCATATATCAATGTCATTTATTGACATTTTTTCTTTCACAGCATGGCCAATTCGAGAAACAATGTTGAAAACATCTTCATTGTCATGACTACTAACTGCCTGTATATTAAAATTCGTCTTACCAGAATACTGCTGTGAATGCACAAGCCGTCTTTCTAGTTGTTGTGTCTTGCATTCGAGACTGACATATTTTCCCTGTGGTTCCTCATTGTCTGGGTCTAACTTACTCTTTTTCTTCTGCTCAACAGTTAGCTTTTGTTTTAGTTCTTTACTCGTTCTGTACGCATACTCGAGACCTTAGGCAAGATTTCCTTGTTAAATTTTCATTTTTTCTTAGTTCATTCCATAAATCTCATTCCGCAGCCCCAGGAAAGCTTTCCATTCTTGTTTATATTCTTCCTTTAGATGTGCAAATTCACCCTTCATGTCTTCTTTCAATTTAGACATGTCTTTAAACATTTAAGCAAGCACACTAAGAAGAAAAGAATTTGCGATAATATCTAGAGCTGTGCTTGGCAGCAGCAACTAAAGGAATCAAATTCTGTAAAAGAGCACGAACCTGCAGTGAAAGAGCATAAAGAGGGCTCAGCGTCGTTTCAAATGCGTCGCCACTGCCAAGTGGACTTCTCTCTAAAGGACTCTGATTTGACCCATGGCAAGGAGTGCAAATGATCGTTCCAGGCTGTCCGTGCCTTATTTTGGTTTTATGAGCCACAGGCCTGGATTCAAAACACATTTGCCAATTTGTTCATCCTGTGACAACAATAACAATGACAATTCTTATTCTCATTTGTCGCATAACCACAATCATTTTTCATTTTTCTGCTTCTGCTACCCGCTACAGTAGCTTAGCGGCTATGGTGTCATGCTGCTGAGCTCAGAGTCGCACATTCGATCCTGGCCACATTTCATTGGGGGGTGAAATGCAAAAACACTTGTGTACTTATATTTCCATGCGTGGTAAGGAATTCCAGGTGGTCATAATTAATCCGGAGTCCTCCTCTACCACGTGCCTCATAATCATATTGTGGTTTTGGCATGTAAAACCCCCCAAATTAGATTAATCCGTTTAATTAATTTGCTTCTTCCCTTCTCCCACCTGCCGCAGTGGCTATGGTGTTCTGTTGATGAATATGAGGATGCGGGTTCAATTCCCAGCCACAGCAACTGCATCTCAATGGGGGTGGTGGTCAAAATTAGTCTAGAGCCCTCCACTATAGTGTTACTCGTAACCCGTTGTGCAGTTTCAGGACGTTAAACTCCACTATTTGATTTAATTCCCTTCTCCCAGTGCAAAGTAACTGACTAGAGTCAGCTATAGGCTAAGCTCTCTGCCTGTTGCTGTAAATAAACGTTCATTCTCTGCCCCTTGGAGAGCACAGCTTAGATTTCTTTTGCTCTATTTTTAAGCCAGCTATAACTGCATTTGCAAAGCACTTCACCAGCAATGTGTGAATGTATGGCACAGCAGCTTCTTTTCACGTGCCAAGTGGGAATGCGCATGCAGCCCTCGTTGCGTGATAACGTGTGAGGGATTGTGATGACAGTGAAAAATGTTTTGCTTGAAAGGCCTCTACTGCGTGCCTGCCCTGGGATCGCGTGTGTTTAAACAAAACCCTGGCATGTCAGCCAACTGATATCAGGCTACCATTGCGCACTGCTTCCACTGTTCTACAATCTGCTGTCTATTGTGTTCACCTTTGCTTTGTCAACTTGCACTTTTCTCTTTTAATTTGTAGCTCAAAGGTATTCGTAATATCTGAATGGCATCTTTTTAGCTTTTTATTTTGAACATATTTCCTGTGATTCACTTGGCACTCCTAATTCCTGGGTACTTGCGTTGACGGTTTAGCGATTATGGCATTTTGGTGCTCAGCTTGAGGGATTAGGTTTGATTCCCAGCAAGAACAGTCGCATTCTGATCGGTACAGAATGTAAAAATGGTTGCATACTTAGACTTAGGTGCATGTTAAAGAGCACCAGGTTGTCAAAATTAATCCAGAGCTGGACAGGGTTGTGATTTGAGCTTGTTGGTAGGTCATTGGGAAGGTGTTCAGTGCAGTGCAACTATTACACGAATGCAGAGGGGGGAAGAATGGGACGCACACACACAACATTCTTGAAAGTTAGCACTGTGCATATGTCCTGTTTTTCCTCTGTGTCCATATATTAGTTTTGCTACACAGAACATCTTTGTGATAAACCAGAGCCATCCACTACTCTGTCTTTCATCGCCTGTGTGCTACTCTTTGATGCTAAGCCCCATGATTTGATTTGATTTGGTTTGATTTGTTCCAGGCTGTCTTGGAAGCAGTAAAAAATAACCTGGGGGATCGTGCCTGCATCTTCGTGAGTCACCGCCTGTCTGCCATCAAGGTGGCGGACCGCATCGCAGTCATGGACCATGGTACTATCATGGAGCAGGGAACGCACGTGCAGCTTATGCAGATGCAGGGCGTGTATCACAGGCTCGTAGAGAAAAGCCTAATTTTAGCGTGACACAGCAAAAAGCTTACACATGCTAACATAGATTACGTGTTTGTCACATCAACAGTCATCGATCATCATTATTGTCTGTAAAGGAGGGGCACCATATTGCCATTCGTATTGCCACCAGAGGCCCTATACGAAAGCTTGGCTCTTTACTGCGTTGCATTTTCGGAGACAACCAAGACTTGTAGAAGCTCCATGCTACTCACAGTTATTCCCACCATGCAAATATTGTGTTGTGCACTCCACTCAGTGACAGTCTAAGAATTCCATGTGAATGCTGCCCTCAAAACCACTGCAACTGCCCTCCATGCTGCTGCACTCCATGCTGCTTCATTCCATGGGTTTCTCAGGAGATGCTACAACATCACATAAATGAGCAAACATAATTGGCTGGTGGATTTACACAAATTTCTTTAGTGTTGAACTGTACTGTATTCGCCACCACATTCTGTGGTTGTCACCCACTTATACATTTAAGGTTTCTGGTAAGGAGCTGGAGCTGGGGGCATCACGTAGCATGGAACTCTGTGGCAGAATTTCTCTCACTGGGTCATCTGTGCACCTTGGGAAAGGAGACACACAGCACCATTGTATGTTTGTTTCCGACTGGGGGATGCACTTAACGCAACATGGCTTCCGTTACAGACACAAATGGCTTCAGCATTCTATGTGATCAGATGAACTTGTTCTCGGCCTAGTTGGTATTTTCTGCGAGACACCATTGCCACTAAAAGGATGCACACAAAAACACAGGCACTAAAGAAAAGAATCACGACGACAGGGCCACTGTCATAATTATTTCCTTTCATGTTTGTGTTCTTATGCGCATGCTTTTAGCAGCAACGATGTCTCACTTCATTGTAATCGATGGTCAGAGGCCTCCAAGCTGAAGAACCAGCCAGCTTTTATAAGCAGAATGTTACCTTATGAAGCTGCAGTCTTGCAGGTTCTCAGACTTGCTGACTGTATGGAGGGTGGCAAGGGCCTAACAGAACCTCAGTTAGAGTTGATCGCTTTCTTAAGGTGGTTCGGAAGGAAGGCATCAGTAATGTATGCATATCAGAAAGCTTGGCAACGTCTTCTACACTTATGCACAGCACCTCCAGGACCTGCAGAAACAAAGACGATGTAGGAGAGAATTTACAGATCATGTAATAATGTGTGCAGAAATATGGTACGTTGAAATGTGTCATGACTTGCTTGTAATTTCCGGATAATTCTTTCGCGTCTATCAAATCTTAGAGACTGTACTCGTGGTTTAAGGTCTTGTTGATGTAACCCTACATTGCATGATACCATAGTGATACCATAGTCCATGTTTCACGAATGTTTTCAATCGCAGGAATTAGCAGTCTTAAGTGGGTTAAGAGACAAAAATTATGTAGGTACAATGAAACCTCACTAAACCGTAGTTGGCCGGAGCTCAGAAAAAGTACATACTAAATGGTAGTACTCCTTAACCAAAATAGTATGAGATCACCCACTCACCTGTCAAAAACGGAACTCGGAGAGACTGAGATGAAAGTGCAGAAACATGCAGTATTTATTCACTTTGCCCAACAAAAGTCTCTTATTTTCGTTTGATGCCGCAACGGCCTGGCAGCAACGGCAGCGGCCTACAACTTACTGATGCTGCGAGCCAGCTTTTCAGCCAGCCCCCTCTTCTCGGCAAACACTCGCATGGCAGATTTCTCGTTGGCATTGCATATTCTCCATGCAAGGGCATGGTGCGCTGCAGAAGTCACGGGGCGCCTGTTTCATTGCAGGGTGTTGTTCTCGTCATGACGATTGCATTCATGAAGCTGGCATAACGTGCAACTTCTGCCACTGTTGGGCCTGAATCGCCCGTGCTGTTGATTTCCATGTCGTCCTCATCACTGTCATTAGGCAACCCTTTGGCAACAACAGAAGCAACGATGGCAAAAAGTCAAACCTCGTAGCCGACATCTGTTCGCGGTCGCAGCAGCACTGCCGAGCAACTTCTTCACATTCCAAATGCCACACACTGTAGTCAACGATAGATCCTTACCGTGTGCCAGCACCCACTTCTTCGTGCCACGTTCGACAGTACAAACAATGTCCAATTTTTCTTCTACACTGAGCACTCGGGTGTTTTTTATCCGAGCTTCAGCATGACGCGAGTCCTAGCTTACACAATACCAACAACTCTCTGGCACGGCGCTGCAATGATGTTGATGTTGATGTAGCTTCAGAGGATCGGAGGCCCTTGTTCTGATCTCTGAGACTTATTGTTCTGCAGGGATGGGGACGACGTACCGCCAGGATTGCAAAACGAAAAGTGGAAACACTATGTGTTAACCATTGCATACGCAATAAGCTGGTATGGTTCGTGTGGATACAAAACTTGTTATGTTCAATGGTCGCTGAGTCAGGGATTTGACTTTACTACTTTTAAAACGAAGCTACTGTTTAAGTGGATATGGTTTAATGAGGTTTTACTGTACAGCCTTTGTCTAAAGTATATCAGTGCCTTCATCATATATGTCATTCATGTGTGTGGTGCGGTTATTGTGGTGCTTCTGACACTGCAGACCTCTCAATGGTGAGTACAAAAGTTATTTTCATTCCCCAGGGAATTGGAACTTATGGTATATCACAGGAATTTCCTTAACCAGCCTGTAGTAAGCCTGGCGGTTGCAAACTGCAGGCAACATAGCCTGTATATTTTTGACAAAAACTGTACACAGTCACTCGCTCAGTGATTCACCATATTCACAGTGGTACCAGAGGTGTAAAATAATTATGTCTGGATTATAGTTTATAACCAGACACTTTATTTTCTTGCCTTGTGCTCGCGTTATTCCTCCCAGAACATAAGATGACAGCTTCTGCATGTTTCTCAATCTGATACCGGGACTGCTGCATGACAATATGATCACATACGATTCTCCAAAAACAAATTACAGTGGGATCGCATGGATACGATCTCACGAAAATCGGAAAATAAAACGTATCATCCGGAAATCGTATTATACAAAGCAACCTTCAAAAAACATGAAAATAGGCATACTCAATGACATACTCAATAGCAAAGGTTCGTGTGGCGTCAGTGATACTGCTCCGCATAATACTGTATGTTATATGGAGGGGCATTGCTGAACGTCACACAACCCACAGCCAACGCACTTTTATTCAGCAACGTTGAACTAGCTCATCAGCTTGCATTAAACTTTCTTCTTTTCGATATCCGTAACAAAGTTCTTCTGGAACTTAAAAAAAAGTATCCGACTTTTCCACACTCAGCTGAACAGTGGCCGCACTGCCACAGCAGCATTTTACCACTGGCAATGTGACGTGTTTTTTCTCCAGTGTGGCCGGGGCTTAACGCATTGTCGTTGGGTCATTGGAATGTTATTTAAGCTAGTACACTGGATTGTAAAGCTATGAGATTTAGAAATACCAGTAAAAGCCCACATCTGCAGTCGTATTATCCAATTGCAGGTGGAAACGGGATCGCAATCATTATAAGAAATATATATTGCTCCTATGGGACATTGACCGGGAGAAAAAAAAAAGTATTATCCTGAAAAACGTATTAGGCAGAATCGTATCGATAATATTGCACTGTATACAGCTAAACCTCAATATAACGGAGTCGGTAAAAATTTTCAATTTGCTTTGCTATATCAAAATTTCGTTATATTGAAATTTGACCTTTTTTGCAAATAAGTATAGTTGCTGATAGACCTTTAATGCACAGAAGGGGCTGCAAAATTTTCTGAATTATCAGGCAATTAGAAAAAGCAAGCTTGAATGAGAAAAAAAAATTTTGTTGAAGTTGAGAGCTGGCAACAAGAGATATAGTTTAAGGCTTTGTCGACGATACCTTCACATTGGCAGTGTGAAGCAAAGCCAGCCACACTTTTGCGTTCACTCTGCCCTCGGGGCTGGTAGTGACCCCAGCAGTGGGACCATGCTATCATCCCATCCATCGTTTTGTTCACGCTGTTACCATTTTGAATGCATACCAACTCGCCCACCTTTCCAGTTCAATATCATTGAACTGGCAGTATCATTATCATATCAATATCATTATCATTATCAACCAATATCATTGATTGCTGGCAGCGAAGAGCGAATGCTTTTTCTGCCTCTCACTTCAATGTGTCTGCAAAAGTCGAGATTACGCAAACTCCACTAATGAATGTGCGGGAAGACAGCACACATGATACCACGCCATCACAGCATGCCCACTGTGGTTTGCACACACAGCAGAGAACCTCTAAAACAGAGCGCACAGAGCTGCTTATATGCTCAGCCACACTGACAGCCGTGTGGAGCCACGACCGTGCTAGAAAAAGAGACACATGACAACTTGCCCCCCACTGCCCCCCACCCCTCCCCTCATGTTGTGCTTGTACGCGTTACCAAGAGCTCGCTTGGCACTATCTTTTTGATCCCTTGCTCATGCAGGAAGACAGTGCTCATCAAGCCACCATCCTTCTTAGCTCACCCTCGCGCACTTTTACCCACACCCAACGCATACAGCATGCAGGACATGATATGCACTTATCACACTTGGACTTTATACGGAACATGACACTGCTCCACTTCAGCGGTCACTCTTGGTTGCGCAGAGCATAATTTGAGAGGTGTGTTCGCAAGCAGCCGCTTGTAATTCAACCATTTGATCATCTACATCAATGAGAGTTTCCATTTATTGTCTTGATTTTTGCAGCAGCAGAGAAATTTTTTTATATTGAAATCACGTATAAACGCATTTTGTGTGTTGAGTTTCTAAATGCACAGTGTTATATGGACAAGAAGCTACAAAAAGTTAAATGCTTTGTTATATGAAGAATTTTGTTACTTGAAGTTCGTTATGTCTAGGTTTAACTGTAACAGAAAAAAAAGTTAACAGCAAGATAAGGCCAAGACGTTGCTGTACAGCAGGAGAAGCATGTCAGATGCTGACGCTTAATGTCAGTGCTAAACCACACATTTCCTGCAGTGCAGTGAAGTACAACTTGCAAGTGTTTTTGCAGTGGCAGTTTAGAAAATGAAAGCAACAATCTTGTGTCGCCCTATGCCCTTAACACCTGTCTCCAATATCCCTCCTCCCGTGATCTCCAAACTTCCAGCCTTCATCACTGGGCCACCCTATTTCTGATTCAAGTTTATTGACGATACTTACAAAAGTCACTTTGAAGGCGTTCTTGGCGAGAAAGCTGTGTGCTTACAGCTTTCTCGACAAAAATAAAAGGCATCTGGGGCCATATAGTGCGAGGATTCCCTTTCTTCGATTCTACACATTTCTCATCGCCTGTTGCGGCTAGTGTCCAATACTGGCAATAACAAAGGCTTGGCATCATTCCATCCAATGACGTAGGAGTAAAAGGAATGGGAAATGAAAAGCAGATAAGGATGTAAAAGCAAGAAAAATGGGAAAGAAAAAGAATTTTTGTATAATACGACCCCTTGTCACAGCAGCACTTGAGCTTTATACGAAGAACACATTGCTACTAAAGGTCAAGGAAGTGTGCATAGCATACATGCTGGTTGCTGGTTTCACTGTTTTCTTAGTGCCATAATGGTACCTTGTCAATTTGCACTGCCGTGTTGTAGCTGAGGAACGTGCATTATAGATACCATACTTCATCGGTTTTCTGCACAAGTGACATGTGCTCGTTGCGACACACAATGTTGTCAAGTATGTCTGTGGCATTGCACATTGGGTACTCGTTTGCTCATGGTTGCAAGGCACCACCCTTCATGATTTGCTTTTGTTTGATGTGACCAGGATGACTGTGCAAGTTTTAGTGCAGCACTGTTGATGGCAGCTCCACTGTCTACCCATGAACAAAGCGCACGCACCATGTAACTGTGCACAAGTTCTGTATGCGTGTGAACATTATATCTTTTTGCAGTTGACCTTGCATTGAAAAACAGTACAGTGTGGTTGGCTCAGCAACATGTATGTCAATACAAAATTGTAAAAAAGAATTCTACTTAAGTTATGTATTTTGGAGATGTGAATAAAGTTGTGTGTTATAAAGGTTTGCTTGTCTTCCTGTCATCCAAGCACATCTCAGGTTTCATAACCTTCTTTTGCCAAAACACACATATTAGATTTTTCTCGTACAGCTCTTGATATGTGGTGACATGTGTCATTATTTTCAAGGAGGTTTTAAAATCGATTTCTGAAGTGTCAGCCCCTCAGCTTCTTACCAGCAGAGGTGAAGCCAGAACTTGCCCCTTACTTCACTTCTCAAAGGGAGCTGCACCAGTCAGCCTTTTCACAGTTCACATTCTTGCTCATTGAGTGTAAATGCTAGGATAATTGAAGATAAAAGCTTGTTGTTTCTGGCTAAAATAATACTTTTGGCTGAGTGGCTTTTAGCTTATTATGATATCCCATAATATGTTCCACGACCTTCAAGTTTGAACCTAAATATCAGTGACACAAAGGTAGAAATCGAACATGATACCCAAAGTGAAATTACCTAGCCACCTTAAGGGGGGACGCAGCTTTTGCGTCACGAGAAATGGCCTAAAAATAAATTTTTTGAAAATCGCTCTCAGTTTCTATAACTTTTTTTCTATCTGATTCCGAAATATCACTGTAGACCACGTAGAAGTGCTCTAAAGAATTTGTTTTGTCAACCAAGGTGGCGAATAATTTCGCGGAAATCATGAAACAGCATTTTTCGTGCTACAATATCTCCGGAACAGCGCAACCGAGCGCTGTCATTTTAGTCTCTGAAAGCGCATTTCTCCATCTTCAAATCTGCTCATTCAGCTATCTCCTCCATACAGAAACAGGCACACAAAAAGTAAAGGATTGAAGGTCGTGCCGGAGTCTGCGATTAGTCGCGCCCGCCACGTTACTCCAGTACAGCTCGCCATTGGTCCGGCGCTCGCGTCGTCTGTTCGGCTCTTTGCACCTCTCAAGTTTGGACGTCTCCACTCGCCGTAATCTCGACGTGTCAAGAGGCCTGCTATGCAGAAATCGCAGTAGCATGGCCGATCCCTACGTTTGTGGACGTCTCAGACCAACACCCTCTATGTTGAGGTGTTGCTCAGACCCGCGGCCAAGCATTCTGAGCATCGGCGACGCGGACTTCGCGACCAAGATACCTTTCAGCACTCCGTGTTTCGGATTTCGCGACCAAGCACATCGCGCACGCAATCCTCGCACCCGCGGCTAAGAATTTCGCGCATCGGCACCTCGAATTGCGCGGCCAGGCAGTTCGCGCGCCGGCACCTCTGACGGCGCAGCTAGGTATCTCGCGCGTCGGCACCTCGAACTGCGCGTCCAGGCATTTCGCGCGTCGGCACCTCGAACTGCGCGGCCAGGCATTTCGCGCGTCGGCACCTCGGACTGCGCGGCGAGGCATTTCGCGCGTCGGCACCTCGGACTGCGCAGCTATGTATCTCGCGCGTCGGCACCTCGAACTGCGCGGCCAGGCATTTCGCGCGTCGGCACCTCGGACTGCGCAGCTAGGTATCTCGCGCGTCGGCACCTCGAACTGCGCGGCCAGGCATTTCGCGCGTCGGCACCTCGGACTGCGCGGCGAGGCATTTCGCGCGTCGGCACCTCGGACTGCGCAGCTAGGTATCTCGCGCGTCGGCACCTCGAACTGCGCGGCCAGGCATTTCGCGCGTCGGCACCTCGAACTGCGGATAGGCATTTCGCACTTCGGCACCTAGGACCCGCAACCAAGTACCATTGTGCGTTGACTCTATTATCATATTGTCACGATAACTCATAACAATAGCTATCATACCACCCCTTCATGAAGACAACCTCATCATGAGCTCTGTTCACAGGCCCCTTAGGCTTTCACAGACACCTGGCTGCAAAAGTGATCGAGGCATTATACAAAGGTACATAAGTACAAACTGGAAGGCACATATATATAGCAGCTGCATATCTATCACTGGCTCTCTGACCCTAAGTTCCACAGCCATTGTCAAGGGAAGATTGGAAGGCTGTTGAGACTCTGAGCCTTCATTCAGTAACATAGTCAATTCTACCAAAAGAAAAAAATGCCTCGCTCATTGTGTTGGAGACTGCTATGAATGAGGCAGCCTGCAGGTACAATACTGGAACTATATTCATGTCCACACACAGTTCTGCACCTCACTTGGTTTGAAACCCAGGCACCATGCTCTTTGTAGAGCAGCAGCGAAGAATATGCCATGCAAAGATAAAAAATGGGAAGGGGGGGAACGAAGGCACACTAGACCGAAGGCCACATATACAAGAAGCGCAACATCACAAAACACCCCAAAGACTACAAATTTGGTGTCTTTATGGAACTGAAGAGACGGTGAAACTTTGAGAGCTGTTTTCTCAAAACTGTTTTCTTTTTCCTTTCTGCTCAGTTTCCGGAGGTGATTTCCTTGTTATCGTTTAGCATATACACCGTTCTTTTTTTTTGTCACGTTCCTTCGGCTACAGCGCAGGGCATGAAAGCCTCACTTTCTTATTTTGACGTTTTATAAATTTACGATATCGCTATTGATCTACTCCGAAAGTGTGCTTGATGCAAAGGTAGCATAAAAAAATGACACTCCAAAAAAATTGTGTTGCAAAAAAAAAAGCCAGACTGTCACGACTTTCAGCATGCATTTAGCTATGCAGTCAATACTCAACAATCCTTCCATTGCATTTATTCAGCTCCCCAGGCCCTCCAGAAAGTTCTAGGGAAAAAAATTCTGCTCAATAAAATTCAATAGAATGTTCTCAAGATATCGCTTTGAAACTTTTATGGAAGCATCAGGGAGACATTCTAAACATTTGACAATTTTCATCAAAATCCATCAAGAAAGAAGGAAGTTGATTTTCAATGCCACGTAAACCCTTAAACCTGCACCAAGTGGGAAGAAAACGCTTCCTACATTCTCCATAACATGCTAATACTTTTTGTGCGTGTGGTAAGATGGCGGTGCTCCAATTTGCTTTTGGGACACCATCTCCACTGCAGCAGTTTTATTTTAAACCCTCTTTGGTCCTTTTTTGCTCCTGTTCCACATGAAATTTGCACCGCAGGTATTTTCTAACTTGGCGCCTTGTTGATGACACTGCAAGTAATATGACAGGATTTTATCTGAGATTTTTAGAGCTGTGAGAAACGCATGTAATTCTTGAATGCCCATTAGAAGAACTGGTATTGTTCCCATGTTGAATGCTTCAGCTACTGTACCTTGACATGAAATTTCATTTGCTTAACGTGTAATTCCACTTGCACAGAATTTCGTACCTATTTTAACTGTGTCCTGAGAAATACAAGTCACCACTGTGGAGAAAGTCATTACCACATGCATTGATTTTTTTTTACAACTGTAGTAAACCCATCACAGTTCGAACACCCAGCTAATTTTGTAAAAATCTTTAAATTTTGTTTGTCTGGCAATGTCGGTAATGTAATTTGAGAATGTCTAATTAAAAAAATACTTTTAAAAAATTGTAATTGTAGGTTTCCCTGCACCGACCAGCATCAATATGTTAAAGCCTCTGCAGCTAAATTATCAAATTAATCGTCAAACTGTATCATGACAATGGGTTTGTGCTACAGAATAATGTTATGTCTCAATACGGCGATGGGCATTCCTTGGACGTTTCTCACGAGGCTGTCCCATGTCTTTCTCTATGGCTGTCCTTTCATCAGCGCACGCCCATACGACAGGGCCCGACATTGATGCGCAAACAAAGGAGCTCACTTTGAAGCGACAACAACTGCTGCCCTCCATGGAAGTGGTAACTATTGTGAAAACGACGGTATTAAAAGCGGAGACCACTGGTGGAGACCTTTGTGTAGTGCAGTGAGAGTGTACTGACCAGTGTTGCCAATTTAGCTGTTCTGTAGCCATATCTAGGTACTTTTGGACTCGACTAGCTACCGCTACATTAATTTAGCTACGTAGCTACATTAATTTAGCTACGCGTAGTTGTTTTAGTGCCTTTTTATCAATATCTAGCTCCTAATCTAGCTATTATAGCTTTAGTCTATAAAAATTTCGGAATCACTATTCTGGTGCGAAAGAATTCTTGCTACACATATGCTACACATGATTGAACTGACATTTAGAGCCTGTGGAAACTATTAAATTCCAGAGCAGAGTCAGACAAAGTGATCCTTCAAATCTAAAAACGCACTTATCAACTTGCCGAACGAGTCTGAGAACCTTCCTGAAAAATATAATCAGTTTAAAACAGTAATCCACTCTGCAGGTAAATGATGTACTATCTTAATTAAAAAGTTAAATAGCATTTTATATTGTGAAACCAAAAGCAAGTTGCGTATTTTGCACTGTCTAGCTGTTGCCTTTCTTTTCAAACTTAAACATGACACAGTACAAGGTAAGCAGGTAGCATGCAAAGGAGGACTGGTGATAAAGTAGTATCCCAAAGCAACACTTCTAGGCTGGATCAATCACTTTTGTTGATATATTTTCATGTGATCCTGATTGGCTTAGGACAATATCTCACACCAATGACGCACAATCTTTTTGATCCCCTTGCTCGTGCAGGAAGACAGTGCTCATCGAGCCACCAACCTTCTTAGCTCACCCTCACATGCTTTTACTCACACCCAACGCATACAGCATACAGGACACAATATGATCTTATCACACTAGGACTTTATACGGAACATGACACTGCTCCACTTCAGCAGTCACTCTTGGTTGTGCAATGCACAATTTGAGAGGTGTGTTCGCAAGCAGCCTCCACTCCAGAGGTTTTAGTATGGCGTCAACAGATAGCCAAGCGATCCGCATGCCATGATGCATACCGAAGATCGATTTTTTCACAATTTCTGATGGCAGCACTGTAGGAAAGTGCATTTTTCTCGGTTTCTATGACATATTTTGTTATGCTATTTCACCACGAACGATGATCGCGGGAAAAAAGATGAAAATCTAAAATTTTGGCCAATTTGACCACTTCGATTGCTGCATCCCCCCTTAAGCAACATGCCAGGGCCGTGAATCCTACGGAGGACGAGCTAAAATTTCGACTTCAGCATGTAAGACAGTAGCACCGACCACAGCCATTGCTGATCAAATTTAACTTGTGCACCATTTAGTGACTAGCCTTTCTGTTACTGCAGCATTACAGTAAAACCTTGTTACAAGAGACAAGGGACTCTGGAAACATGTCTCTCATAACCAAAAGTTCTAAAAATACTGAAGAGTTGTATTAGATCACTTTATTATATATCAGCATCAAGGTGCATTAAACACATCTACAGGAAATTTCTCAGAATGGCTTAAAAAAGTCATTCATAGTAGTTTGTTCTTTAGTGACTGCAGATTGTATTAGCTTTCTTCCCATGCAACTTCTGGAGGTAAGCACTTCACTTTGCAAATTGCTCACAATACCATTGAGTTCCACGCAACCTTGTAAGCGCATGAGCATAAAAGTGTGTGTGTGGGGGGGGGTGATGCAAAATATGGATGGAGCAATAGCGGCATGAAGCAGAAAGCAAGTGAAGATCGAGGTGCAAAGTCCCAATGTGGCAAAGGTTCACAGCAAGCTATCTGGGCTGGTCACGAATCCACCTGCATCTGCTCAGCACTGTTAGACTCCCGGCGATTCGAACAGAACTGTCTCATGGAAACATGGCGAAGGCTCCGGACAAATAATTGCACCATGCATAAGTTCCCTGAAGCAGAGCATAAAAGACGTCGTTACTTGCTCTAAGCTTATCACAATTTTATTTCAGAAAAAGGGATGCAAAGCATGTTTTCTAAAACCATAGAGTGTCTAGAAGCAAGGCCTATAGAACGGCATGCTCCAAGCCCTGCCAATACAAATAAACTGTGGGCACATCATGGCAGCTAGTCCTTTCCTCACAATATGGCATGCCGCCACGAGGAGGCACTGCATGGACCTCGGGGGGGATTGATGAAACTTGCGCATGCAGTTCCTCAGAGATGATAGAGCGAATCAGTGCATGTAGTTCACCATCTTTGGACACCCTGAAATTAGATGTGTCAGGGCGTAAGCGGATCATATGAAGCTCACAGAGGCGCTAGCTGACATGTACTGATAATGTCTGAAATGGTAGTGAGGTTCTGCACTACAAGAGCATTGAACGCCACAGCTCCAATACCCTTGAGCAGGTGGCGTACATGGTCACTTCTCCACCATTGAGTTGCTGACACGGCAGCATAGGGCAAGGACATCCTCTATATACAAGGTGTATGACTCTCCCGTGTGCTGAACCCGCTCAGCAAGCTTCTTCATGGCGGTATCTGAGCAGGCAGAAGAGTTCATGAAAATCTGGTGCAGGTGGTGTTTAAACGTGATTCGGTTTGCGAAATCCAGCTCATGGTTATAAAAGTACCTCCACCACTTTTTGTGAGACAGCGTTTAAGCTGTTAGACTCTTCTTTATTCTCTCGACCAAGAGCCCCATGACAAAGGCCAAAAACGGTGATGACAAAAACGGCACCTTGCCCTCTCTCCTGCGTTCTGGTGCACGCACAGTTGAAATGAGAGAATGAGCAGGCTGGCAGGTAAAAAAGGATGCGCATGCGCTGTACATGCTTTTGAACATAGGCACACAGCCAACAGAAGGCACAGTAATGAAGTTTTGTCGCCGCTTCTGTGGTCTCTGAGCTTTTGCACTCAACTGTTTACTTGTGATATAGGGTTAACAGTATTTGAAGGCTTGTACATATAAGGCAGGAAAGCAGCACTTACTGGATGGCTCATAATTTATTTTGCAGAAAAGTACGGCAGTGAGCAACAATTGTATCACTAATGACCTTGAATATCTTGTGTAGCTATTCATTTGCAAACACCTGTTATCAAACAGCCTAATGACTAAAGTTCTTGACACATTGTACACAATTATAGCATGTACTACACAAAATAAAACCTGTAATAGAACTTACCAAATACAGTAGCAGTCTAGTCGCAGGTCAGATAGCTTCTCAGCAATGCTTGTGCCCTTCCTCGGAGAACAAAACAAATGTTAAACTTGCACTGACAGCACCAAACCACACAAATGTAATGGCCCTAGAACATGAGGAGTTCTAACTAGATAAAGTCAACCTTCTTGACCATCTCGTAGACATTCAATGACAGAATGTACTTTTATGAAGCCTCTAATATATGAAATACATGCTGTAATATAAGCATGCTAGCACACAAAATCAAAATTGCATCTATGAAAATTCTCAGTAAAGCTATATTTTTTAGCTACCACAGTTCAATCCTTGTGAAGTGCAGCAAGTGACTGTCTAATCTACAGTCACAAGGTGGAAAATTCGGGATCCTCTCTGGTAAATAACTAACCATACCTCAGCCTGTACCCAGCAATACAAAGGTGAATTGCAAGTACTATACTGATAAAACTGTGCAGAACTTCTACCAAGCAAGTGCAATCAATAAATAAAGATTTCGTATTCATCTTCATGTAATACTCGGCATGTTTTTTCTTTATATTACACAGAATACTGGTCAGAAAGATATTGAAATCAGTCACCATTGTGAATTGTAAAACAGTACTAGATGTAAGAGTTTAACATGGTTTAAGATGGAGACCCTGAGGTGGTATGTTGCGATGTTCTTTCGAAAAATTGTTTCAAGGAGCGTACCTATTAATCATATTCCTGTCATCTTTACTGAAACTCTAGGCACTTTATGGTTTGGTGATGAGACATATGAACACAACAGGACACAGAAGTTAAAGAAGAATCTTTATTAAGTGCTTTAGAATATTGTAGAAAGCAAGTTGAAAGCAAGTTTCCAGAACCTCTAACAATACCGAGCTATTGCCTTTGAGCATTGTAACATTTCCTTGCAACATGCTGCACTGTTTTCACAAACATAGCTTGAATCACTGTATCTGAACCTTTGGAAGCAACATTGCATAACAAATGGTAAAGAAGCACATTTGAAGCCCTGCCCTGACTGCACAGTCACTTTCTTTTAAACCAACACGTGTAGATGGATTATGTCATCCGTTTGACACATTTACCTGATTATATTCCAAAGCATGAATTGCATAATTGCAAGTTCTGAAAAGATGTACCTATGCGATTACTTGGGGACAGCACGAAGAGACAGGAGAAGGCTAGACAACACGAGTGCAGGCAAAGAACCTTGTTTAAAAGCACACATATATATACTAGGCAATTGTTTGTCCTGCATCATTGCAGCTGCAAGACAGTGGGATGTCGTAAACAACAACTTACAGTTGATGAACTGCTGTATCTACCTGTTGTTACACTTAGCGTCAAGCCTTGATCCAACTTACCTTTTCACACAATGTACCCCAATTGCTCGACATGAAAAATAAATGGAAAGTTCGAGCTCTCCCACCAGTATTTTTGAGACTATGGCTGACTTTGTGTATATGACATAACAGTGGCCACCGCACTGTAAGCAAATGTTAGATCTGGGTTTAGAAGCTCTCCTCCACTAGGTGATGCCTCAACTCATTGAGGATGCTTTTTGGTGCTCCTGTGACAATGAGCTTCACAGACAAAAAGTGTGCTGTTGCGGAAGTCAGAATACCCTCCTTCAGACATGGGGCATAGCTCCAGCACACAACACTCGCCAAAGAAAACCCTGAGGTCCAGATATGGAAGGTAACTATCTAGTGATAGCTTGTTTTCCCACATATGAACATATCTAGCACTGAAGAGAAGACAGAAAAAGATCACCCTACCCATTTAGTAGCCCTACTTCACGAACTATAGAAGAGAAAGTTGCCAATGAAGCAGAATACCTTTACTACACTGGTGCCCACAGTAACTAGTGTTTTACGATTAGTTGACAGTATTCTCATCTGTGGGAAGTAGCCAAGTAAAGCTGCACGAGGGGTTGAGCCATTTTTTAACCTCTCCTCCATAGTGTCGGGTGTTCGTGTAAGCAAAACTACTGGAAGGCAAGCTCCAATATCTGAGCCTGAAGATTTTCTGTGGTGAGCATCGTGCTGGAGCTACGCTCCACACCCAAAGGTGCTTTGGCCTTTCCTATTAGTGCACTTGAACAATGAAGTGTGTTGTTGCTACAGGAACACCAGAGAGCACTCTTAACACTTGGTACCATCACGAAGTGGAGGGGAGCTTCCAGACCCAAGTACAATGTTTGCTTATAAAAGTGTGTTCACACTGCTTTTTGGCATACGTCACCAAGATGCATTTAACGGAGTTGAACATAGGGGACAACTCAGATCGGAGGACTTCAAGGAAGCCAAGGCCTGCCACTCTTGTATAGTATGTACACAAAGGCAGCCGTCAGATCAAGCAAATTGCTGGGAGAGTTGGAACTACCCTTTTATTTTCAGAGCCAAAAAATCTTGTCATGTACGAAAATGTCAACTGGACCAGGACAAGACGTGACGTTTGCATCAAGAAGTATATGCTGGAGTTCAGAGGAACTGCGGTTGATGCTGTTTACAACATCTACAACATCCTACTGCCCTGCAGCAGCAATTATGTAGGACAAACAGGACGACGACTCAAGGACTATCTTATGAAATACGCAAGGACCCTGGACAGAGGATTTGGGAGCAACGCAGCTATTGGTGCTGCTTTGTGCAGTTGTACACCAAATAATGAGCAATGAAAAATCCTCATGACGCATTTTTAAAATATGCAAAACTTGCAGAATAGCCCCCACAAATGCTAACGTCTGATCACTTAATCTGCTTGGTGAATTGAGGTATTAAGATTGTGGGGTTCTCCTCCGTGCTCTTGGGATGAAGGAACGACAACACAGTAGTGCAAACAATCACAAGGGCATTTATTGCACCTTTCATAGATCAATGCCTGCTAGCCAAGTTGCTATCCACAAAAGATGCCAATGGGCACGCGACAAATCTAGAAGTCCGACTCACCGCTACCAAATAGCGAGCGAATATATTCGCCCCATGCTGGATCCCAATGCCTGGTCGTTCGCGTGTACGGTCACGCGAACGGTGGCGCGTTCCAAGGCGGCCACGCGAGACGGTCTCGCAGAAGCATGGATCGGCGCACGCGCGGCACGGCACGTCCGCACTGCTTGCTGTCCCGAGCCAAAGAGGAAGCGCCTTGTCTTTCGGCACCTAATAACTCCGCCTGTCGGCGGCGTTAGCAGCGCAACGTTCGCGCCCTCTCTCGTACTGCGCCTCAACCACTCCGACCGCTGCGGGCGCCAGGCCACGCGGCGAAGCCGGATTACAGGAGACGCGCCGTGCGGGAAAACAACGTATCAGGGGACGCGTGAGAGTCGCGCATCCCCACAAGATCAACTGCAGGAGTATTCTGAACTGGGCTGGTTATAGTGCATGTTAAGAAGGGAATCGAATGGGGACAGACAGGACGAAGTGGCCACATTGCTGTGTCTGTCGCCTTCACTTCATTCTGACAGTATAGCGGTGTTCATTCCCTCCTAAATATTCATATATATTTCGGGCGCCTGACCATGTGATGCAGATGCGTGCTCGTCGACCTACATAAATCTTTTCGAGTGTGATTAAAGCATGAAGCATACATTGTACGAGCAAAGGCGCATAAAATCGGACGAGTTGGGGCTGGTTCATGATCGATTACGGGCAGCGCAAACCACGAGGAGAGAGGCAGACAGAATTCTAGTTCTGTTTGAATTCTTTTGTCCTCTGTTTTTGTACCTTTCGCCGCCTGTCATCAAGAGCCAAGTGAAGGTCAAAGCCAGGCATGCTTGAAAGTAACATGTAGCAGCATTTGGTTAACACCGAGTTTGATGTGCACTGACTCAAGGCGCACTTGAGCATGCTCATGTGACAAGATTACTAGGTCATACATTTTATCATGATATTGATCATCCGCATATTTAATGTGTGTCAAACAGAAACATCAAACAAAGTCTCAAGGGCTTCGAATTTTAATGTGAGTTGTCTGCATTTTTTTACTTAGACAAATGCTGCATTTAGACATATGTTTAAATATACAAAAGGCCCTTGTTTTCCAATAATTTTGCCCCAAAAGTATTGCTCGCTCTGACAAGATGCTGATTTTAGAACATTAACTGGTTTGGTTTTTTTTTTATGTACGTGCAACATGTTTCTACCTCTTTCTCACTGTGCATGTGCTTCTACTTTTAATCTCTCTTGTCACCCCTTACCCCTTTTCCAGCTCGATAGCAAACTGATTGACTTCCGGTTAACCTCCCTACCTTTCGCACCTCATTTCTCTCAGTTTTTAGATTCTAGTGCTAAGAAGCCTTTTAAATTGTTGCGTTTATAAATGCGCGACTTCTTTAGTTCTTCGTCTGCTTTTTTTTTTAGTGTGCTTGAAACATATTAAACCATGGAGCAAAAACAAATTTTCTAATGGCATGACAGCAATGTGATGTGTTGCAAAGCAAGCATATATGCTGGATTTCACGCATGTTTATTGCACGGCGTTACTGTTGAAAATCGCAAGAGCATGTGTAAGGCCAAGCTTCTAGTTAAATGCTTCTGTTTCTATTAACATTGCACCTATGAAACCATGAGTGTGGTAACTATAGGCACACAAATATTTTAAGAATAAAATACCCGATGTGCAACTTAAGATGTCCATTTATTTATTTAACTTGTTCGTAATGTGCTAAACGATCGCCATTTTTTTCTAAACTGCTCATTTGTGAAGCGCGAATAAAGTGCCAGTTTTTTGAGTGACTGTATTTATGTATGTCTAATTCCGTCGAACAGATCACGTGTTTTCATTGCAGTAGAAAAGCCCGCGCATGCATAATGACGCGATGCAGGTGAGCTGGAGATATAAAAGCCGCGTTGAACAGGATTCTGCATTTAACTGCTGCTTTCAATGGCTGTGACATCACCGAGTTTATTTTTTTTTCTTTTTTGCTCTCTGATCACAATTGTTTGCGTCATAAAGAGCAGCTGCACTGCAATACTCGACTGTCATACGAAGAAGCCAACTCAAAAACACTTTCACTTTCTTTTTGCGCGACATGTAAGAAATTGCTGCTCTCCGTTCCGCTGCACATAGACTAGAAAAAGGCTCATCTGCATTTTGCAATTTACGCTTATAAATACGCCTTTCGTATTCGTACCTCAGGCGAGCTATGATCAAGCGCGCACAACAGAAAGAAAAGGTGTTCGCACACGCGCCCACGCAGTTGCGAGCGTCTTTTATTTTCGCATTATTATTATTTTTATTCCTACGTTAAAAGGGTGAGGGGAGGGGGTATTCCTGCTTCCAGAGTGAGTGATAGGCTCTGTAATGACGTGTGTGCGTGCGTGCGTCGTTTCAATGCCAGAGGCGGCGGCACGCGGCACCTCACACGCTAGCGCTGTCAACGGCGGCGGCGCGTCGGAGGCCGGTTTCGAAACTACGTCAGAGCGCGCGCGAGGCTCTCGCCCGCTACGTGTTGGAGGCCGACCGGTCGATGTCGCAGTAGACCCAGTAGACCTCCTAGGAACAGCTGCAGCTGTTGTGGTTATGGGACTCGCGGCGAAGCCGCTGCACGGCCTCATCGCGTAACAACAACGAACGGGGCGAGTTGTGGTAAGTGTGCTAGCTGTATTTTGAGAGACGCTTAACTTTATCGCGTATTCGATGTCTAAAACGCGAGAACTGCCGTTCGGACGGAAGCAACCGAAGGAAAGTGCAAGATCGATGGAGTGCCCTGTGTAATGATGCGTGCACGAACGTGGTGCGATACCGAAATGCGACGGTTGCGGAGGATTTCGAATGTTCGATCAGGCTGTGTTCAACGGCATTTGCCACTTCGTCAGCAGCAGTGAACGCTTTTAGGTCATCATATAGGTAAAACCTTCGTTGGAAGCATACTTGTCTTTGCTTGGAAGATTGGCGTACACAATTTTTGTTGTGGTTGCTTTTGGGCGCGTCGCTACGTGACGTCCTGCTTGGAAGGGACATTTTATGAGGCGGCACGGAATGGCTCTCGTCGAGGCACTTCCGCAGCGAGTCGGAAATGGCATATTGAGCGGCACATCGGCCGGCCGTAGCGAGACGACCCGATATCCCGTGCACAGATCCGTTGGTGCGATGTCCGTTGGAGCGTGGTGCGAGCGTGAACAATAGATTTTCGTCGCTTTCCGCGCCGGCCGGTCGGAGCAGGTCGGCGTGGGATATCCTGCGCGCTCGAGTGGGCTCTGTGCAAAGCTTTTAACTCGTCGCGCTGAAGACGCGAGAGAAGCCGACAAGAAAAACACCACCACGTACGGTATACCAGTCGCGCACGCTCGGCGCCTCGCTTCGTACATTTATAGAAGGCTCCAAATAGGGGCCTCTCAAAAGGAAGACGGTGAGCAGTTGATGCATCTTGGCTCGCGCTTCTTTGGGGCCAAACGAGTGCTGCGTTTGCATGCTCGATCGGATGGAGCACTGACGTGATTGACTTAATTTCTGCACGACGCTATATGGACTTCGACAAAGCGTCCGCTTTGTTTAGCACCGAATGCACTCGATGGCGACCGAGTTCATATTGCCGTTGACCCCCTGCGCGCCCCTGAAGCGCGGTAAGCGCTTATCTGCTGCACTGCATGCTGTCCATTCCCGCGCATCGCTTCGCGTACACTGCAGCTCGTTGTCCCCGCATAATGCCGTGGTCGATCGACTTTTTTTATGTGCGAGCTCGCCGAGCGGGACTCTTCTTTCCCCGAAGAGATTAGGCGCACGCCACGCGATAAACGTTGATAAAAATCGCGCCCCGCTCAAATGTTGGTTTTCCAGTCGGCGTGTGCGCGCGGACTGGATGGGGGTTTAAAATTGGCTCGGCCATACGGCGAGAGCATGTGATGACCCACTTCCGCGTTGCTCTCTTCTTCGCGAATGGTGCTCGCGCGATCAGGTGTGTGTGTGTATGCGTGCACACAGCTGCTAGAAGCGCTTGCTGCTCCCCCGCACCACGCGCGCCTCGATGACGCGTGGTGGCCCGGCTTTCGCAAGCGCCGAGGAGAGAGACGCCAGCTTTTTCTGTCTAGCGCGCCGCGCTACTTTGAGACATACGAGCAGCAAGGCACGAGGGGGGCTCTCCCCGGCGCGCGCGCCTACTGAAGCTGCTGGATCGTCGCCAGCATGCTCGCACGCACGCCTCCTCCTTGCCGCTCGGACAACAGATGGGATAATCCGGTTCTCCCGCCGTGGTTGAGGTGCTCGCCCGCGAAACACATGCTTTTTTCTCATTCTCGATCCTTCTCTGCCGCCTGGTTTTTAGGTCGTTCCCCGGCAATTACACAAATTGTGAGGCCAGTGCTACTGATTGTGGGCCTGCTTTTCGTAATAGCGCGTGCGTTCGATCGGACCATTAAGCAGTTGATTGCTCGGTCGTGACGTCCAAATAGTTCATTTCCATTTAATCTTTCCATACATAGATGGCCATCATCTGCAGTGAACACGTGTGTGTGGCTCATTTGTGGCTATACACTCAGTACTAAGTGTGCCTAGAAGCGTTGTATAATATATCATACCGGCCAACTATCCGGAATTTTACAGCAAAGCTGTATATGGCTCAGATCCGGGGTTTCGTGGTGTCTGTGTGCAGATACTATGATCGTGATCCTGGTGATAGTGCAGAAAGGGTCCAAGCCCAATGGCACATAACCCTGTGGGCTTGGAGACCTGTAACGCGCCCTCGAACTACCCTTGTGACACCTGGGACTTAAAGTCCCAGGCACATGAGTAAGAAAATACGTTTTTGAAAAAAATATTTGTACAACTTTTTCAGCAAGGACTGTTAAAAAATTCTTGGTGCCAACCAAGCGAACGCTTCATGTCATTGTTCACATGTTCGTCGTCATCTTCCACAGCTAGCTCTGTTGCCGCTCATCATTCCAGCGTAAAATTTCACTTCTCTTCTGTCGTCATAATGGGGAGGATGCATCTGTTTACGGGGTTATTGGCTATTCATTGTCTTACATGACGGACACATCTGATAACGGAGGTGATACGTTAGCGAGGCGTTAGTGAGGTGTTAGCGAATGTGTGTACATACCTATATTGTACTGATGACCACAGATCAGGACAATAAATATGTTTGTACCTTTGTTCAAAATTCTGCGTTGTGCGCTAAACAGCTTTGCTGGTCATCCACCTTCACAGAGTGGAATGGCTCATGAATTTTCTTCTCACGCTTTCGCCATGGCTTCCTCCTCCACTTTCCTCCTTGCACTTGTTTCAATTTTTTTGTAACGCTTACAAATTTGAGCACATTCTACGATTTTGCTAATGTTGCATTAAGCTTTATGGAAACTAAATTCTGTTCATGAAAATGTTTTAAAGCTTTTGAAAGGGACATAAAGCCCTAATATTGCAAAAAATGCACGAAAAAAAGAAAAAAAAATGGTAGTGATATCTGCGCCATCCTCTTGTGAAAGCAAAAAGTGCCATATAAACCAGAGAGTATTTGCTTCAAGCGAGCTTATTCAGTAAAGTTTATTGTTGCTGAAAATGCTGTGTTAAAAAAAAAGTCTGTTGCTTGTCAGTACTGTTTGCTTTACATTTGCTGCTGCTTTTCAGCTTTGCCTAAAGGTCAGTGGTTATTTTAAAAAATGTGTATATATATCGCAGAGGGTGTATGCTCACTGCCCAGGGTGAAATAAAAAAAATGCTTGCTATAACCACCCCTTTGTCTTGTTAGCTGGATTTTTACGAATCTTGAGACATCTACAATTTATTAGAAATGCAGAGAGGTAGGCCTGAGCTAGCACGCTCTAACCTGCTACTCTGCTCAGGGGAAAAAAAGGAAAGGCGACAAAAAAGAGTGATGAAAGATGATGAGGACACGAAGAAGGGATGCCTCTATGCACTAACACAGTGGTTTCTTTAAAGCCTTGAGTCAAGTCTGGTGATCTTCAAATAATCCAGAGCAGCCCTTGCAGCTATTGTTGCTACTGTGCGGTAGACATCACAGGCAAAATAGTACTTTCAGACAATGTTTGCCTGCTAGCACAGAATCCAGCGCCTTCCGCTGCGATGCATAGAGAGGGCAGTCATAAAACAGACGTTGGAGAGTCTCGGACACTTGGCAGCATTCACAGTTGAAGCTGTTCACATGGCCATTCCAGTGAAGCATGCTTGCTTGGCATCACTTGACTTCAGCCAGGGGGCGAAATGTCCTGCCCGAGTCTGTTTCTGCAGGTGCCTGTGCCAATCGTCTGATTAAGCCCAGTAATATGAATATTGAAGTTCACAGGTTGACAAGTAGGGTACAGATATGTGCTGTGTAGATAAGTGACAAATGTACAGTGTGACCCTGGGCTGTTTTGCAGTTTGATACTGCAGTAGAAGTGTTCTCTTAAAGTTACATCAGTGGTGCACCAAGATACAGTTGAAAAAACCAGAGATGGAGCCAGTACCGGGATGGCATGAGTCGTACTGCAATGTTGTTGCTACTTTCAATAAAATGAAAGAATGACATATCCAAATATGAAGTGCAACCAGCAGCAATTTTCATTACATTGAGAAACAACACTTTTGTGTTTTTCACCTTATATTTGAAATCATGGTGTTCTTATCTCCTGTTCAAGTAACATTAACAGCACGTTTTCTAGTCTGTAATTGAGCATTTATTTACAAAAGGAGGCACATGAGAAAAGAGAAGGCAACAGTTCAAGTACAGTGCATGAGGAGGGGAAATTGATTGCATCGCAGTTAACTTTGTTATGAAAAATAACATGTCATCCTAGCACTTAGCCTCAGTAGAAGCTTTGCTCATACAAATTGTGTGTACTGTGTGAAATGCAAAAAAGCTTCGCTTACACCTGTGTGCAGTGCTTAAAGTCAGGTGGGGAGGCAGCCCCCCATCCATATTTTAAGGCTCAGCCCCCCCTTGGCAGGTCAATTGTAGCACTGCGGCACCCATTCGACAAGCCATGGAGGTGGTTTTATTACCAGTAGTGCCTTGTGTGGAGCAATTCTAGCTTTCCAATTTTTCGACGAATGATTTAACCACGATCAATCGGTTGATGTGGCATGAGCAAAATCAGGAAAGCAAGTGTTGTCGTACTACTGCATGCACTTCCCCAAGGCCTCTGTCAGAGTGAAGGTCGGTCCTCAGCCGAAACATAAGTAAAATCCTGGCATTATTCCTACGTGCTTCTATTCTTTGACCTGTTTCACTGCCGGATCCTGTGATTCAACGCTTCATGCGTGCGAGTGTGCGCGCACTGTACTGGTCACCGCTCTACGAGGGCCTCTGCTCCACTGAAGGGTGACTCTAAGCCCTGCCTGTGTGAAACGGTGATTGTGTGAACCACTGCTGAGAGTGCTCAATTTGCTGCATGGTAGCGTTTTATATGGGTTGTCCTGTACCAGAAACCAGAGCTGGCAATCCACATTCATGTTACATCATCATTCCCAAGAGGTACAACAGCAATTATTGGCAGTTCTCTGTAGGTCCAAGCAACTACTTATATCAGGCACTTGCTCAAAACTTTGTCCTACACAACATAGAGTAGTGATAGAAAATGTGTAATGAATTTTTACAGAAGCTTCATACGTGCATGTTCAAACTATGGTGCCATAGTATATCAATCTGCAATGCCAAATGCCCTAAACATGCTGGATCCGGTTCACTATCTAGGCATCTGCCTGGCTACAGGCACTTTTAGAACTAGTCCTATCGAAAGTCATTATGTTGAATTGAATGAGTGGTCACTTCCCCTTCAAAGTGTGTAATCACCTTCACATATTTCCCGAAGGTATATTTGAACCCTGAACACTTTTGCTGCACAACTGTAAATGACATGACTAGTGCCAGTCCCTCATAATCGACCCGCAGTGAGAGAGCCTCTCTCACTGTGTGTGGGGAAGCTCAGTGAAAAAAATAGGTCTCCCGCTTCTAGAACACCACCTAATGCTTCCAGCGAAGCTGCTACCATCATGACCATGGAAGCTCGTATAAAATTTGACGCACCATTTATTATTGTCACAAAACATGCTCCAGAGGTACATATTCGAATGCACTTTCTCGAACTTCAGGCAATGTACTTGTGCCTGGAGTGCTACACTGATGCATCAGGGTCACATGCCAGCGTGTCTTATGCAGCACTTGGAGGACCACCTTTTGCTGACTCATATGTTCTGCACAATAAAACTAGTATCTTTGAGATACAAAAGGGCATTATATACACTTGACTCTTTAGGTGTCACAAGATCCTTGACCCTTTCAGTGGCACTGATGTACCTGTACATTCTTCACTCTCCAGTGAGGACCATAGTAAGAGTGCATTCGCCATTATTTTTGTTGTCTATTCCTTTCTGAATAACCGAAAATAAACTGGTGTGTTTGTTTCATAATATCAGAGAAAAAAAAATGACACTGAAAGCGTTAAGTTCATTTCACAAAACTAAAAATACTGTACTAAATTACCTTTATCCACTCCTGTGTATGTCTAACTGCATGTCACAATATGGGGGCTGATGAAACTGCCACATCAATAGCAACAAAAGCCTGTAACACCTGAATGGCTCTTCCTGCTGTAGACTTGAAGAGTTTCCTATGGAAAACCTTTAGGAAGTATCGGCAACACTTATGTGGCAAGATGTTGACTGTCCTCCACTTATTGCTGGAATGTCATGCATTGGAAAGGTTTTAATACATATATGGCATATCTTGTGCACTTTACAGCAAATATCTTTAGGCTACTATACAGCCATTTGTCGTTGATTGCACCGTCCAATGTGCTATACTATTTCTTGGCGCTTTTTAGCCATCATTGGCCTTTGCACTGCAAGACACCATATATCACCATCATGTCAGGCTTTCTTCTTTTTCCCCAGGACTATGCAGAACTTTTGTTAATTGCCTGTGACAAATAGCACAACTCTAATCTTTGATGTATTGCTTGAAGAGGCATACATTACTTACGTAGTATCTTGGAGTGCGCAATTGACTCATTAACAAAATTTTACTAGTGAAGTGTAGTGAACTAATTATCTTATGGTCCACATTACAGTTTGCTCATTTTAGCCATTGAGCTTGCAAGGCAGTATCAGTTGGAACAAATTTTGAGGATGGCACCGGTTTCAAGACATGCGCTGCCAAACTTGTAGTCAAATTTGTGGCACTATTGTTTCTTTAGCCGTTTTATGCATTGAAGCACAAGAATAACTGGAATACCATTGTATCTCATCACACTTTGGGAATGAATATTTAAAAATTGGTGTCATGCTGAGAATCCGTTCCAAGTTTGCACTCTCTGTGAACTCGTCAGCTATAATTAGTAAATTTCAATATGTTCCATAATATAATTAGTCAAAATATGGTGATCTTTTCTTAATTAGTCAATTATGCATTTTAGTCCTGGAGTAAATAATGCAAATCTCTCAGTGTAATACAGCTCAAGGACTAGAATTTTGCTGTCTGCCACAAGTGATCCTTTTAAATTCTGCGTAGTCTGAAATAGAGATCTCGTATGAGAGTGATACGTGCCCTGCAGATAAACTGGAGATGTAGCACTTACCTACAGATAAAGGGATGTTAAATTTAACAGAGCCAGATATGACATTGGCACAAGAAAGAATGATAAGGACAGTGCATATTCAGTGGCGTTCAAATTATTTCTTGTTGGAGCTGAAGTTCTATCGAGAAATGCAAGCTGGCAAACTAAATGGCTATTTAACACTTCGCTGGTTACACCAGCCTTAATGCTTTATGTATACTTACTTTACTGAACAGTGTACAACTTTGTAGCAGACTCATAACCTGCATTGCAGGATTAAAATATAGCTGCCTATTGAAATGAAACTTGGTTAAAAAATTTTATCGTATACTAAGCATCTTGATTTCCTACCCTCATTGTTTTACACTGTGGCAAGTGTCTATGAAATAAAGGCTTAAGTGATTATCACTCCCTGGCAGTTCTCTTTGCTTTGGTGATAAACTGGTAGCATTGCGAAATGTGTGACTATGCCAGATGCACGCTACTTCCAGCATATATGAACTCGTGCCATTTTTATGCGAAAGAAGGTTTGAAACCCCTAGCTGGTGTTCCACGTTACTGTAAATTACAGTGCACACCGGGACATGGACTTGTCCTTGTCCTGGTGTGTGCTGTAATTCACAGTTACAGTTTATGAGAAAGCCGACACGTTGATATATCACGGGCCCCTGTACAACACATGCAACTACTACGCACTTAATCATGTAGCACACGTAACTTCAGCACAAGAAGCGCAAGATTCCCTGATCTTGTCTCTTTGAAACCTCTGGAAGGCAACGTGAGGCTGCATTTTGTAATGCTCCATTCCATTTTTTATTACTGTCATCCCAGTGTAACAAATGTGGATATAAAGAAGTAAATATAAAATGTTTCTTGCAAATATCAGTGTGTAACAAGCATGCAGTCGTAACAAAGGCATCTTTATATCAGATGCAACTTCATTATAACAAGATTTACCCATATTTGCTCACAGTTGAGCTGTGTGACTGGTCTTGGTGATAACTGTGGGCATATAGCTATTATATATATATAGAAATATAGCTGTTTTTCTAGAGTAATTAAGAAATGGAACATGCTGCCTGGTCGACTGGTTTCCTCTCCTTCTGTAACTACATTTCTAGACGAGCTACACATCCTTGTTTGTTCAGGTCACGAAGTGTTCTGATCCACTAGATCAATACAATGTGGTCGCGACGAGTGCAGTTGTGCTCGGATTATTACTGCTGTGAATATGTATATGTGAAAAAGCAATGCCTTTATTAGTATTATTATCATTGTCTTCATTGCTGTGCTTATGATTCTTCATTGTATTGTAAATATTGACTGTATCTCCATTCCTGTAACGACCCTTCGGGGGTTAACAGTATCAATAAACAAACAAACAATCAGCTAATGAAAGAATGTAAAAATAATGAGTCCTTACAAAAGATGGGCTTGTGGTCTTGGGTAGTGGTAGGGAGACAGAGCTTGAGCTTGCCGTCTGCTGAAGAATATTTTGTGAAGGACAACTGCTGCACATTGCAAATGCAAGGCAGTGGCAAAAGTTATGCAGCTATTGTTATTTACATATGATGCTGTATGTCGATGATTTATGGGCTTTTAATGTCAAGCAACACTTGGGCAATGTGAAGTGCTGTATTGTAGTGCTGCATATTACTTTTGACCTTGGTAAAGGCAAAGGTTTGGCTCTGTTGGTATGACATTCTCGTAGGTTGTTACAGCAAAATCACGGGGACAAAGGACTCAGCATAAGTCCTCCCTCTCTGTGGCTTTGTGCTACAAAAGTAATTCTGACCAGTTGGGGTTGTTTAACGTGAACTTAACTCAAAGTAGCGGACTGTTTATATATTCCACTCAATCAGATTTTGGTTGACATGACTGGGAATCAAACATGCTGCTTCTTTCTCCACACCAAAATGTCATATGACCACGTAACTGCTGTGGCGAGTAAATGCTACATGTCAGAATGTGATATGCTGTGTTGTGTATGTTCTTGTTTGCTTGTTTCTTCCTTGCACCTTAACCCCGGCCTGCACATAGCAGTAATGCTTTCAAATGCAGGAGCTCCCAAAGGAGGCAGTGGCGGCACCTGTTTCGAGCAGCTACGCATGAGGAGAGGCACCTCGGACTGCCACGATGACGTCGTCAACGCTGGTTGAGACGGTGTCGCTGAACTACGAAGACTTCAGCGAAAACTTCCTCACGTGCAGCACATGCCTGTGTACGTACGATGGCCAGGAGCGCAGCCCCAAGCTGCTCTCCTGCTCCCACACAGTGTGCCGCAGCTGCCTCGAGCGCCTTGCTGCAGCCGCGCGATCCCAGGTGTGAACTTGTCTGCTTACTCAACTGACACAGCATATAATTTGTCATTACGTAAACGAGCCACGCAATCCTTAATTCACACAACAGAAACAGGAGTACTACCAATATACAGTTATATTTCTTCAAGTGTGCTCCCATAGAGCTCTCTATTTGCGATTGTGAGAAAATAAAGTAACTTAAATGACATGTGTTGCTTTGGGATGTTAAACTCCATAATTCAATCCGGTTTGATTATGTGACTCGCAGCACGAGGGCACGCTGAGGTGCCCCATCTGCCGTGAGGCTGTGCCTCTGCCAGAGCCTGGGGTTGGGGCGCTGCCCCCCAGCTTCCTTGTCAACCAGCTGCTGGACCTCGTGGCCAGCCGGCGGCGTGAGGTTGTGCCCAAGTGCGCCCTCCACCCTGCGGGGCCAGAGTTGCTCTTCTGCGAGGCGTGTGACCAAGTGTTCTGCTCCACATGCCTCGGTCCTGCCCACGCCGACTCCAGCCACACTGTCGTGCCCTTCTCCATTGCTGTCAAGCGCATGTCTGAGATACTACTGTACAAAGTGAGCTTCTGTGGATTCCTGTTTGGTCTGGGTGGCCCGTAGCCATTTTAAGCATGAAACAGTACAAACCAGATGGGTATGTTGTAAAATCACATAAATTATGAACACAGAAAGCACTTCTTGAAAGCAAAGCTTTCTTGCCCTCGCCCCCCCCCCCCTCCACCTTCCCCTTTCGTGCTTTGGTGCAAGTATAAGTTTTTTTGACGAATAGGTTACTTATATAGCTCTGGATGTTGAATAAACAATGTAGTTCCAGTGAGTGCACCTCTGTTCTGCAATATCAAACAATACATCATAATGTAAAACCTGTACATGTGATGTTGCTTCATCGGTTTGTCCAAAGCACACTGACCTCTTAATGGGATAGCAAATGATAATGAACCCATTCTTTGATTTTCTTATTGTACAGTATTCGGGCTACAGCATTCTTGAGCAGCTGCCTATGTGTTATTGGATGCTCCAGCTTATATAGCATGGAAGTTTAACCGCCAATGTAGTGCTGGTGAGCGCATTTCTTTTTTGCATAATAAAGAAATAATAATAAATCACTACATAAAACCCGTGCATATAATATGGTTCATAGAAATAGCTAAAGCACAGAGACCTCTTTTTGGAATACAGCAGCACACGATATCCAATGACTTTTTTTATCTTCCTATAATAATTTATATGGGTTACTCTATTCTTGAGCTACTATGCGAAAACATGCATCCACTTTTACCATGATAGGGGGCTTGACAAGCCGGAAACAGTGCAAAAACAAAAGATGGGTGGCAATACTGCCTTGAACTTCTGCACCAGCTCACCATGACGTCATGGATTTTGACAGTGTTTCCTTTGGCATAGCTAATTTTTTGTTGATAAAGATGGACTACATTGTATTCTAGAGGAACCAAAGGCTGAATTTGACAAGTTTTGTAAACTTCTACTGCACCATAATGGCTCCAGTTTGAAAAAAAAAAAAAGATACTGTGAAACTCGTGACGTTCAACTGACGTAGCAGCGGTGTGGTTTTGGCATGAAATTCAAGAAATGGATGCATTGTTTTCATTTTATCTTCTAGTAATCAATCTCTTACTGCGAAATTAATGAAAATTGAGCTTTGAAAGAACATTTTATCAGGCCAAGCTCATTAAGTGTTTCTCTTTAGTATGCCTCTAATTCTTAGTGACATGTCTGTGGTCTTCACAGTCGTCCCTTGTATTGTTGGTTGTGATTTGGGCCAACAATATGCATTTCAACTGCTTGTAGTGGCAGTCAATTGTTTTGCCTCCAGAGTGCATTTTCCGATGCTTGCAGTCTCAACTGTGCCTGAGCAAACTGGATGCAGCCGCGGAGGCAGTGAGTGCCGAGATCACAAGGCTTGATGCTGCTGCGGAAGAAGTAACGGACCAAATCGAGGCCTCTTTTCGGGAAATTCAGGACCTTCTGGAGCAACGGCGGAAGTCACTGTTGGCCACATTGCAGGTCATTATTCATTGCTTACTACTTCTTTATATGTCTACGCTGAGCCACTCTGCTGCTCTGTGCTGAATACAGCGAATTGAACGATACGGAGCATTATAATACGGTCATGGTGATGCTGTACTTTGGAGCAAAACGCATTACTTGATATCCCATGAAGAGGATGATTTATACATGATTGTGTGCAACATTTCGTGTTTCCAGAAGGCGATCAGATCATTCAAATAAAAATGTTGTGTCTTCTGCTTGTGTGTCTTCACACAGGCACTGTACAGGCGGTGTAATTGTCAACCTCGACTGCCAGGCTAAACCTGCCCATTACACCACTGCTGTATTGCGTAGGGTATAGGGAACCATTGCTGACCAGGAGGCATTACGACAGTTTGAGTGTGCAACTAACATATGCATTTACTGTCCAGTAGGGATGCTGCAAAAATGTCTTAATGTTTTGGTCTATATCAACGCTTGCTAAGCCCTGATGCAACCAGCCAAGCTCTGTCCATGGCCATGCTTGTTGTGAGGAGTGCATGCACTAGTATGATATTAGACAAACGTGCCTCAAGATGAAATCACAGCATGTCCTTAACTGTTTCCTCTACCTGGGGAGTAGCACGGTTTCCACTGGAAAGTAGCTCTGGCACACTAGCCTTGCACAACATATTGCCACTTGGGCAACGGTTCTTGGAGATCGATGTTGGCAAATGGCCACCATGAGCTGGGGGATGACGCGTGGGAAGGCACCTCGATACCTGCAACACCCACTCCACAATTCAGGGTACAGTGGTTCATTGTGAAGCACCGATACTCCATAGCAGCTATACCATATACTACTGCGGCTACTGTCGTGCTACACTTCACTATGTCTTGGTGGACTGCACAAATTTGTGACACGGTGGCATTCAGCACGACAGCTTGCTGTATTTTCTTTTGTGGCATGACACTCCTTGACAGGGATGGTTCACAACACTTGGAAGTACAGTCGAACCTAATGTAGTCACGTCCGGCATGAAAATACCTTTGCTATATCCAATTTTCATTATAAACATGCATTCGTTGTATGCTAGATATAGGTGCGAAATGTTTTAAATTTACTTCATATACTCAATAATTCATTATTTCTGTGTTCGTTGTACTATTGAGATTTGGCTGTATTAGACGTATGGTGCACTGAAAGGGTTGTAAGGCCTGATTTTGAGGCAGTGTTTTCAGCCACTTGTTGGATGATGATATGAGCAAAACAGCAGTGTGGGTTGTGTGTGGCCTGTGTGGCTTATGTTGTCAGTTCATGCCAAACTTAAATAACTTGAAATTGAAGGGTACAATTGATGTCTCACTTTTTTCTTTTTACTGTCACTCAACTGCAGGCACTCTGGGACCGCAAGAAAGAGGCCCTCGAAGAGCAGCTGAATCAAATCCAAAACGAGAGGTCTCAGCTTGAGCAGGAATGCTGCACCCCCGAGAGTCAGCTTGATGTCCGAAACCTCACAAAAAAGATTGCCGACTTGGATGTCAAGATGGGTTCTCTAGATCACTTGGCTGAACCGCGCGAAAACTGCTACCTCCATTTTGACTGTGCCTACAACTCTGCTCTTGATGACATTGCACACGCTCTCAAGCTCTTTGGCAAGCTCGAGACAAGCCACACATTTCCGCCCTTGTGTACAATTAGCGTCAAGGACTGTCCGGCATATGTTAGGGCCTGTGCTTTGCTTCGTACCTACGACTGTGACGGTCGGCCTCAGACGGTGGGCGGGGATCCTGTGACTGTGGCACTAGTGGCATGTAATGAGGATCAGAAACCACTTGATGTTCAAGTTATAGACCGTGGCACTGGTGAATATGCTGTGACGTTTCAAGTTCCCCGTGTTGCGCGATACCGCCTTTCCGTCTCAGTGCTGGGCCGACCCTTGCAGGGCAGTCCTTTCGAGTTTGCCGCCACCGACAACATCGACCCCGACATGGTGTTTGGCCGACGTGGAAACGGCGCCGACGGATTCCATCAGCCTGTGGCCGTGGTGTGTGGACCAGAGGGCCTGCTCTATGTGCTGGACACAGGAAACTGCAGAATTAAGGTCCTCACACCGGAACTTCGGTTTCTCCGTCACATGACGGGAGTTGGCGTTGAAGAACGCGGTGGCACAGGACTTGCCATCTCCCCATCTGCAGGAACTCTGGTGACATGCAACTGGAGGACCCGCATGATTACTGAGTTCACTGCTGATGGGACCATTGTTCGGACCTTCACACATGCCGACCTGCAGGAACCCACAGCCCTTGCAGTCAACTCTAAGGGGGATGCGTTTGTCGTGGATAGCGGGAAACGCTGCGTCTTTATTTTTAAGCAAGACGGCACGCTTGTCAGGAAGGTGGAAAGAAAAGTGCTGGCGCTGCCGACCAACTTCAACCCAAGTGCTGTAGCGGTGAGTCCGGATGACAGCGTTCTAGTGGCGGACTCAACAATACATGTGCTAGACATGCATGGCAGCTGGCTCTCCAAAATGTTTGTCGAGGGCAAGGGGAAAGGAAGATTTGGGGGCATCTGTGTCGATGCACAAGGCATTGTGCTGGCTGCTCGCTCTGATCGCAGCAAGAACAACGTCCTGCTGTTTGACCGGGTCGGCGGGCAGCTCACCTACACAATAGAAAGCAGGGGTAGCCGGCTGGGTCGGCCTCTTGGAATCGCTGCACTCCCAGATGGTCACGCTGTTGTGGTAGACCTTGGGAACGACTGTATAAAGAAGTATCGATACAAGTGATGTGGCCAGCTGTCCTGCTAGAGCCGTTTTGTGGGTCTGCGTTATCTAGTATTTCTAGGCATCACTTGCTAGTCACCACAGAGGCACATGCGTCTGTGGCCATCTTTTCCAAGCTCCGTGTTGCAGCGCAGACAGGTCGAACATCTCCTGAGCCATTAATGCTGCTGTAGTTTGCCATAACAGTGCACTGGTAGAATAGTGAACCAACATGCTTTTCAGTTATGAACGCATTGGGTGCCTTCACATCATGATCTATGCGATATAAGTTTTATTAAAGGGCCCTGATAATGTAAAACGAGCATAGCATACACAGTTTTGTATGGCAGTGCTGAGTAACTTCACCTGTGGAGCTGATATGGTAGCAATATGCCTTTGATCAAACACACAGCCTTGATGTGCAAGAAGTGCTCTTCACAAAAGTACTCCATGCAACTAAGCTTCAATTGTAATTTTTCGCAAGTTTTAAAATTTTGCATTCATAGACGAATCCTTTTTTTGATAAATTTGGGAACAAGTGTTTGCAGTGCGCAATTAAAGCTGTAACTAAACTCTGTCAATCATTATGTGCTTCAAATCTTGGTACACCAAATTTTCTTCGCTGCGAGACGTGTTGTGCCACGTTCGAGCTTTTGATGCATTGTCCAATATTCACGGTTGGCCACAACTGTCTGTAGTTGTAATTACTGCTTTTCCTTTTTTCTCCCGTGTGAGCCATACTGCTACATATCCAACACGTTTTGTGGTGCTTTCACGATTATGTACACATCCTTTCATTTAAAAAGGCACTTCATTTTACAAAATGACGCAGTCACACTGGTTAGTGTTTCACGTAAGAGCTATTGCTAGGCTGACCTACAGTATTGGCTTATAGGGAGATATGTATAGAAGTATTTGGGGCTTTCTGCTCGACATAAAAATAGTCGGTGCCTGGAATCATGTTGTATAGAGTAAATGATTGGTAGTGTCCTGTCACCGCCATCCTAGAATGCTTGAAAACGTGTCGGAGAGGCACTAAAGAAAAAAATTATTTATATTAGTAAATTACCCATCTGCAATACCAAGAAAACCACTCTCTCCATGAGAGGAGGGTTTGCACCACAGTGAGGTGCGAAAACAATGTAAGAGAAGGACACCATTCTTCCTCCGTTTGCACCCCCATACCAAAAGTTCTGTGTTTAAATCTTTCTTATTGCACACCCATGAACAAGGACTGTTTTATATGAAATTGATGTGGACACTATGTATTTATCGCAGCATCAAAAGCAGAGTGAATAGTGAGTGAGCATGACTGACCGGTAGCACAGTCACCCTGTCAGATTCTTCCATTTTCCTTTGCGTGGTATCCACACAGAAAGACGTAAATGTGCAAGAATGGTTGTAGGCGGGGAAGGAATGACACCACCCTCTCCTTTTGTTTTCACATCTTGACTGGGCACTGCGCAACATACGGACGATGAGACTATTTGCCACTCGCTCGCACGTCAAAAAGATGACGATAGGTATATGTATAGTTTATGTTAAATACAGTCCGACATATCTGCAGTAGCACAACGGCTCATATACGTGAAAACGCCCTTGAAATCTGCAACGTTACAATGTACCAGTGCTAAGGTTTCGGTGAAGTTTTAAAAATGCCAGTAATAAACTCGTTGCAAAATTGATGAAAACACAGCTTTTAAAGAATAATTTATCAATTTAAACTAATTTAGTGTCTCTCTTTAGATTCCCTTTAAGAGAAAATACTTTCTAAGCCCTGCATTCTTGGAGCGGTCTGTATCGCTTGTTTTGAAATGTGTCTGGCACCGTGCAACCTTTTTTTTGGCACCACTTGGGTCACACTTGGCAAGCTACTTTATAAGTGGCTAGACCTCAAGCCCCTGCTGTGGTTACTGTCATGACAACATTAAAGTTTTGAGGGAGAGAAGATAAGTTTTGAAGTGTAACGTATAATTATGTTTCGTGTGACAAGTGTTTAGAGAATAATAGTGCACAGCTATTGGTAAAAATTAAACCCAGAAACACAACATAAAATAAAGGAGCTTGCATGTCATCTGCTTTTGTTAGCATAGAATGAAGAGGTCCTTTTAACATTGAACCAGTAAACAAAGTGCACGGATTACCTGAATTATGTATAATTATCAGGGCTGCTTTCATTGAAATTGCAGTGATGCATGCACTTAGTTATAGCTTTATTGTGCCATTCTTGACTATATGAAATATATTTCGCAGCACAGTCTATCTGAAGCACTGGTAGAGAAGTCAAAAGCTTCCCCCCTATGTTGCATGCAGGCTTACTGGCATAGTCATGCTTTTACGAGTTTCTTTTGTGGACTGCAGAACACAGAACAACGGTCCTGTTGACATAGAGTAGCTAGTCTTTTCTTGGAACTGAGTGCAAGCTCCACACCTAACTCCTTCACTGTCACATAATTGCACGCTCGTACGAGACTCTTGCAGCTGTTCCTAGTGCGTGCCTTGTATTGCGTGACGTCAATAGTGAAATGCGCAGGTGGTTCCCCACAGGTGTTTTTGAAGCATGTCATGTGCTCCTTGTTTTTGTGCAAGACATTTTGCAGCAGCCATATGCACATCTCCAATGGATTTTTAAAAAAAGAAGAGGAAGAAAAGAAACTGCTAGTACAAAACAGCTTTGCAGTGTGCACAGATGAGACAGAACATAGGAACACGAATAGAATGAACGCATTTCTTTTCTACTTTTTTCATCCTTTTGCCATAATCTGTGGTTTACACTTAGAAGAAATGTGTAATTAGAATTCGAGCCCTAATTACAGCTGAAATTAAATACGAAGGCCTGAGGACTAAACTTTTTTTTAGTTTCTCTTTTTCGCTTAGAGAAAGCTTTTGTCTTGCCCCTTCTTAATCAAATACATGCAGTGTGCATAATATATGCTTTCACTAAGCAACTGCTGAACCAGTTAAAATAACATTTGTGAAATAATAAAGACAAAAGTCAAATTATAGCAACTTTCACGAGTACAAGTTTGAACGAAAGTCGAGGTTAACACCTCTGTAACTTGAAACAAAAGCTGGCATCAAAATTCTACAAACCACAATTGATAAAGTATTTAAAGAGGACAAAATCAACAAGCTAATTTGCAGTTCATGTTAAATGCTGACTTATTTGTGCAGAAGTCTTGCATGCCCACCTTAAAGGCCAACTGCAACAAAATTTTGGGCTGCATAAAAAGCCTATTTTCATATAGCGTAGATAGAGAGCAGCTTCTGGGCAAAATTTTAAGTTTGAAATGCGAGTGGGTGCCTCGAGAAAGGCTCACAGATATTGAAGCTGTTGATACCGAAACTGAAAAATAAAGAATAATGCCACCATTACCGCTTGGCTGAAAATGACTCGTGACTCGGACTGTGGGGCTCCTCACCGCGACCTCCTAGATGGGGCATTGCCTGCCGCTGCTCATGGTGCACTGAAAAATCTTGGAGGCGACGTGCTGGCAGTTACGTTGTATCTTCTAGCCACCGGGTGGCATGCGTCGTCTGCTTAGGAGCCATGTAAAGGCTGCTAATAAGAAAATTTGGCAATTACCAGCCTTGCAGCTATGCTGAAATTGCTTCAGTAGTGCATACTACTAATTTAGTTCCACCAATTCATAGCCAACGTGAAATTTCATTGTAGTTGTCCTTTAAATCGTATAACTAGCGCATTCTATATATGATTTTGATGCTTTATTGCAGCATTATCATTTTTAGCCTGATGTTTCTATTTGTCTTATTTTTGTCATCGTTTAACAATTTTTCTTTAAAGAAATACAACTTAAATCAAAATCTTTTCCAAACAGCCACTAGGGTTTGACTTTTTTTCCTCTAGATATGTAACAAATTTCGTGCTAATTGGTTCTATGGTTGCTTAATGACTGCATTTCTGCATATATTTGAAAAGGAAGGATGTTTTAATGTTTGACACTTAACCTAATGCACCCTATCTACAATTCTTGCCCACAAGAATGGCCTGAACCTAGAGCTAATTTCGCACTAGTACTCACCCTTAATGGTGTGTATTGCATTTTGTCTATTTCATAACCGTTAAATTTGCCTAGCTTGGCATTCAGTAGTATATAAAACACATTTACCTCATGTTCTGGAATTTGTCAGTGTGCTGTATCAATGTTGTAGCAGTTGATACTTGGTGGCACACATTCAGCATTACTGCTGACAAACCCTGATAAGCAATGTTTGATTTCGGCCATAGACGTCAGGAACATGCATTAGTTTGCTATTGCCAATTCTCAGTCATAAGCTCTGCTGCATGATTTGGCAATGCAGTTCACTACCGTAAGGAAAATTTGCACGTCCTAGCCTTCTTGGATTTTTTGCTCTTGCCTCATATGTGGGGAAGGCCCTTCCAAGTTCCTTGTTTTGTTTCACCCTTGTTAATGTCCTCTTTTCTCGTACGTGAATGACTGGCTTCCTGGATTACAGAGTCCGCTGTCAATGTTATCTCTCGGTGGTCACACGTTGCTGCAGTTCTCGAGTTGGATAATATTCATTACACCCAGTGCGATAGTGGCAGGCTGTTAATTATTGCCAGTTAATGGGGCAGAAATGTTGTGAGTGTCCCTCAACAGTGTGTGATAACACCAGAATGCCATAAATTTTTGGTTGGGGTTTTTTCATAACTACAATGCTATTTCAGCACTATTTGTACACTCTTGAGCTGTTCGCAAGAGTAACAGTGAAGGTGCGGCTATACATTCAAATGTGTATCGCTCTACTTTGAATGTCACTTGTAACTATAGAAAGTTGCTGGATAAGAAAGATCAGGCTGTTTTTAAAGCATTTTGTGTTATGAATGAGAGTGGAAAGACATTACACAGATATGGCTAAGGCTTGATGTGATGATCAAGTCTTCAGTGCCTTGTCCTAAGTGGGCATGCTTACGCAACATGCGAGTGCCCCGATAACCGGCAGATTCAGTCTCTTTTTGAAGTTTCTCAGACAAATTTGATGAATGTTGCATTTTTTAAAAACATAATGCAGGCATGTCCTCTCGTGCACGCGCATGTTACTTTCAACCTTGCTTGTAGGCAGTCTTGGTGCCTTGCTTTTTGCATGTCCTCTCTAGTCATTTGCAGAAGAGTTGTGTATGATTCATTCCAGGTAAATTATTTCGGAAATTCCTTCAGTATAAGTGTGTGGTATACCACAGAAATGTTATCTCGGACTGCAACAGAAGCTGCAACGCACAGAAATGAATGCCCATAATGTAGTTACGTGAGCCATCAGCAACCACGAATATTACTGTGAACATTAAAACAAAAATTAAACATTTGCAAGTGAATCCCAATTTTGCAGGACTTGCCATTTATGCGACTAATGGCTGGTTCCCAGAAGCGTTCAGGAGTGGGCAAGAAAGGAACTCTTGCAGTCAGCTAGTTGTTTGTTGACAAAAGAGCACCCAGGGCCGGTATAATGTAGCAATTTCTTCTGCTCGATTTTGCGCCATTCTTATCACCCATCATGCGCAGCCCACTGATGACGTTAATGACAGGAGGGGGGGAGCTTGAGAAGGAACAGCATTGGAATACAATCGTTACATTATCCCGGCCTTGAATTGTCTCGTGCCTGCTTCTTGAACACGCACAACTGGACTGTCAGTGTCCAGTGATGCAGGGGCGGGCAGTTTTTTTCATGTTTTTGCTGTGTGCATGGAGATGCTATCACAAGTACCAATCTCAGGAATCTCTTGTACCTTGCACTCTCCCTCATTTTTGTATTGAGAGTCTGTATTTTCTCTGCACCAGACAACTACAACCCGACTGGATGTATATGAGGCTTTATTGTTCAGAGCCGGCGCCACTCTCTTTCCTTGAGGGATAATGTATTTTTTAAAACTGAACAGATGCACCCTGCAGAAGCAAACAAGGCGGCCTTGTTCACAACAGTGCCGTAAGACAGTGCAAGGCTGCTTACAAAATTTAAAACAGCAGGCCCCCTCTCCTCAAAAGAGAACAGGCTTGATGTAATGCATAATTTGTAGATACAAGCTTGACTTGGGTAACCAGAATGCAAGAAATTGACATTTGTGGCTTTCATGGCTCTGAAACCTTGCACAAACAGTTGTACGCACTGATCTTAGGCTAATTTCAAAACGCCATAACACTAACAAGTGCATAACCTCTAGTTGGACTTACCTAGAGCATAAAGTGGTTCTGAGAAACTTGCTGGAGGCACAAGGCTGTGTTTCTTATTTTTCTATAAGCCGTATAGTGCCAATTCCGGAGTTCTTGTTGCTTCACTGCAGTAAGGGTAGGCAGGGGTGCGCAGCTTGAACAAGCAGGCACTTGGTTTTGCCTCTGCAGGCTCCAAACCATTTCGTGTTGAATATGTTAGTCACAGAGTCCTTTTGTGTATTAAGGCTGTACTCTCACGTGTGCACATTACTAACTGCTTCCATCTCGCAGGGGCAACTTTTGCTTTTTGCTGTATTTGGAAGAACTTGCCTGACAAGCTGCCTTTAAATTTTCACCAAAGATATTTTGCAGTTTTCTTTTAATGTGAACAACAAGTGTCCACTGAAAAAGTGTGCACATTTCCCAACTGTTTTTATTCTTTTACAAAATACTCAACTTGTTTTAGTGTCACATTTTACATAATGTTTGTTGGCATTCTTATGTGTAAGCACTGTTCACCAATATCTGCATATTCAAATTGTGTACAGTGCTGTGCATCATGATAAAGTAGTGTGGCTTTCCTTTGAATAACTTTGTGGATCTAGTACTGGCATAGCTTCCTGCTCATAATTACTGGTTCCTGCTGTTTCTGATGCTCTTTGGAGGCCACAGCATTTTTCGCCACATTGTTTCCACCAACTCTTCCACGTCTGTCAAAACGCTCGAAATTTAGAAAATGTTTAAAGGAATTAATGCTAAAGGCAGACATTGGATGAATTTAGGATGTTAGGTCAACCTTATAGGAGCCTTGCAACGCTTGTTTGAAGCCGAGAGGTGACTTGGCTTTGAACAAACTGCAGAGAAAATCTCAAGCCAAGGATCCACACAATTCTGCAGTTGAGGTCACTTGCTATGAAGGGGTCTTTTGTGGAAGTATCCTAAGCTATGCCAATGATCTTGGAGGACATGCTCTGTGTGGCACTGCAGCCTACTTGCGAGTCACAGGCAGAGGGTGCCATAAGCTGAAATGAAGCATCTTAAGCCCATAGTAGCATAGGTGATTTGCAAGCAGGGGCAAGTGCAGTCATATTGGCCAAGCTGCATTTTCTCTCTTGTTAAAGTGAAACATTGTTAATTCACAATGCAATACAGTTGCTTATTATCGGCAACTGGCTGAAATTTACCATTTATAAGCAGCACGCATTGCAGCGTGGGTGTCACATATTTTTTGCAATGGCATCGCCAGGCCTGGTCAACATCACTGTTGTGTTTTCACTTGCAGAAGCTCTTTTGTCAGCAACAGTGACACTTTGGGTACCTTGGAATGCCCTATTGTATAGCATTAACTCGATTTAATGCTTGCCCTTTGTGTTTCTTTAAGCACCAACTACGTAGAACATACTTATGACGTGGTGTTGACATGCCAGTTCCAGAGTGAATCAGGTGCAGCCCGTTCTGCTTAGAATTAAAAAGCTCACATTGTACAGTGTGAAATGGTCATTTCAACTTCAGGCAGTGCTACATCGAAAATACGTTGGAACGGTTTTTCACACGGTTATCACTTGAGAGCTCACAAAGGAGAGTGTTTACTGCAAGCTCACTCATTATGCATTACAAAAGCTGGCACCAACTGCACATGTATTCTTCCTGCTGCACATTTGTGGTTTTGCTTCTAATAATGCCACTTCGAAAAGTGTATCACCTTTTGGAAGAAGAAAAAAAAAGTGAAGGCACACATTTATGCTCGTACAATCTGTGTTATGCGTCTTTCAAGCCGGCAAGTGGTGCACGTGAAACACTCATCAAATGCATGCTCTATTTTACAAAAAAATATTTGTGGTCTCTTTCACCTGTTCTATGCAGTGCATGAATATGTGGAATCGTTTTCATTGCTGTTTTGTGCACAATGTGTTAAAGTGCACTATGAAAAGGGCAAGTTGCTAAAGTCCACTATACGTTTTGTGGTTTGCTTTTTAAATTTATCTTTCTATGCTTCGGTCATACCAATCTTGCCATTTTATAACTGACACAGTTGGGAGACTGTTGTTATTCCAGTTTGCCGTTGTTTTTTTTTTTTTGGCCGCGAAGGCATAGCCAATTCTAGAATGTTTCAAATGTGCCACTTTTGTTTAAAACATTGCTGGTATGTGTATCTGCTGCTCAGTCGCAGCAGCAAGGGCATCCCTTGTTATTAGCCCATTTTGCTTTTTGCTTTGACAAGGCGTAATGTGGTTGATGGAATACCTTAAAGGAAACCTGTTGCATGTCACTTGCTTGAATATGTTGGCTTGCAGGACCAGGCATGTAGCACTTCTTGTTTTTTGTTTGTTTTCTTTACTGGTGTTTGTGGCAGGCTGGAGAAGCTCCCAAGACTAGCTGGCAAAAGTGGATTTATTCGTAGCTGGCGTAAATAAAGAAAGCAGCAAACTAAGAATTACTACCCCATCTAACAGTATGCAATGTGGCACCATTATGCAGATGCCTTCAAAATATTATGCTGCTAGATGTGCATCCTGGAATAAATCAGCGTTGCTTTGACTATGGATGAAAAATAGTGATTGCATTACACAGCATTTCAGCTTGTCTGAAAGTTCTTGTATTCTACCAAGTTGTGGGGCTGATGTCATGTAATGAATGGCGGCACAGTAGAAAGCCATAGGAAAGAGAATGTGCATGGAACTGTAGTTTTCTCACGGAGAAAGAGAAACAAAATTGTTTCTGCCTGTGTATTTTGAGTTCTCCAGACTTGTCAAACACAGTAATAATTTATATGGGAAGGGATCGATGTGTGTCACCTGGCAGTAGCATCGTCAAAGCTGGCTTTGAACATGTCTTTTTTTTTTTCTTTGAATGAATGATGTGTGTGCAGTGAATAAAGATCCTCGCAAAATATACTCCGTGATTGTTGCTGTCTTATTTTATTTTTTTATTCTTTCGTTAACACTCTCATCTTTGTCACGGCAGTGCTTTTCTGTCAGGAATAGAACATGCGTGCAAACAGCTGGTCATGGGAACTCTGCATCACGTCAACCAGGGGATACACGTTGGCAGCATTGTCTGACGTTCTGTGCTGGTGCCTGCATGCGAATTGTGGTGATGCCACTCGTGAGAAGGTTATCCCCCTCCCCTCCTACGTTCCATCTTGTACAACGCTATGAAAGCTCTAGAGAGATTTCTCGTAACGCTCCTCACATCAGTCGCCAAAAAATTGGGCTCCACATATGAAAGAAAAAAAAATATAGGTATGCGTCGTGTAATTTGATACAACTTTAAGTCTTACACTTTCATGTTGCAAATCGGAACTTATTACATGCAAAGTACCGCAGACCTGAACCACTTTACCACCGAACGGGCAGAGTGGCAAGTTTCTGCGACCAGTGGCCACAGTGTACTGCTCGCAGCCGAAATATCGGATGTTGCATACTGTAGGCACAAAGGGACATGAATAATACGTACATAGTTTGTCGTAAACTTCTGCCTACAAGTTGCAGTTGTAACATATGAAGTTATGTGCTGCAGATCAAAAACTGCACTGTGAAAAAAAAGCTGTTTTATTTTCCCTTAAGACCTTTCAGTCAGTGCGTACAGATTTGTGCACGTAACTTGTTTTTGCCTGTTTTATCCAGTAGCGGCACGGGAAAAAAAGCCGTGGAAATTGAAGTGGGTGTAAATTGAACCCTGCGCTTGCTTCCGTTTTATTTAATTCTGCAGTGTATGACTACACACTCCAAAACAGATTAGCGTGTTTGATGGGCTGTTGAACAAGCAAATTTTCATTGGCGATGATGAAGGGTTTATTTTTCTAGTCTTCACACTGCCCGATGCCAATATTTAATTTGTGTGAGTGCTTAAAACAGGTGATTCGATTCTTTTTACGAAAAGACACGACACGAGTGACTGCACACTAATGTTTAATTACTGCATAATACCGAGGACTCTCCTTCGAATATGAACAAAAGACTGCCCTACCACTTTCACTTCGTTTCAATGAATTCTGCACCCTGGAATAAAATTACTGTGATGCATTTATTGACAATCCATCATAATTCGTGACTGAAGGAGTTAAAGACTTCTCTTTTTTATCCAGAAAGTCCGAGACTATAGCTTTTTGTAATGGTTTTAGACTATCTACAGATTAGTCTTTCAGAATTGCCACATGAATTTCATTATTATTTGCCTATAAAAAAAACCTGCAGCCTATGTACACCAAATCTTCATACGCTTTTGCCCGTAGCCAAAATTGTTAACGATGTTTGTTTCAGTCTTCACTGGATGCTCCACTGACATCCAAACAGCTTGCTTTCAACACATATACGGACAACATTTGAGATGAAGTAAAGTGGCCATAAGTACACTGGCGGCCCATAGGAGGCCTCTAGAGTGATGAAAAGCATATAATGACTTTCTATCGGCTGTATAAGAGCAAGGTTTTGAGCAGGTTCAGAACAGTGCTAGGAGTCGAAAAGGAACAAATATACATGATCCAGAACATACCCACTAAAGTTTGGAAGAGGTTATATTATAAAAATATCATCAGAAACGTCACAAAATACATGAGATACTTTGGCTTCCACACTAAACCATTTATGATGTGAATGTACACAAGCACAACACTGGCAATATACTGAACACAAAGGCCTTTTAAACCCCCTTCTCTGTGTTTCGTATACCAAGTGTAATTCTTGTGAGGTAAATACAAGTGAAAAAAGCACCACCATTATGCTATCAGAATGGTGGCCGCAGTTTCCAGATATATTTAGCTAATTAATGCACAACTGGGGCTTGGAAACGTGCCTTAACAGGTGATAAGCTTGCATATTGTTAGTGAATTCTAAGATACATTAATGACAAATAATAATTTTGCTAGGGCACTAGATCAAAACTTCAAAATGTTAAAGCATAGCTTTTGCAAAGAACGGTGCTTGTTTAAAGCGAGAAAATTACAAATACCAGTTGTGATTGGTGCTGCAAGTGAAAAAAAAAGAAATCTAGATCCTGGTGGCATTTTATGTTCAGTTTACAACTCGTAGATAGTCATCAGCCACTGATAACAACAACAGTAAACACACCCCATTTGATCACTCTTACTGAACTCTGCACAAAAATAAATAAAAGAAGGTGCCACACATATCAAGAGGTGTCGGCAAGCACTACTTCCGGGAGAGTGGTGCCCTCTTCATGCAGCCCCCCAACTCGCTAAGGGCAGTGTTGCCGTGAACAGCATGATTGGATACTGCCAGTGTAGCTGTACAAATGTACAGAAATTTTTTCATACATTTTCTCAGATGACCTGCTCATTTAAAGAGATGTGCTCATCTTTTAAAGTGCTCATCATGTCATCGTGCATTTTTTCTAAACATTTTTTTCTCTCTAAAGCTTTGTCGGGGTCTTTTTACTTGACTTACCTACTTACTCTAGTGCTGAAGCACTTGTAAATACAATCTGTTTATCTTTGTGCGAAATAATTTTTGAACAGGTTTGCCGACACATTTCCTGTGCCGATTGAAAGTTTGCTCATTTAGCTAGTTCACTTTTGCTACAAGCGTTAGTGTTTTCTTTTACAGTGGAGTATTTGACAACACCAGCAGATACAAGATGCCACCAGCTGAAGCCAGGAATTATCTGTATTATATAACTTTCTGGTATGGCATTTCATTCTGAATCAAGATGTGATCAATAACTTATTTTTGACGTCTACTAATCATAACTTCAGCAGGTTGCTGGCTCGACAGTTTACCAGTTCGACAACATACCTTTCCATGATCTCAGGCAGCCTCGTCTGCAGCATGAACTGCATCCGCTGGCCCTTGGATTAAAAAAAAACAAATCAGCCTTGATAAACTTGGAACAGTCATTAGAGAGCAACGGCCATTCAGGAATGTCCAAGTACAGTGACAGAGGAAGACGCAGACAAGCGCTGACTTCAATAATCGCTTTATTCAAGATAGATGCACATATTTATAACCATGCACATCATCTTGAATTTGTTCACAGTGCACGCATACTTGGGAAAAGGGACAGACAGATGCAACATTCAAGATGCAACATTACCAACTTGCCCAATCTTCAACCATTGCATGCACATCATACACGGGCAAAAGCAAAGATGCCATGTGTGAACCATATCGCATAAAAAAGAAAGATAGGTCTTTTTTTGACAGTGCCAGCGAAGGCATAATCACGTCATCTAAACTTTCTATTTTTGCTGCTTCAAGAATCAGCCTAGCGGGTTCACCTCTGTGTCTTGACACAACGAAGCACTTCTGAAACAACTGCACACAAAGGCTCATAACCCGTTGTTTCATAAATTTTTTGCTGCAAGATGAACTTGCCAGGCTGATTGTTGAAGCAGTGATACCAGGTGTGTGAGCATGCATTTTTTGTATGTCTTACCAACAAGGCCGAGCCTCAATGATGATCAAGCAACACCCAAATATAGCAGCAGATCACATGTGCAAGCTTGACATTAAAATGAAGCTATTCACTGCATGAAACCAAAAAGAGGAAGGTGCCATGCATCCATGAGTTAGGAAACGTAAGTGTGAAATTCAAAGCAGAAAAGCATCAACAGGCTCTCGCGATTCTTCCATCTCTGACCTCATTTACTGTAACAGAAGCACTCTCTAAGAGTGGAGACTGCCTTCTCAAAAGCAACTTCCTTGCAATGTACACGGTGTTGTCTACACCCGTTACAGCTGTAGCCTCTGAAATATGTGCTAAACAGGTGCCTCCACTGTCAGAGTCTGTGTTAGGAACAAAACCCAGCACAAATTGCCAAGCTTGAATGTTGCATGATAGCTCAGTGGTTGGCACATATAGCTTTCAACTCCAAGTGGCTGTAGGGGCACGAAATTTATTATCAGTGGCAGTGATGGAAAAAATTTTGTTTTTCTTTACCATATGGTGACGGCAAAGCTGATGATGAAAGCAGCCTTGCATTGATGGTGACACGACAATGACAGTGCAATGGAAAGAAGGACAGACACATCAAACCCAGTTTTGAATTATTCACTGCTGTTGCCGTCAACTGAACCCATGCTTAAGCAGGTATGCCTAGTTTTAAAGTTTGAATAACCGCGCAAGGACAGCAGAGGGGACAGAAGAGAGAATAGAGTGCTAACTTTCAACAGGTTATTTTCTTTTCAGAAAGCATAGCAGGTTGTATAGCCACACACTAGCACACCAACTATGCGCAGAACACAGAGACAAAGCCATACAGAATTAAATGTGGCATCGATAGCCCGAGGTATCTGACTTTCTTGTCAGTTAGCGTGACAGAGGGAGTGCTGATGCACCCATCCTTTAAACGCAGAATTTTTTCCCCTTTGATTTTTTCAAGCATGACACGATCACTATGTTTTGCACTAATACTACATTTTTTGTATCTCGGCTTACATCCACTCATGCAGCAGTGGGCAGAAAGCCAACCCTGTTTAGCGTGATCAACATTGTACTTGTGCTCTTTCAGTCTTTCATTAATGCATCGGCACGTCTGTCCAGTGTAATATTTACCACAGGACAGGGGGATCTGATACACCATGTTGTTTGTGCAATCTATGAATTTATTCTTGTGTGTGATAGGCCACCCTCATTTGGGCCGAGATGCTGGGACGATAATTTTGCAAAGGTTGCCCAATTTTTCAGGGGCAGAGAAGACAACTTTGACGTTAACACGCTGAGCAACCTTTCTTAGATTGTGCGCGATTCTATGCATTATGGGAGTACCGTAATTTCTGTCTATCCCGAGTTGCTCCATCTGGATTTTCATTCACCACAGATGAAAAGCTGCGCAGCAGGCCTTCAGCAACAGAGACTTGTACAAGAGATGGATAGCCTGCCGAAGTTAACCGTTCAGACTGCTCACGAAAGCTGTCGATCATATTATGTTAGCAGGAGTTTCTTAAGGAATTTTTGAAACATGAGCTAACAATGCCACGTTTTATAATATTAGTGTGCACAGAGTTGAATGGAAGTGGCTTGTTGCCACGTGGGTAGTACATCCAACAAGAATGGTTTTTGTGCACAAATAGCTTAATGTCTAGGAACCTTATTACACCATTCACTGAAAATTCATGGGTTAGTTCTAGTGGTTTAAAACATTTGCGCACTGTGTCCAGAACTGAAAAAAGCATCAGACTCGCAAGACCTGGCATCACTGTCAAGAAAAATTAGAAAGTAATCCACGTATCTAAAAGCAGCTAAAACATTAGTGCTGATGAAAGCATCCGACATAGATCTGTCAAGTTTTGCTAAAAACAAATCACTTAATATGGGAGCGATGCATGATCCGATGCAAATGCCTTCTTTTTGGAGGTGAGGTTTGCCATCCTAACGGACGTAAGTCAACTGTAGATAAAAGCGAAGTGATTCTAAAAAACCACTGACACCAGACTAAGTCAGGAACTTTGAAGGGCCAAATTCATCAATGCATTCATCAATGTAGTGAAGTAGTGGAACATGTGGTATAGAATAATAAAGGTCCTTAACGCCATCTGAAAATGCAAACAGGTTCTCATTACATTGTGAGCTGACAAATTGCTGGACTGCACCAGAGTTTTTTACAAGAAATGGATCGTCCACTTTTAAGCAATTGAGGTTTTGCTTTAAGAAAAGAGTGACACATTTTTGCCAGGTGCCTTTTTCTGTGTCACTCTTTTCAGATACCTCGGACCATTGATGCCACATTTAATTTTGTATGGCTTTGTCGCGCCGTTCTGTGCGTGATTGGTGTGCTAGTGTGTGGCTATACAACCCGCTATGCTTTCTCAAAAGAAAATAAAGTGTTGAAAGTTAGCGCTCTGTTCTCTCTTCTGTCCCCTCTGCTGTCCTTGCGCTGTTATTCAAACTTTAAAGCATGTTTTACCAACAAGGCCAATCCTACACCCTTCTTATGCCTAGTGAAGTTGATGAAGATGTTAAAAAGGTGCTGCAAACCTCAAGTGTGCCTACAGCTCCAAGCCGTACTGCAGCAGCAACTGTGGTTCGGAGCGAGCTGAACAGAAAGGACAGGATGGCCTGGTCTTCGGGAATACTCAGAAATGCGCACACAATGCCATACATTACAGCCTGAAATGTAAAACATTTATAAGCACTCTGGCATCTCATTTGTCCTTTAAGAACACCTAGTAGCGCCTGACACACTCGGTAGCTCAGCTCCTATACAATAAACACTTAGAAAACTGAAAATTTCATATGCCAACAATCCATAACATTATTAGGCAGCTAATTAGCTTATCAATGTACTTCAATTGATGCTTCAAAGGCGGCATCGAATGGAAGTATGTTAAATGGCACATCAAATTTGGCTTCTGGTAGCACATGGCTGGAAAAGTCTCTGCATTAGTTAAAGATTGGAAGCTAGCTCGGGCTATTGTTTCTTCTTTGTTGCTAGCCACCACTGCCAACACATACAATTGTGTTGTACACATACATACACATACAATCAAAGCAACACATACAATCAAAGCAACAATATGCCAACATTGTGGCACTCAAGGTTACAAGAAGCTGCGACAATGTGTTACAACACAGTTAAAAACAGTCAAGTATAAGTGATATTGGTGTGCTAACATCAAACAGTATGATGTACTGCATGCATCACTGGTACTTCTGTATTGATAGCATATCTGCTGCAAAAAATTATATACCTCAGCCAGAGCACCCAGCAATTATTTCTAAAGGATGTGCCTTGACAGTAATATTTACAAATTACTGCCTAACACAACACCTATAACACATGTATATATTATGTATGTGCATCTTATATATCATTTGTTCGCCATTTATTCTGTTCATGTTTAGAGAGCCAAACTGTTACCCGATTTCTACTTCCTACCGCATCACGCGTCTAACATAATTTCACATTAACTGATGACCTATCAGGCTGCCATCGTAGATGGGATTATACCATAAAATAAATAACCAACTTTGGTTATACTGAACATGGGTGCGCCATCTATCAATGTGTACTTAGCACATAGTACATGTCATTGAATACACACAAAGTGGTTCTGCATTACCTGATGGCCTACCAACTTGCCATCATAGATCCAGTTGTGAATTTCTGTAAGTTTTGCATCCTTGTACGTTGCACAAGCAGTCTGGATCAGAGACCGCCCCTGGGACAGGAAGAAAACGTCTATATATAAATGTGTTTAATTAAGAGCGATCATCTGATCCTCTCGGACACATATATGCCGAGAACATGATGCCCCGAATTTGTCAATAAAACAATAAATGCCAGATAGAAGCCGGCCCTCTACTAAACCTGTTGCGTACTCGCCCTGTTGGCAATGTGATTGCTCAACGAGGCATTCAGGAGGCGATCCAGAGCTCTGATGGCTCCGAGGTCAGTCCATATCTTGTATGCTTCTCTCACGAATGGTACACTGAAGGAACCTGCAAAGTGATGATGACAGTAACTGGGGTGCGTAAACAGCTTGCAAGGTGACGATTATGTTGCTGTAACGTGAGCGCACTGCACATAGCGCACTTGCCTACATTCTCAACACTTGCAAGCAGGAACTTTTCGACCTTTTCTGAAACAAGGTAACGAGACACAAGTCAAGTAAGGAGAAAAGGTTTCTTTTTGCTAGACAATATTGACATTGCTAAGGACAGTGTCACGATAATTATAAGTCACAGACACAAATAATTTACCCGACGTTGTCAGAAACCCACGCTGGTATGCCACTTCTAAGCCGGCGCTGTGAGCGAAACTGCCCGTTGGAAATGCTGTCAAAAAGAAACCAACTCGCTTATGCCCTGCTCACTGTATAAGTACACGAAATGAAAACTTCGCGAAACTTGCCACTGTCCGATATCTGAAGAAGGTTCAGCAGATAGTTCGTGTCGGGTGATGACATTTTACACGCTTGGCAGGTGAACAAAAAAGATTACTCCAGTCGATATTCATAGTATTAAGTATGATGGCCTTTACTGACGATGGTCATTTAAAGCTTATGTTCAAAACGATGCACTGCCTTATCGGAAACACTACATACAAGGGATATCCGATGCCACGGTATACGCACAAAACACCATCGTATCGTAAGTTCAATAGCCGCAAAGCGGTTTCGTTTGAAGTTTTGACCGTTGGTTTCGGTTCGGCCGCATCTAGCCACCGTAGTTTCGGTCAGTTTCGATTGGCCGTCCCCTCTTTCAAAAACATTGTTGCCATATTAATAATATTTTTTTAAATATTTCTTTACCATACATATTCATTATTGCTTACAATAACGCCCTCTCAGCCTGTTTCAAAACAAATCGTTATATTGAACTTACGAGCGAACTCGGTCCACTCCGCAAACGTCCATGAGCATCAACATCAATTTCAGTAAAGATGGCGTAGTGCAATTGTCACGTATCGCAGAAGGCGACGTAAATCCGTAGATCCCGTTAGCAAGTTTTCATGCCTGTTGTTGCTTCGACGCCAGACATGTGCGAAGACTCGCCGAAGGCTAAAATCTCATTGGATGTCGAGGTGTGCAAGCCCATCAAAACATTGGCAGTGGTGCGATCGGCCGCCGACCCGACGAAGACACGTACGGTGAAAGTCTTGGACGAAGATGCATACACTGCTGTGAGTAATCGTGCTTGTTACTTATATACCTCAGCCAGAGCACCCAGCAATCATTTCTAAAGGATGTGCCTTGACAGTAATATTTACAAATTACTGCCTAACACAACACCTATAACACATGTATATATTATGTATGTGCATCTTATATATCATTTGTTCGCCATTTATTCTGTTCATGTTTAGAAGCGCTTGTCCTTGTCTGTCTTCCTTGTGTCCGTGGTTTTAGTTGCGCTAAGCTACTACTTCAAATTTGTTACTTCAGGTTCAGCGGTCTTCGTGTTTTCATTCCTGCCCTTTTGCATGCTAAACTGGCAATCCACAATACTTAGTTGTCGCTTAATTGCGACAGCCGAGTGGATACTTGTCGCCATGCGTACAATCGGCACTGCGAGTAAATAGTTACACGAGCTAGGGCGATTACGAAAGTGCGCTGCTACTGCGTGATGCCGCAAGGAAATTAAAGGGAGAACAACAAACGTGCCAGCGTTTTTCGGCCTACGCTTTATCTGCGTTGTTCTTTTTTTTTTGCGCTAGATAGTAACGATGAATGCTACCTCTGGGTTGTGTCGCCAACTGCCGTAAGCTCTGTTTGGCTGTACCTGGGGTTTCCTGAGCAGCCGGGTTTACAGTCTGTGTCAGGAGCACCGCAGAGTTACGTAACCATGGGACTCAACATTACAGGAAATCGGCAAGATCATCGAGCGGGACTTCTTTCCCGACGTGCCCAAGCTCAGAGCACAGAATGAGTACCTCGACGCTCTCGAAGCCAACAACATTACCAAGTTAAGGGAGCTACAGGAAAAGTATCAACATCGCGGCAGCACCCGGAGCGTACTCCGTTCAAGTAAGCTCACTGCGTCTTGAATTTATTTATTTATTTATTTATTTATTTATTTATTTATTTATTTATTTATTTATTTCACATACTTTCGAGGCCCGAAGGTGTCACAGAAAGGAGTGGGCAAAAAAAATGCAGTAAGAATATTAAAAAAGGCATTCTGTCTAGCAGTATTGAAGTTATTTGCGTTGGTGATGAGTGTGACAGAGGCAGAAAGACGATTACAGTCCACACTTGTCCTAAGGAGGGAGGATTCACTGTAAGGCTAGGTGGCACACTGACATCTCAACTTTCAGGTTGTGGTCAATGCAGGACGAAATGTAAGATGAGGGGGGGGGGGGGGGGGGGGCAAAAGGGTATTTTTTAGATGGGGTTAAAATAAAAAGCCTTGTGAAAAAGGTGGAGACTGGAACACTTGTGGTGTGACGAAAGAGCAGGTAAGTCAAGGGCTCGTTTCATAGATGTCACACTAGTATAGCCAGAATAATTAGACAACATGAAGCTTGCTGAACCATATCATACACCTTCCAAATTGAAAATTAGTGAACACTGAGACAGATCCCATATGGTAAGGCGCACCCCAATTTTGAACAAACCATTGTTTTGTTAGGAGTTAATTTCAGTGAGAATGCAGCACAGCTAAAGTTGTGGGGTAAGTCCCACTTGCATTCTGACTGGCTGTAACTCATAATTGCACTCTGACTGGCAAGTACTGTTGGAGCTGATGTGTGACGTGTGCGGATGAGCTAAATCCACCGACAAACTAATAACATTGCTAATGACAGTCAGCAGGTTACTTACATATCTTCTAGCCATCATTGAAATCTGAGAAGACATGGAAGTAATTCCCTTTTTTTCCTCAAGTAGTACCACAACTACTGCTTATAACAATTTATTTGCTGTTAAGAATGTGCCCTCCACACGGTGGCATGCAGGACTAGACAAATTCAAGGGCCCTTACATTCAAGTGCCATTTATACTGCCCCTGCAGGAACATAAATAATAATTGAAAATCGTGTATGCAGATTGCACATACAAGAACGACAATAGAAAACATGTGCACAAATTGCTGCAACCAGAACCATTATTTATGTCCTGTTGGGCGTGAAAAGGTGGTGTGTGAACTTTAACTTGTTTGCATGGACCTTGCAAGATTCATTGCTGCAAGAATGTGCAGTGATGTAACACTGCACATTCTTGTTTTCATGTGTAAGACATCTAGTTTGCTTTGTCATGTTTGAGTTTTCGCTTATGGCAGATCCAATAGCAAAAGTTCTTGCAGTGTATGGCTCATGTTCTTGCCATTTCCCAAGAGTACATATTCACTAAATATGAGCAACCCTTTTTCCATTATGTGATTAGTGCTGCAGTTGAATGTGCCAACTTCACACTGTGAAATCGTTATGACGGTGTTAAGCCCCGACACTACACGGACGCACACTTTGCATTATTATTATTATTATTATTATTATTATTATTATTAAATTATGTGGTAAACCTAATTTATTAGGTCTTGCGGTAAGTTGTGCTTCAGAACTGTATTGTACATTGCATGCAGATTGCTTACCTAAGTATTGCTTGCATAAGTATAAATCTTTAATAAAATATTTACCAGTGACGGAGTTTATAAAGCTTGGCAGTTCTTCATTGCGCATATTATGATGTTTTCCACTGCACTTCTACGAGAATTGGCGCACTTTTGTGCTCAACTGATTACAACATTGCGTTGGCATTCGTCCTGCTCCGAGTATATTACACTGCATGTGCATTGTTGAGTGTTCTTGCATCTTCTTTTGTGCTTGTTTATTGTGTATTGACCCGATAGCATTAAGGACCCCATGTTTCATAAAATCCAGTGTTGGCGTCACACGTCGTTTAGCAAAAAAATCATTTCAAACCACAACCACAAAGGTCCTTCGCGTGGCGCAGAGGCGTTACTAAACTGATTGAATTCCTCAAAGTGAGATGCGTCAGAAAAATCGTAAACTACAACCTAAACACAAACCACAGACATGATAGCGTCGGATTGCGATTTGAATATGCCAGACAACATAACTCTGTTACGCGGAAACTCAAACATAAACCCCTTTTTCAGCATTTCTGCCTTTCATAAAGCATTGCGCTGCGCTCGGTTCCTTGCAACAACACTATCCAGATGGCGCTTACCTCCGTGTATCTGCAGCCCACGCAAGATGCCGCGTTTCTACCAGAAAGCTCGCCTTCGTGCATAGCGTTCGCCGCCAGCGTTTCCTGGTAAACATTACGGTTACATAAGCCGCAGTTGCTGGGAAACATGAGAAGCAATCAGGGATCTTTGAATGCTATCGCTTCCACTCTTAGAGGTGAAGCTTAAGTGTCCTCCAAATTTTTCTTTTGCCTTGAAGGTTCCATGGTGAATTCATTCCTGATTTTCTTGTTTTCCAGTACAAACACCATCAACATTTGAAACTCCATCTCTGGAACCCAGTGCCACACCAGTCCCTTCGGAATCCGGTCATGCCTCTGATAACCAGACTTCATCAGGTATGAATGGCACCCTCAGCATGCAATTTGTGAACGGCTCTGGACAGACACTCCAGTGTAGTAAGTGAGCTATTTAGAAGATGTTTAAGTGTATGGCATTAAAGGGACACTATATAGAAACACTAAACCAGTTTAGACTGCAAGGCATTCTTTCAAAACTGCATATTTGTTTATTTCACAGTAAGAGGTTGATTATTGAAGAAAAAGAAATGAAGGCCCAATATTAGTTTTTCTTATTTAAAGTAAGAGTTCTCAAAGCTTGCCAAGTTCAGTCTTTGGTTTCTTTAAACTGTGACATACGCCATTATTCTCTATAAAAATTAACTACGCTGCAAACGCTGCCAAATACATGACATCACGGTGAGCTAGTGTAGGAACATAAAAGTGGCATTGCCGCCCATTTTTAGTTCTTGAGTCTTTTCTGCCTTCACTGTCGCGATATGACTGTTCTTCCTCTTTTTTTTGTATTTTGAAGGGCAGCTTACTAATGCAGCTCAAATAATCTTGCTTTTTAGTGTCCCTTTAACATAGGAAATCATGAATGTAAAAAAAAATATGCACGAAGGAAGACTGTTTTGTTAGGCTGGGTCCTTCCACTACTTTCTCACTTGAAATGTACATCTGTGTTATGGCCTGAACCTCTATTCTTTTACTTGACCTTCTGTGATTGGTACCTTTCATGACAGGGCTTGTGCCTGACAGTGAAGATGGTGGAGGCATCTCATCACAGGGCAGCCAGCTTTCGCTGGATGCATTTATGCACAAACACACCAGCGAGGACAACGCCTCCTTCGAAGTGATGGTTGCCGAGGCCGAGCGGCGGCATCGTGAGAAGCATGCCTGGATGTATCACGATGAGAAGGCTGAGGGGGCACCGCTGGATGCCATGCTTGAGGGGCCAGCGCCAAAGCCGGCTTTGGAAGCACCTTCATCAGCTGCTGAGCCAGAAGGCACAAATAACAGGAGTAACAAGCCTCTCATCACTTGGCGTTACACCAACAAGAACTCACTCATGTACATACCGCCAGGTCAGTGTTCGTTACCCTGGCACATTTTATTAACAGCTGATTCACAATAGCAGCCATACAACTAGGTGCAGTGAGTGGACCTGCAAGAGTGGTAGCAGGCAGCAGAGGGAAATGTATAATTATAGATAATCCTAGCTGATGCATTCACATAGCAGTGCATGACTATTTTAGTATAATGAAAGCACTAACAGCAGTGTTGGCAGGGACCTCTATCTGGTGGCACGTTGTTCAGACCAGAATGCGTTGAAGTGTTCTTCTCTTATGTCACACGTTTTGGTGGGTAAAACTATTATCATCATGAACTGTATGTCATTGTGAAATTCTCTACACCAGTGGATGAGAACACACAACTACAAAATGTTGTAAGATGCTCATGTGGTAGGGCGGAGCATTGTGCTGCAAGACGTCACCCCCAGTACCACTGTTCATGGCACAATGTGTACTGGAGAGAGACCACGGGCAGGAGTCGCACTTGTCACTTGTGAGACAGCCTATTTAATGGGACATTTCAAAGAGGGTTACATTATGTGCCTAATGGTGCCGATATTACAGATTAGGATGGTGATAGCAGTTATGAACAGTGCTCACAGCACCTGCTGTGCATCAGTGCATCATCATCAGCCTGGTTACACCCACTGCAGGGCAAAGGCCTCTCCCATACTTCTCCAACTACCCCAGTCATGTGCTAACTGTGGCCATGTTGTGCCTGCAAACTTCTTAATCTCATCCACCCACCTAACTTTATTGCTGCCCCCCTGCTATGCTTTCTTTCCCTTGGAATCCAGTCCGTGACCTTTAATGACCATCGGTTATCTTCCCTCCTCATTACATGTCCTGCTCATGCCCATTTCTTTTTCTTGATTTCAACTAAGATGTCATTAACTCGCGTTTGTTCCCTCACCCAATCTGCTCTTTTCTTATCCCTTAACGTTACACCGATCATTCTTCTTTCCATAGCTCGTTGCGTCATCCTCAATTTAAGTAGAACCCTTTTCGTAAGCCTCCAGGTTTCTGCCCTGTACGTGAGTAGTGGTAAGACGCAGCTGTTATACACTTTTCTCTTGAGGGATAATGGCAACCTGCTGTTCATGATCTCAGAATGCCTGCCAAATGCACCCCAGCCCTTTCTTATTCTTCTGATTATTTCAGTCTCATGATCTGGATCTGCGGTCACTACCTGTCCTAAGTAGATGTATTCCTTTACCGCTTCCAGTGCCTCGCTACCTATCGTAAACTGCTGTTCTCTTCCGAGACTGTTAATAGTTTTCTGCAGATTAATTTTTAGACCCACCCTACTGCTTTGCCTCTCCAGGTCAGTGAGCATACATTGCAATTGGTCCCCTGAGTTACTAAGCAAGGCTATATCATCAGCAAATCGCAAGTCACTAAGGTATTCTCCATTAACTCTTATCCCCAATTCTTCCCAATCCAGGTCTCTGAATACCTCCTGTAAACATGCTGTGAATAGCATTGGAAAGATTGTATCTCCCTGCCTAACGCCTTTCTTTATTGGGATTTTGTTGCTTCCTTTATGGAGGACTACGGTGGCTGTGAAGCCGCTATAGATATCTTTCAGTATTTTTACGTACGGCTCGTCTACACCCTGATTCCATAATGCCTCCATGACTGCTGAGGTTTCGACTGAATCAAACACTTTCTCGTAATCAATGAAAGCTATATACATATAAGGGTTGTTTATATTCTGCACATTTCTCTATCACCTGATTGATAGTGTGAATATGGTCTATTGTTGAATAGCCTTTATGGAATCCTGCCTGGTCCTTTGGTTGACAGAAGGCTAAGGTGTTCCTGATCCTATTTGCGATTACCTTAGTAAGTACTTTGTAGGCAACGGACAGTAAGCTGATCGGTCTATAATTTTTCAAGTCTTTGGCGTCCCCTTTCTTATGGATTAGGATTATGTTAGCATTCTTCCAAGATTCCGGTACGAGGTGTACAGGGTGGCCAGTTTTTCTAGAACAATCTGCCCACCGTCCTTCAACAAATCTGCTGTTACCTGGTCCTCCCCAGCTGCCTTCCCCCTTTGCATAGCTCCCAAGGCTTTCTTTACTTCTTCCGGCGTTACTTGTGGGATTTCAAATTCCTGTAGACTATTCTCTCTTCCATTATCGTCATGGGTGCCACTGGTACTGTATAAATCTCTATAGAACTCCTCAGCCACTTGAACTATCTCATCCATATTAGTAATGATATTGCCGGCTTTGGTCTTTTAATGCATACATCTGATTCTTGCCTATTCCTAGTTTCTTCTTCACTGCTTTTAGGCTTCCTCCGTTCTTGAGAGCATGTTCAATTCTATCCACATTGTACTTCCTTATGTCAGCTGTCTTACGCTTGTTAATTAACTTGGAAAGTTCTGCCCGTTCTATTCTAGCTGTAGAGTTAGAGGCTTTCATACATTGGCTTTTCTTGATCAGATCTTTCGTGTCCTGCGATAGCTTACTGGTATCCTGTCTAACGGAGTTACCACCGACTTCTATTGCACACTCCTTAATGATGCCCATAAGATTGTCGTTCATTGCTTCAACACTTCGATCCTCTTCCTGAGTCATAGCCGAATACCTGTTCTGTAGCTTGATCTGGAATTTCTCTATTTTCCCTCTTACCGCTAACTCATTGATCGGCTTCTTATGTGCCAGTTTCTTCTGTTCCCTCCTCAGGTCTAGGCTAATTCGAGTTCTTACCATTCTATGGTCACTGCACTGCTTCTTGCCTTCCAGCCTGCTTCTTGCCTACCCTGGCATTGAAGTCGCCCATCAGTATAGTGTATTTTGTTTTGACTTTGCCCATCGCCGATTCCACGTCTTCAGAGAAGCTTTCGACTTTCTGGTCATCATGACTGGATGTAGGGGCATAGACCTGTCCGACCTTCAATTTGTACCTCTTATTAAGTTTCACAACAAGACCTGCCACCCTCTCGTTAATGCTATAGAATTCCTGTATGTTACCAGCTATATCTTTATTAATCAGGAATCAGACTCCTAGTTCTCCTCAGTGCATAGTCCAGATCAAAGTGTTGAGAATAAAGTTGCAATCTACTTGCATGTTGTATATTTATAATATAGTAATAATATAACAATATGTTACTGGGCTAGTTGGTGTATAGTTAAAGGAAGGAGTAAACTGCTCGTTTAGCAGGCAAGGAAGGCAGACAGACCGCGCTGATTTGAAAGTCAGCACTGTGACTGTCTGCCTTCCTATTGTGCATTACCCTTTTTTCCCTGTTCAACTGTATGACCATCCATTGCAGGTGTTAACATGTACCAGCAAAGCATGCAAACTGTTTCTGTTCATCCAAACTGCATGAACAGAAATACCTGTGAAGAAAATGTAGAGTACAGGAATGGTAATCAGCAATATGAGGACTGAATAAAAATCTTGCTGACGGACAGAGTTGTAGGTAAATGTGCGAACAATGCTTACAGTAGTTCTATTTTAATATGAACAGGAGCAGCACTGACGGAGGAGGAGAAGCGAGAGCGTGGCCCAGGCCGAACCATTGCGCATTGCCACACGCGTCTTGAACGGTCCCCCTTCGACGAGAATGCCAACAAAGAAGCTCTTGCTCAGGCAGCCAATGCCCAGGCCAAGGCGCTTGAAGGGAAGCTGGGTGTAGATGGCCGAGAACTCCAGCCTGGAACAGCTTCGCCCAAGGTGGGCGGCTTCGGCTTTGTGGCCACACCGTCGCCTGCACCAGGTGAGTGCTCATTTTCTGGTAGGTCACCAATGCTTGCTGCATCATAGAGTACAGTGTCACTTGCTGAACTGTGGCACAGCTTGCCTGCCTGGCAAAGCCTGTGGCGGGCACTGCAATTTCCTATGCAGATTGTGTGCATCATCCAAAGCTTGGAGGCTAAGCTCCACGTGACCACTTTTTCACGTCTGTTGTTGGCAGCATGCATGATGTGAGTTTGCCCGGTAGCCACATGAGGAATCTAGGAGTGGCTATGTTTCTGCTAATCACTATTGTGAAATATGAAAGCTGACCCAGTATTTAAGAAATGGTGGTTAGTGCTGGATTGTGCACTACATGATATGCTGCGTTCAACAGTTTAGAAGCCATTTAAGTGCATGTTTGTGAGAGTACATTGCATGGCTTTCCTTATTTACCACATATCTTGGACTGTAGTCCGCAGACTCTACAAGTTTAAAATTTTGCAGGGTGCAGACTGTCTGTAAGTGTGAACTATACCATGATTTTATTTTACAAGATGGGAAGCACGTTTGAAGAAAACAAGGCTAAATTATGCCTGCCAATTCTCCTAGTGCTAAATCACATAGCAAAATCTGCTACACATTGATCGTTACTGCATACAAGCAATACTTGTGGCTCATAGTGGCAGCTGCTCTAAGCAAATGCTGCTCGTGATACTTAAAGCGGCTGTTAATCAATGCTTACATTTATGAACACAAGCATGGAACCTTGTTGCAAAATGTGAAATGCATTTATACTCAACTTTATACATGCACAAAACACAAGAACAGTTCTGATAGCACCCTAAAGACAAAGAGCCTTCATAGTATCGTTCAAGCTCAGTATAGTCGGTATAGTCGAATGGGCTCAGTAACTAAAGTTCAACAAAGGAGCTGTGAAAGAATTTGACATTCGTGAAAAAATGTGTGCGTATGTGGGCTGTTATATTAGAACATCTTAGGAAAATGCCTGCTCCGAAAGAGGCACGATGGGAGAACACCAGCTTGGTCAAAGCTTGTTTAGTGCGTGAAGCAGGGAAACCGGTATCAACCATGAAAATAAAGACTGGTTGCTCATACCATGGCTGCTGAAGAAGGTCTCCACGAATTCAGGGATGGTGTGTTGTAAGGGTTATACAGTGGGTGTGGACTATCTAAGAAGAACATTTTATTTCAAGCCCAAATTTGGGTGCATACATAAGGTGTGCGCTGTAGTCTGGAAAATATGGTATTTATTTGTGTGCATTGGGCTCGGCCATTAAGCACCTGAGCAGTGGGTGAAAGCTACCTAACTCGGTAAAGTGAGCAGAATGTTGTAAGTAGGCCTTTCCACACAATTTCGATGCTCAGCAGTAAAGGGTGGTGCAAGGGCAGTAACAAAGTAGTTCATGATGTTGAAGTGGCTAACGCCGTTAGGTTGCACCATTTACGGGTGATAAGAGGAGCTGGAAGAAATGATGGGTAAAGTGAATGAAGTGCTTGAATGCTTGTGTGGTTAGGTTTTTGTGCTTGTTCAAGAACACAAGTTAGTCAAAATTCAATTGAGCCCTACCCACAGTACCAACTTATAGCTCAGCATTGCTTTGGGACATACCGTAATTCAAAAATTTCATTTAATGCATTCATGGCATAAATTGAAAATCAACTTCCTGTAGTTAAATTTCCTAGAGTTACTAGAATATAACGTCTTCTTTTGAACGCAACAAACCTAATCAAAATTGGTGTAGTGGTTGCTGAGAAAAACAATTTCTTCGTTCTCAGGTATTGAGACAGGAGTTCCCAAGCTAAAGCTTCCTCTTAGAGTGACACTAAAGAGAAATATAATTGGAGCTGTATTAGTAAATTATTGTTCTGTAATACCAAAGAAGCCACTACAGTATTACCATCCGAAGAAACTTGGTAGTAAGCCACAAAAGGGGCAAAAACAAAAGACTTGTGGTGATGAAGTCTTGAAGCTCACGTACCAGCTCGCCATAACGTCGTGGGTTTGCACTGTGTCTTCTTGGGCCTATTAAATTTTTTTATTGGTTTACGATGGACTGCATTGTATACTGAAATAACAAAAGAATTAACTTGACAAGTAGCGAGAACATTTACTTGTCCTTAACGGTCCAAATATGAGCAAATACCTTGAAATCCGCGATGTCACACTGATACACTGGTGCTGTGGTTTCACCATGAAATTAAAGAAATGGAAGTTTGGCCTTCGTTCGATATTTCAGTAATCAAATTCTTGCCCCTGTAATTAACAAAAATAGAGTTTTAAAAGAATACATTATAAGTCGAAATTGATTTCATGTTTCTGTGTCCCTTTTACACTGTATGCAGTGTTGTGTTCAGGCCTATTCCCAATTGTCTCGGAAATTGCGTTGTACAAAGATTTATTTGATGCAGCGTCATTTCAAGTTTTCCGGCATGTGCTTACGCTTACAGGTGTTAATGAGACTCCGCTGCTGACATGGGGCGAGATTGAAGGCACACCTTTCCTATTGGATGGAAGTGACACGCCATTGCCACGCAACCCTGGTGGGCCCCAGTTCCGAATACCAGAGCCCCGGTCTAGGGAGAGACTGGCTCACTCTCTAGCAGACGGTGCAGCTCGCCGCAGTGCAGCCCAGAAGAATGCGGCTCTCGATCGCGCTCGCTCCTCCCTGCTCAGGTGGGTTAACTCATTGCCCTTGCATTTGTAGACCCTTATTTCTTAAAAGGGCCATGACACGATCATCCAACTATTCTCAGTTTATCATTGTAGCTTAGAGTAGAGGGCCCATTGTGGTCGTATACACAAAGAAACGAGACTTTCAGCATGCATCCTCAATTGGAAGTTTTAATTTAAAATCCCTCCTTCCTAGCTTCTCCCACCTACAGCGACAGCCACTGTGTCATCTGCTTTGAAACAGTTCAAAACCCCATTAAGTGATTTGCTCCACGCATTCTGGCATGCAACGGAACAGCAGCGGCATTGCCGTTGAATTGTGTCCGCATTTCCTCCACTCACACAATAAAGCATAGTAGCAGACTGCTGAGACATGCATGTGAAAACAAAATTATGTGTGGCGGCCTAGACGTATTTCTAGCTCCTCCAATTGCTGCTAGTGCTCGCACTATACAAATGCATGCCCTTCAATATCCGCTTTCGTTACTCTGAGGGGAGCCATTTGCGAAGGTGCAATTTCATTTCATCGTCATATATTTTTGTTAGACTTTTGTACGGTTCAATTGTGTTAGGTCTCACATATGCCCTTGGGACAAAAGAATGACAACAAAGTACTGCAAACAATCAAAAGGGCATTTATTGCACCTTTAGTACACTAATGCCTGCTAGCCGAATGACTACCCATAGAACATGCCGATGGGTGCACGACAAATTGAGGAAATTCGACACATCGCGACTGGATAGCAAGTGAATATGTTTGCTCCCATGCTGGACACCAACGTCTTATTGTTCGCATGTACAGTCACACAAAGAGCATCACATTTTAATCATCATGTTCGTCCATCCCGGTGTCCCGCTCTGAAGCCTTTCTTGGGATGGTTCTGTGACCAAGGCCTACTCCCTTTCATGCCCAGTAACCCCTCCATTAGGTGGCGTTAGCAGCGCAACATTCGTGCATCTCGTAATATGCTGCAACCACACCAAGTGCCGTCAGAGCGTAGCTATGTGAAGGAGTCGGATTACAGGAGACTCGAGAGCCATGCGGGGGAAAACATCATCAGGGGACACGTGAGAGTCGAGTGCCCCAAGAACCGCAATATAAAAAAAAAGATTAAAATTTTCTACCTCAGCAAATGTGCTGAAATTCTGCCAGCTTACTGTGGGGCGTTTGTGGTTTAACACGCAATGCATATTTCAGCCTTGAAAATTTGGCGTCGTGGCCCCTTTAAATGAGTATATTGACATGACATGTTTTGCTCGTCATTATTTAAATGAATTTCTATAAACTTTTAACATTATGAAAAAAATTTTGCAAGCACCAGAGCAGCATAAGTAAGTCAACAACCGATTTTTCTGACCCCCTAGGGGCCGAGAAAACGTAAGAAAAATCTAGCAGTCCGAAAAAAATGAATGCATGCATTTTACTGCCCCCAAGGGCTCAAAATGCCATAGGCATGTCCGAAATAGCTCTGAAGGCCTTCCAGTACTCTTGCTAGGTGTATCGGTGTTTGTACTGTCACAGGGGACGGCAGGTGCACGCTTGCATAATTAAGGAATGCATATTGTGTTCTGTGACAGTTCACCCTCTTTCTACTATTGGTATGCTTCACCGCAATACGTCACGTAATCTTGACAGCGTAACACTATTATATTGCAGTGAAGCTGACCTTTGAGAACCGGCATATGCAACACACCGTGCTTTCCGCAAGTCAAAGCCATCGGCGAGGATTGCGAAGGCATAGGCGACGCCCTTGCTGATAGCGGTGCATTTGTTCAATGAAACACAACAGCGATTAGCAGGAAGCTTGCTAGCCAAGGTTAAAGCAGTTAGGCCAAGCACTGCTGTGGTGATGGCTACGGCTGCCAGCAGATTGGCATGCAAGAGCACCAGTTCGTGGCTGTGAGATAATTAAAATAGTAAAGGTAGTGGCTTCGATTAATGCCATTTTGGACCTGCAGTTGCACCAAAAATTCTAGAATATCAGGCAGTGAAGGATTTTTCCATCCGAAATTTCAGACTTTCTTATACCATGGTTCTATATGTGGCGGTGCGATGAAGGCGTTCAAATTATCGAGCATATCCGAGAAACCGGGAGGAGGAGGAAAGAACTTTATTGTGTGCCCTGCGAGAAACCGGGCATCCAAAAAAATTGGTCGTTGACTGTATGCACTTATAATACTCGTTTCTACGAGCCTGTTTCAGTTTCCAGGAAGTGAATGTAGCCCATTTGCTCTTTTTGTGCAATCCAAGTTGTTGCAGATTGTTCTTTCATTAGTCTGCATGGCTTCACGTCAGTTTAACCTAAGAGATAAGTTCCGTGTTGTTCTGCACTAGCAATCGAAAACTTCAAGATGGTATGCATTTGGATCTGTCTGTGCATGGCTATGTGACAGGTAAACAGCACCAAGGCGGGACACAGCAAGAGCGACAGGACAACATGCTGTCCCATTGCTCCTGCTGCTTCCCACCGTTGCGCTGCTTACCCATCACGTAGCAATTTGGACTTCACAATCAGTGTCCTTGTCGTCGTTCTTGTGGCGATTGTGCCGTGCAAATCGTATTCATCGCATACTCATCTGCTGTGCAGCCCAAGGCTAAGCCCTTCCCCCAAGTCGCCCCTGGCATGCCTTGGCACCATGTCACCTGCTGCACGCCATCTGGCATCGGCCAAGCTCGGCATATCCAAAGGTATAGACCGGGCACTGAGGGCCAGCTACACGCCGAAGACTGCCACTCCAGGCACACCAGTTGTAAGCGGAGCCACCCCATCCCCCCTTGTGCCTTCGCCCGCCTCCCGGAAAGATGCGTGTCGACGGGAGCCCTACCTCTCCAGCAGCGACAGCTCTTCACTAACAGACAACCTATTGAAACTTCCTGTCAAGCGCAAAGCAGCTGCGGACTTCTTTTGAGCAGCCCGGGGAAGTGTACTTGCATCTTGGTGACATATCTACAGCGACTTCGGAGTCAATAGGGGGTGCTACATGACAGCCGCCCGATGTTGCTTGTCAAGAACAAAGTAGCAGCATATTGATTCCGTGCTGAGTCAGTGAGATGTCATTCTGTCACATCAACCTGTCTGCAGTGACTTTGCTGTGAAGGTGAACAATGGACTTGCATTGTAGCGTGGGCAAGCGTGACTACAGTCAGGATTCATACATTGTACATACAGTCCCATTCGCCTTTTGGCTGCGAACTATGCATCGATAAAAATTGTTTACTAGTACTCTACCATCGTTAACCAGTTTAAAAACAATGCGCAGCTGACAGCTTCTGTTAGCCTGGGCTTACCAAAGCAGCATTGTTATGGTGTTAATTATGAGCTCTTCCTTGATATTGGATTATGAATTGTGGCACTTGAAGAATTGGCCAGATGTTTGCAGCGTCCTGAACAGCATTTCTTTTTTACATTGGCTTGTGACAGGGCATAAATACCCCTTGCACTGGTTTATAAGACGCTTAGTAGGAGAAATGCCTCTTGTGCCTTTTGGCAAATTTTTGTAGCTTGAGAGCTGCAGTTTTCTGTGGTGAAACTGGACACATGCTATTTGGAGCATCACTTACTACTGTATTAAAAAGGTGCATATTGTAACTAGTGCATTATTTTTACAGGCGACAGCCTGTTGATGTTCATGCAGTTAATTTGGCTGCGAAGGTCATTCTGGGGCTTTCAAGGTCATTCATGCAGTATTGGTTATTTTTTTATGCAAAACACTTCATCCTTTTCAAGAGTCTTGACTGAATTTAAAATTGTTTTTTGCGATTTTTTGGTAAGTTCGTCAAGTACAGGTGACCAGAGCACTCAGTTTCATTGTGGATGCTTTTGGTATGTTTTATGTCAGTTGCCAATAGTGCCATAGCAAGTTTTGTATTCCTCTTTCTTATTCTAAAACACATTGTAAGGTGACTTCTTTGAATAGTGCCCATCTTTCTTCTTAATTTCTGTGTGTTCATTTTTGATTTCTAAACCATCAACAAATGAAAAAAGCAAGTATGGCTTATCAGAGTAAGCTGTGTGCTCTGATTTATAACACTTTGTGTTTATAAAACAACGATTTAATGTACAGTGCCACTGTTCACCTATTTGTCATATGCTTCTGGCTTACTACATTTGATGGTGACAACACATGACGACAGCAACACTAATGCTAATTGACCAGGGGATAAACCGGCGATAAAACAAAAATTGTCTGTGGCTAAGCAAACATATCGAGAATTGTTCTTGAGTTTATTTTGCTTGGAGAGCTCATGGTGAACCTGCTGGTGGCACAGAGAGGGCGCTGCAAGCTGGGAAACTGCCAACAGCGCATTGTCAGGAGGCTGTGTCAGTGTCTTCCTCCATAGGAAAATTCACTAAGAGTGGTCAGGTTGCATTCTCATTCATTTTTAAGTGTGGCATATAGTCTGTTTATATCATCAATCATTGACCACTGTTTACAGATGATTCCCAGGATGACATCTGTCAGTGGAAGTTGGCTCCTTTCTGAAGTGATGGCCCCACTCATCTCTCATCGTGCCATTTTCTCGCTTAGAGAGGTCTTCTTTTAGCAGCATTAGTGTACTTATTATTTCAGATTACTCTATTGATACAGTTTTAACTCCAGCATTTGGTGTTCCCTTAAAGTTAGCTTGCCAGTGTGGCTGCTGTTTGGTGTGGCAAAATTTCTCGCAGCGCTTCCAGTTCTGCCAATAAGTGGCAACATTGTAAAAGGCAGATCTGTTCAGCCGCCATAGTGTTGTGCTACAGCCACAGTGGAGAATGTTAGCGTTGTATCTTCACATGCCATCAGGCATAGCTGTTAAAAAATGTAGTGGGGTGCACTCTCACAGGTGTCCTTTAAAAGCATGCCTTTATCTATTCATTAGTTGCTTTCATAAAAAGCGATATTACTGTTGCATTCTTTGTGATTTCAAAGAAAAAGTTCCTTTCGCATACACATTTTCCTTGTTGCTTCCAGGGAAAGGCTTCTCTCAAGCCTTCGTGCTTTTGTATTTCCGTACTGTTTGCAATGCCAGCATTTCAACATCACCTAGAGTATCAGCAAAAGAACTGTCCAAGGTTTAATGTACTTGATATTTGGGAGAGAGAGAGATGATGAGATTTTATTCATAAGACAAAATTATAAAATACATGTATGCCATTGCTTGCTGATAAAAATCATGTATAATGATGTCTCAATTACTGTTCAATGTAGCTTTTTGAGAAGGCTTCGGTTTCAGTATATTGTTAGGTTGGGATGTTCTCAAATTTGCGAGAAAATTTATGTTGCCAACTTCTCACACAAACATTTGAACTGTCACGTAGCATCTGTTTTGCCTGTATTAAACCGTGCCTTTCTTGGTGTCAGAGCAGCATTGGGTTTTGCCTATCTGACACCAAGGCCACCAAGCAAGCTCACTTGGTGACCTTGGCTATGTGCTCTTTGCAAAAAAGTGGGTGCTTAGATTCGCATGCAAACTTCTTTCTCATTCTTTTGTGGAGATAGAGGGGGGGGGGTCATAGAATTACAAAAATGCGGTAAATTTGTTCAGTGACACAACTAACAACTGAACTGCATACCTGTAAATCGTGTATATAAATATGTAATATACTTCAGTGTATGTATTCAGCTGCACCAAGTCCCATTAAAGTTTTCATATTGACTGTTATTACAGAAACACGTTGCTCAGTGGTGTGACTGAATTGAAGTGAAACTACACCTACTACCTATATGGAAGATGCACATGCTTGTCCAGTGTTAAATTGAACATCTCATTTGTGTTCTAATCACGATTACTGCAAATGTGCAAGTCAGAACCTCACTCACTGCTGTTTGTCATGTTGTTCCCCTGTTGAATAATCCTGCTTATGGAACTTTTCCTCATTACAAGCATGCACAAGGAAAATTACTGGTTTTGAACACTAATCTGGTGTTCCATTTTATAATGGTTGAGGGTGTTCAGTCAAACGTCAATATAAACAATGTAGACATTACAAAGTAAATCTAATATGTTTTTTGATCTCAACATTTAAAGAATATATGCTTGTAATGAATATCGGATATACTGTAATGAAGGTATTTTTGTGTTGAATGCAACTTAGTTATAATGAGGTTCAACTGTGCTCACATTGAATTATAAGAATGTGTAATAAAGGAGCTTGCTACTTAGGATAAATTTTTCTTGGTGTGCTGGTGTATAATTATATTGATTTGGATTAATTCTGTAGCAAGCAGGTTATAACTTATGAGTGCAAGCTACAGATATATCTTTCAGAAGCATCTTGAAATTTCACTGCTGAAAGGACAACAGCTAGGGAAGCACATGCATAAGAAGCAAGCACAACAGGGAAAACGTGCCTCCCTGTTATCTCTGTCCTTATTGAACTAAATTTTCAGGATGAATAAAGAACATCTGGCCTTGTTGACATTTCTAGGATAATTTTGTGCTTCCCCCGCTTATTTATACCCCTGTGGATGCTCCCATATTCTTTTTACTTTATTGTTACTTTTTTTGTAGGAGTGGTGAGGTAACAAGAAAGGAATATGAGAAGTGTCTTTTCACTTTCACCTGAGGGCAATATTAGTCGCTGCTGTTGCCTATGTCGTCCGCTAAGGTATTAAGCTGAAAAACAGTAGATGGCCGATTTGATGCTAAGATAAGCGTAGGTGCATGGTTTCAGTACCATTGCACAATTAAATGAGATACTTTGAAAAGGACGCCGATCGGCACCAATGCAGGTGGTTGTAATGGAATAAACACTCTGAAAGTGTTATGAAGTACACTTTTGTTCCAGCTGTCGCATATATCCAGAAGCAGCGCCAGGATTTTTATTTTTTTTTCTGGGGGGGGGGGGGGGGGGGGACACCATGGTTCTCTATTTTTGATGGAAGTACAGGTGAGCACTCTATGGACATGGCACTATGTAATTGTAGAAATGGGGTGGGTGGGGTTGCAGGACGAATGTATAATACCGGGGAATCGGCAGTGCATACAGCTCTTTCGTGGCCACTTCTCACGATGGCTGCGTCGTTTTATGTTGTATCATTTTCGTGGCGTGTCCTCCAGCGCCGGTTAATGCTCGCCTGCATGGTTTGGTTTCGAGTAAAGTACAGGTATGGGCGGCGCAAAGCTATCGGCCTTTTGCAATGAACCTTTGCACAGCTGCTGAGAGGCCGCGTTGCGAACGATTCTCGAGTACCAGTCTGGCATTAAGCGGGACGTCGTCGTAAACAGCGTACCGTTGTTTCCCCGCCTTCCAGCGGTTTATTTTCGTGACCTACGCGCGCGCTCCCGAAACGGAACGCCGACGGTGGCACATGATGGTCGCGCGCGCGCACCGCACATCGCCCCGGCGACGGTATGCGCTCCATGGTATGCGGCGGATGGACACACCACTACG